>NW_028141162.1:109729-709729 GCF_030444845.1 Prenolepis imparis
AAGCAGTGGTATCAACGCAGAGTACTAAATCATATTATTTATACTTTATACATACACAAAATATCACATTCAATACACTATAATATAAATTACCTATTTTAGTAGATATGTATTCTTCTTTTAATTGTTGTGCAAAATTACTCTCCATAGCAGTATCATCTTCATTATCATGTTTATATTTGCTTCTATCATAACCAAATATTTCACTAATATGTTTACTATAATCTTCCTCATTATTATCTGATCCATCATCTATAAAATCACTTAAATCTGATCCTTCGTCCTCGTCGTAGATACGTCCTGTAAAATTAAATTTATTTCACATGTTTGACTTTATCTAATTTTCAATCAAATTTTATAATACTGAAACTGATATTCGTACAAACTCACGTTTATTGGATGTAAGCGATTTTTTCCTAATTTCTTTAGATTTAATGGGTCTGACATCGGGTGGTGGAAATTGTTTTAATAATGATGAGGGTAATTTTAAATCCGAAGGTGGAAATTGTCGTGGCTTAATATCCTTGGATATTTGCTTATTTGCACTACTGCTTTTAGATTTAGCCATTTCTTTATTGGAAGAGTGAAACTTTACATCTTCCTGTTTATTTTTACTTTGCGCTAATTTCCTTTTTTCTTCTTCAATAGCGCGTCGCATTTCTTCCAGTTGTCTTCTCTCAGCTTCTAATTTTTTTCGTTCTTCTAATAATTCATTTTTATTGTTAGATGAGACTTTGTTTGAGTTACATTTTTCTGCGTTTTGTTTTTCATTGGACTTGTCAATAATTTTTTTAGAAACAGTTGTCACAGCTTTGGAAGAGCAGCTTTTATTTAATATTGAATTTAAGATTGGAGATTTTTCATTAGTTTTGAGCATTCTATTTAATTGTGTTTTAGGTTTGTTTACATTTCCAATGCTTGTTTTTTTATTTGTCTCTGGATCTTTTTTCTCTCGTTGCTCCTTTCTTTCTTTTTCCTGTATATATTCCATTTTTTGACGTTTTGTCATTGGTCGTTCCTCTTCTACTTTTGGTTTAACTTCTATCATCACAGGCTCATGCTGTTTTTTCTCTGCAAGTTTTAAAAGTTCTGTAAAAGCCATAGACGGTGGTAATGATTTTCTTTTCGGTTTGGGCTTTTCATCCTTGTTCTCTTCTTTGATTTTATCAGCAACGTTCTTCTCCACTTTCTCATCAATTTCAGCTTCTTTTACATTCGAAGCGGATGATTTCCTTTTCCGCCTATGTCCACTATTCTCCTCGAGTTCTTGTTGTTTTAAAGCTTGTTTTACTCTATCCTATAACATACAAGATCATATTCAATCTTATAGTACATACAAAAAAAGAGATAATACAAATTAATAAACTATTTTATATATAGTCAGAATCAAAGTGAACAGTAATATAATAATGTATACCTAACTCAAACCAGCATATTATTATCCAGAATGTCTACTTATAATATTTACTTATATAATTTTAAAAATTAAAAAATATTTTTTCTTAAATTATGTTTAATAAACGATTATTCGATATACAACCTTTGTAGATGCAATGTCCTTTATTGTTCTTTTCTCATTATTATTAAAAATAGGTTTCTCTGGAGGTAAACTATTATATTTGTTCATTAATTGATTATAGAATTTAGAAGCCTCTTGCGATTCGTATCCATAGTCATCTTCATCAGGCTGAGAAGGACCTGAAATATTTTATTTATACATAATCAATCACCATATATATGTTTTATACAAGTATACAATAATCATGTATACAATAAATAAAAGTGTTCTGTAATTTAAAAAAAAAATTGTTATATAAACCTCTAGATTAGTTATATCTCTATTATCATTTTATTATATATAGAGTTATAACAAATAAAAGAGACAATTTAGAAAAAAGTATCACAACTCTCTATGTTACATTATTCAAAGTGATTTCTGTTACATTCATAATAAAACTCATTGTCAGTTCTTCTGTGCCATAAACTGGTTCTCTCTTTCTCCTTCCCTCTTTCCCTCCCACGCTCGCTCCCTTCCCCCCCCCTCTCTCTCTCTTTGAAAAATATTAGAAATATTGTAAATAACAATATCAGTTACTACAATTGTATCACAATTAGTCGCTCGTGGTATATTCCTGACGATACAACACAAAGGACCAAGATATAGAATGCAATATGTATGGCATTAACATATCTCAAAAAAATTACACCTTGTCATACCTTTATAACAAAGTAGTTAAATTTACATATTTATGAAACAAATTTTTAGTTTACATCTTTTTAATTGACAAATATCTTTATCTATTTATTATACAATTACACAATACATTTTGTATATGTTTATGCATAAATATAAAATATAAGGATATACCATTTTTTTTAAAGAAAATAGTGAATTATATCTCTCATCTAAAATTATATAAAAATAAAATTCCAAGTATCTCAAGCACAAATTGTTAATCCAACATCCAAACATGTTTAATACGTTTAAATAAAATATCTAATATTAAATATCAAAAATAGTTGAAAAAATATATGAATAGATAAACAAATGGTACATAATGTAATTTTTTAGAAAACTATTGTGGCGAAAAGATATAATGGAGCAACATCATTTACAATCCAAATTAAATGTATCTTGAGAATCTTTTACTTCATTATAATTATCATCACATTAAACATTATATTACATTTATATGTTACACTTAATATCAAAATGAAATTTCTAATATTGAAATGAGAAAAATAGAAGAAATACATATATTTCATCAAAACTATAAAAAAATTTTTAATTATTTTTTTTAACAATAAACATATAGAGATAAAATACATAATTCAAAATCAAGTTTAATAAACAAATATCTTCTTCTAAATATTAAAAAATGTATAAGAATAAAATAACCTTGACTGATAAAAGAAGAGAGAAATGATATAATAATGAAGCAATCATGCACATGTGATTTGCATTAATAGGATAAGTGTAAATAAAATTACAGCTCTATATTGCTTTAATTTGCAAGAAAATTCACAAATATGATAAAAATAGCACAAAATTGACATTTGTAAATTCTCTAGACTACTCTAAGATTAGATGGCTGACCTTAATCAATGCCTTAGTATCCATCGCTGTATAAATCCATGAAATTTTTCTGCATCAATTTGGGATGATGGATAATTAATGCACTATATTGCTCGTATATATTACATAACCTGTGGGCAAAAATATTGCCCATTATGGATAAGGGTATCACCATTAAGCTGATGATATGTAAAAAAACTAATTGTCAAGTGATGTTTGTCAATATCAATTTGCCACTTTGTATATACTTGGAATTTATCGGTATGTATCACTATTTCATTTTATTTTGTAATTGCATAAAACCTATTTACCATGTTGCTCTAATATTGTTCGGTCAACAGTATTTTATTTCTATGTATCTTGACATATATCAAGCATATTAAAAATAAAAAAATTGTAAATATGGAAAATAAGAATAAACTTCTATGTAAATGCACCTTTTCATTTGGAACTTTATTTTTATATTTTCTTCAATATTGTGTCCCCATAATTAGATTCCAATAATTTTATTAAAATATATTTTAAATGTGAAAACGTAGAAAAAGAGAGAGTATAGATTAAAACTTTGTTTAATCTGTTATACAAAAGTATCATTATGTATTAATATTAAAAAAACAAATGATTATTTTTGTATATAAAGAATCATGAAATATTACCTGCTATAGTAATAGCTGTATGTTCGTTATCAATGGCATCTGCAATCACTGACTTATTTGCTGCTTTACATACTTTCAAGTGTTTACTTATCCGACTTTGGGCTTTAGAATCTCGTAAAGCTAGAAGATTCTGAAAGTATAGTTTCTTAAGTATGAAGAGTAAATAATGTAATTGTGCTAATAAAATCTAATAAAAAATGTATATAAATTATTCATAGATTAATGCATAACACATTATGCACATTATTATTTTAACGAAATCACCTCTTTCTTTCTTTTCTCTTCCAAGGCTTTCTGTCTCTCCTCTTCCTCCTTCCGAGCGAGAAATTTCTTAATATTATCGGAAAGAGTTTTAGTATGTTTAGTCTTTTTTTTTGGTGGTGCAAATTTTGTTTGATAGCACGGAACTGCCTGTTAAAAAAATAAAATTTTAGAAGATACAAAGCAAAAGGCTATCTAATCTAACCTATTTTTATACCGACCTACATTCTATTTAAGTTACGCTATCTATACTTTCGAATCTAATTGCAGATAGTAGATCGCCAAAATAGACTTACTTGTTTTTTCGTTTCATTCTTCTGCGCGACATTTATCAAACTGCCAAAATCCATTTTATTAATCGAGATGGTTTACGACACTGAAAAATTTATTTTGTTTAGGATCTAATATCCTCCTCGTAAATATTATGACTTTTTGATCCAGGGTCAACACGTATTTTCCATATAATAAAGATATTTTTTATGATTTAATTATTTTTCTATTTTCGATAATCTTCGTCAAAGTTCACTTCTTCGCATTCGGTTTTTTTTATCCAATAATCCAACATATGGGCTGCGTTCGGAAACGTCACCCGAGTGCATTCCCTCTCTTTCCGAACGCAGCCCAGTATGCTTGTACGTCCATAGATATGATATATAAAATACATAGACGGCCAGCTGCCAGTGCGGACTTGTGCCGATATGGGCAAATATATAAGTTATTTTTATCTAAACAGTAAAGGTGCCTTTTCATGCTGACGCTCGACGCTCATTTTTAGCGTCAAAAGACGTCACGTGACCAAAATTGACGAATTGGTATCTTTATTTTTGGTCACGTGACGTCTTTTGACGCTAAAAATGAGCGTCGAGCGTCAGCATGAAAAGGCACCTTTATTTTTCGATTTTTGAAAATTAAGTAACTTTTACTTATAAATGGTCAAGTTGCTATTCTGAAAAATTGAACATATTTGAATTAAGTAAAATGAAATTTTTTTTACGGATATATATGTATAATGTATATGCGTGTGATATACTTGTACATATGTCTGAGGTGATATATGACATATGATATATGATATATGATATATATGTATATATATTTGATATATCGAATCAACAATTATGTTTCTATGGAAACTATTGTAATTTATAAGTTATGTACGTACATACAATAATATGTGTATTATATAAAGCGCGTCGCGTTTTTATAAAAGTGTAACTTTCATCAAACCTTCTTTAAGCAAAGTTTATATCGTAGGATTCCAAAAAGAACGAAAGCAAAGAAACAATAATGCAAGAAGGTAAATTTGAATTTCGTAGTAAGGAAAACCAGAAAGCAGGAAAACAAAAAAGCGATGAAAAAGTACATGACGAAGACTGCGTCTACGATTCGAGCAAATATGTATCTGGAGCAAAACGCGTACAAAATGGAACAGTGCCTATGAATATTTTGGAGTTTCAGTATCCTTTTTTATATGTATAGCGATTATATAGACACAATTTTTTTTCTTTTTTTTAAATCAAATTTTTAATTGCAATAGTAGAGGCGTACAATATTTAATATGTTCAATGTGTTTTCATACACGAATCAACATTGCATATACGATGAGTTGTATAGCGTTATTATGAAATAAGTAATTTGCAAGATTTCAATTTCTTTCAATTGATTGCATTCTTTAATGACATTTTTTAGTGCATTTTCTTTCATATTACATATAAATAAATATTTTATGATAAAATAATTTAATGTATAATAATAATTTCTAATTTTAATAATATATAATAATAATAATTTGTTTCTTATTTTTATATCAATTTGTACATGCATAAATTCCAGGAATTTTGTGGAAGGGTATCTCTTAAATAATTTTAATAAGTTTAGATATTGTAAAAAATGTTATAGAATATGGACAATATATTCCTTAGATAATATAAGTCATTCATTTTCATATGATTGTCAGAGATATTTTAATCTTTGCATAGCAGAACCAAACATTATTATCTTTATTTCTGGTAATATACTACATTTCTGGAATGTTACAACAAACAAGCTGTGGTTTAGAAGAGGATATACCAGTGATGGAATTGGACACGTGACAGTATTCTTTACATTTGTATACTACTTTGAGAAAAGTTAGAAATAAGATAGTTTTTTAACAAAATGAAAGAAAAAGAGAGAAAAAGGGAGGGAAAACCTCACAAAATAAGCTAATTCTTTTTAATTATATATAATTTCAAGTATACTTTTCTCAAAAAGAATAATTTTATGAAATATGAAAAAAAAACCGTAACAATTTGTTTGCCATGATATTCTGTCTGTTTAGAAAAATCCCGTGTTTGATCACATTGCTGTTGGTGAAAATGGTATTAAACCTCCAATAATTATCTATAAGTGGCCTTCAATGGACATTGTGACAATTTTATATAATGGCACATTGAAATCCTATTCCCATTTAACATATAGGTATATATCGTAAAGATATAGGGTATAAAATCACCCATAATATATATATGGTTGCAAATAATTCTATGTATTATCCCATATGTGTTCTAACTATTAATATATATATATATATATGTTTTATATTTATATAAAATTTTGCAGTGCCGATGGTTTATTACTAGTATCGCAAGGGGGAGAACCAGATTATACAATTACTCTTTGGAATTGGCAAAAGTCTACAATTGCATTGAAGTGCAAATCTTATAATCGGAATGTTTATAATATTACGATATCTTCATTGCTACCTGGATATTTAGTGACCAGTGGTTTGGGACATATAAAATTTTGGAAAATCTCTGAAACATTTACCGGGCTTAAATTGAAAGGCGAAATTGGTAGATTTGGTCAGACGGAGATATCTGACATTATCGGCGTATATATCATGCCAGATGGAAAAGTGAGTATTGTTTAAATGCACATCTGACTTTTCGATTTATTTAAAGCTATATCTTTTTCAGGTCGTGTCAGGCTGTGAATGGGGAAATATCTTACTGTGGGAAGAAGGTCTGATTACTCTTGAAATATGCAAGAAAAATCGCCAACCTTGTCATACTAAGGCAATTACACAATTTGAATATATAAATGGAGAGCTTATATCAGTCGGTAAAAATATTTCTTATAATTTATATACGACATTTTCGATTCTTTTTCCATAATAGAGATGGATGGATATTATGAACGGATTGTAGGTATGGATGGATGGATTAGAATTTGGTTTTATGAAACGATAGATCAAGCAGATTCTCGTACTGGAGAACGTTTTCTAGAAATTCAACCTATCTATGAATATCATGTTAATGAAAGTGATGAAGCGAATAATTCGATGCTTATGTGCATACGTAAACAAGAACCAGATAATCCAGAAAGTATGTTCTGGTATGCTCAGGTATGCTAAGACTGTGTTTCACTTGGTCCGCGTCATATTGATCTCTCAAATATATAATGTTTTTTTTTTCTAGGATGGAAATGGTGGGATTTGGTTAATAGATTTACATACCACGAAAGCAGAATTGCCGCGAAAAATATTTACATGTCACGCTGGAGCTATAGTCGATATGGATTGTACGACATGGGGTCCCTTTATAGTTACATTGGGTAAAGCTGGACAGCTACATATTTATAATTATATAGAGAAAAGATTAATTTTGGCGCATAATTTTAATGACAGCGGTAGTCGAATCATCTGGTTTCCATGCCAGGTAAAAATAAGTTTTAGAAAATAGTTTATTGATTTATTTATTTTTTACGAGATATTTTAATATATGTATAGCAGAGATATGTGTGCCCTCCCACGCGCGCACGTGCACACAAAATCAAGCACAAACTCTATTATATGTAACAGTGAAACATGAAAAGGTCCATTTCTTTTTCCATATCGCCCAATTTTATCAATTTGATAATAATTTCATAGAATCTTAATTATTTTCTAGAGTCTACATCTTTTGCATATATATCTAAATGTCTCTGTAAATTATACATATAAAATTCTTTTCATATATTAATAATATATATAATAAGATTGAAGCAACAGGATCGACATTCGTATGTGCTTTTGAGAGTGGTGTTATCCGTATAATTGCTGCAGCGATATCAGCGGCTAATGCCGTTAACGATGATATACGGGGAGACTATGTTAGGCTGATTCAAGTTATGAAACCGCACAAAATGGCTATAACTGCAATGTCTTTAAATTCATCGTGCAGGTATACTAAAAATGCAATTTTATACAGGGTATCCCATTTTAAATTATATATTGCTATTTTTCGAAAACCAAAAGGCTTCCATCGAAAAATGTTTCATATGAAAGGTGTAGGATTTCGAGGGGGACATCCTTGTCGTAAGCATATAGTCTTATTCCAAGTAGAAGCATTTTTGAAATTTCAAGATCATTATTATTTTTTTAAACGTATATTCACCATAATTTTTTTACATAAATCGATTTCTCGTATTATTTGGCGTAAAAAATTGTTAGAGCGGAATAATCAAAAAATGAATGATTTACGACATATTCTTTATGCTTCATTCTGACACAGTTTGACAAAAAATATGAAATATCTCATCATAATATATTCATTTTTCGATAATCTTATCTTAATAATTTTCTGCATAAAATAATGAGATAAATCATTTGATAAAAAAACAGTTATTTTTTTAAAAAATATGTACTTGCACAAATTGCAAATTGCAAATTTCTTTTAATCACAAGAGTATGTTTTTCTTACACCAATCGATTATGATCTCATTATTCCATTCAGGAAATTATTATAAGGTAATATTATCGAAAAATAAATATATTACGAGATATTTCATATTTTTTGTCAAAATGTGTCAGGATATGATAAAGCATAAAATATGTCGTAAACCATTCATTTTTCGACTATTAACTCTAATATTTTTTTACGCCAAATATTATGAGGAACCGATTTATTTAAAAAAATTATAGTGGTTCCATTTAAAAAAGTAATGGATGACTTTGAAATCTCGAAAATGCTTCCACCTAGAATAAGACTATACTTACGACAAGACGTCCCCCTCGAAATCCTACAACTTTTGTATGAAATGAAATATTTTTCAATGGAAGTCTTGGTTTTCGAAAAATAGCAACATTATTTAAAAATAGGATACCCTGTATAACAAATTGTACAAGCAGTTCTTGTTCTTTATATATTTTCTATTAATACACGTACACATGTATTTTATTATAATTATAGCTATAAATTTCTATGTATTATTTCAGCTTACTGGTAACTAGTAGTGAAGATTCAACTGTATTTAGCTTTACCATTACAGCGACTAATACTTATCCTGTCATTACACCAATTGGTTTTATCAAAGTACCTTCGGGGGTCACATGCCTTGCGTGGAAACCGCAATGTGTAAATAATATGTGTTACATATAATTATTTTTCTTAATTAAATTACATAATTATTGCTCTTAATTAAATTTGATTTTACAGGAAACAACAATATTAATTGGATGCGTACAAGGAGATTGTGTAGAGATTACATTACCAAGCACACTTCAATCATACACTATTGCTTCGTACGAACTCGTTCAATGTCAGTCAAAAGCATTTAAATTCCATTCTGTGAAATCTGCTATTCGAAACGAATTAATACGATTAAATCGAGAGAAAGAAAGGAAAGAAAAAATAGCAAAGAAACGTGAAGAAATAGCACGATTAATCGTTGAAAGTCCCGAAATGGAAATTAACGAGGAAGCGTTTCTCAGTAATTTTATATCTTATATTATTTATAACTTATTTAGTAATAGTGTATTATTTGGTCCAATTTTTTAATTTTTTATATTTTATTTTTATTAATAAAAATTGTGAAAATAAAGCAATGACAAAAATTACAGTAAATATAGAAGAGGAAGAGCCACTACCGGAAATATATATACCAAAAGTACCAAACAAGATATTGATAGCACAATACATTAGTCGTGACATTATTTGGTTGTTGATGGCAGGATTTGACGCAGGCTATATATATGAATATCCAAGTCCGGAAATTAGTGAAACTATTGTGGAGAGACCTGTTAAAAGCACCCTAATACATGATGCAGATGACATAGAAATACGAAGCTGTTTATTTTAGTAAGAATATATAAAATTAATTATTATTGTGTATGTATCACGAAAAAAAAGTAATTTTATACAATTACATAATAATTAGTTATTTTTTTATGCGTTTTTGCTAGCAAGGGAAGAAAGTACTTATTTTTAGGAATGGAACACGGACAAATACGGGTTTGTAAATGGAAACCCGAAAATTATACAGATCTATCCGACTATTGGATACTTTCGATGCATGATCCGTTTAATGGTTATATCGCAAAAATTATTCTCAACCATAATCAAAAGATGTTATTTACATGCGGATATGATGGAAATTTATTTTCTTATGAAGTAAACGATGACATTCCATCTGAAGCAATCGAGTTTGAAATAATCAAAGGAACTTTTTCCTTGGTGAGAATTTGCGGTCTGCTCTTATTTTTTTATATTTTAAAACATTGAATTTATTGATGTGTATTTTTTTTTTTTACTCGAACACAAATCTGACGAATTCGTGATACATTTTCCAATAATATAGCCGCATATTAGCGTTGAAGATATCGAAGAAATCGATCATGCGAGCTTAGAAGAGATGATTCAACAAGCTGAACACGACAGGGTTGTGACTGTAGCAAAGCAGAATAAATATTATACTTTGCAGATATTATCTAAATTGAGCGAAGAATACAACAATATTATGGAGAGGTTTAAATTATGTCAAATGTAGAAATAATTGTTGAGCGTAAATTAGAAGATGGTGTATTCACATATTTTTATATATTTTAGGAATAATGCTCTACCCAAATCTCATAGGATAACTCGCAAAGAATTAGAACTGGATCTTAGAATTATGGTTGACTTGGATGAAGAATTGGAAGCAGAAATGATTACGGTACGAGAAAAATTGGCTTTTAAAATAGAAAAAAGTAAACTTGGATTGCAAAAGCTTTTGGAACACTTTATTCAACCTATTGCACACCTACCATTTGCCATTTGCAAAATATCGTAAGTAAAAATTATCTTAAGAATATGAACAAATAATCTATTATTATTAATAAAACTATACTGATATCTGATATATAGGAAGCCAGATAATATAGTGTATTCTCTACGCCAACATATTTTGAACAATGATTTGAACATTACTTTACCACATATCGATACGATAAAACATATACGCACGCACAGGACACCATACATTGATACAAGGATGAACGGAAATAGGTAATATGCTTGAATAAGTCTTGTGAATGCAACTCACGTTTATGTATATAAAATGTATTTTTATTTACTATACGACTAGTGTAATGGATAAAATGCAACATTTTGAAGAAAAACGTCGAGAGAAACAAAAAGATGACAGAGAGACGGAAGAAGAGATGAGTACAACGCAAGAGCAATCGATTGCAGTTTTCTTAAAGGACATAGATTACAAGGACACTGATAGCAGCCTGGGTATTCAATTAAATCAAATGTTAAATAAATATAACTCGAGAAGGACTAGACTAGAGCAACGCGAAAAAGAAGTTAGTACAATATTGTAAAAATCTTGCATAACACATATGTGTATATCAAAGTATTCTTATTTACTGTAATTTAATTACAAAATTTTGTTTCATTAAGTGGAAAATTATATATCAAGAAAAGCCGAATAAATCTATTAATCATATGCACGATATATTCGCTATAGAAGAAGCAAAAAAAACTATCGGCGATTACAAATTGAAAACATCGTCAACTTTTAGTTTGTTATCGGAAGAACGAGATACTCTCTTCTCGAAATATAAACAGCTATTAAATTGTCGAAAAAAGGTTTGTATAATATCGCCAAATTAATTTTTAATTACATGCGTGCAATTGCTCATTTATTTACAATACAAGAAACTATATTAGTTAGAAAAATCTTTTATACCTATGCACTTGTAGCTTTATTATCTACAAGAAGCTTTCAACGCGAGATTGAAAGCTGTAAGAACAGAGAAAGAACATTTGCATATGGAAGTTGTACGCTTAAAAAAATCTCTCAAACATATTCATGCCGAAATACCATTGAAAAGTATAAAATCTTTCCCAGATATTCCTATATTAAATATAAATATAGAATTTCCCGAGAGAAAAATGACGGTGTGTATTAATATATATTTTGTATTACACAATAAAAATAATAAAACTGTCAATTTGAATTTGATGATGCGCGCGCGCACACACACACATGCACATATAATGTATATTATAATTCCTTGATACTTTTACATAGGTTGAAAAATATACGTTGATGAAAGCAGACAGGGCACAGCGACGGCTATCGGTTCTTCCTGAACAGATACCTGTTTGTTCAGACGAGGAATACGAAGTGTTACTTCTAGATGAAACATTTCCAGAACATGCAAAAATCTCTAGCGAGCCATTGACATTGTTCTCTGTTTCCGAAAGAAAACTAAAAATTCAATCTACTGCTCAGGATAATATCATGTCGCTTCATTTAAGCGATGACATCGACAGTCCGTGGGAACGAGAAATGAAAACTTCTCGCATATTATGCCAAATATACAAACAAGATTGCATATTGAGACACATACAGACTAGTTGTGAAAATTTGGACAAAAGGTTGAACAAATTAGAATGCGATAGATTGGATATCGTTGCCGAGAATGTTAATATCAATTTATTTTTATTAACACTTCGTCAAGAATATATTATTTTAAAAGAGTACGAAATAAGGGAAAGGGTATTGCGTGATCAAGTTGACTGTAAACTAGAAGAGGTTGCGACGATAAGACAAAAAGTTAATGAATTTTACTACTTTTATCATCCAGCAAATTCATATGTATAATGTATATATAAAAAAAAGAGAGGGAGAGGGAGAGAGAGAAGTAACTTATATATAATAAAATTTTCAGATACAAATAATTACCGAGAAAGTTGACGTTAAAATTAAGGAAATTACAAAATTACGTAACCAGATCAAAAATATCTTTCTCGAATACATGACTAGGATAAACGATAACAAGTTTCGTAATTTTCTATGTAGAATATTTAAAAAGAAGTACAAAGAATTGAAGGAAGAGGACGGTAATAAAAGCATTTTTTTAAGTGCCTCAGAGCACCCATCTACCTAAATTTCAAAAAAGTTTCACCAACATATATTTCAAAAATTGTTTATTATTATTTCAGAAACCACTACGACAACGACTGAAACGAGTTCAGATGAAACAAATAGTATCGACACCGGGGAATCCGAGTTGGTTTATTTTGACGAAAACGTATGTCCTTCAGGATGCGACAAGACATTATACGAATTGGCATTTTCAATGAGAGAGAAACGATACTCGTGCGAACATCAAATCAAAGATGCACAACAAACTGTGGAGATTCTTTATAAAGAAATTCAAATTCAAACAAAAAAGCTAAAAGTTTTAGAGAGTAGTTTGAAGAAGAATGAAGACGATTTAAACATATTTATGGTATTATTCATATGTTTAATATCTCTTTCTATTAGAAAAATAATGTCATTTGCTTAATAACATTCTATTCAACAGCTCGAGAAACAAAAAAAATTAAATGATGTGGATGTCACAGTAATAATGAAATTGCATCAGTTGCAATATTTTGAAAAATCCGAGATTTCATTCAAATTGCACGATTGCATTGTATTCGATAAAAATAGATTGTCTAGATTATATGCGAGAATACAAGAATTGCAAGAGGAAACACTTGAATTACATGCCAAACACAAGTAAATTTATTGTACATATATGTATCGTCTCGTTCATATATGTAACTAATATTAGAGAAAAGATCCTTTTATGTGCATGTATATATATATATATATATACACTCGTCAAAAAAATTATCGCAACACGTAATTAATATCACAATTTAGCATAAATTCAAATAAGCGTATCTCCGCGAAAAATTGTCGTATTTAAAAAATTTGTTTTTTGTTTTAAAGGGTAAAGTCTCTACTTTAAGGAACTTTCGTTCGATTTTGATTTTATTCTCCCCCTTTCTCCATCCCTTTAAAAGGAAGGACGTGTTTTTTTTTTTCAAAAAATTGCATAGTTTGACGAACTCTATCTAGGTGGTAATTGAATATATAGGCAAAAATGCATAGGTAACTTTGATCTTTGATACGCCGTAACTTCGGGAAAAAAAATCGTACGGTATTCAATTTTTTTTGTTAATTTGTAGAGAAAAGTCCATATTTTACGATAGTTATGATGATATTTACGAAAAAAATTTAGTACACTCCGTAGAGTTCGTCAAACTATGCAATTTTTTGAAAAAAAAAACACGTCCTTCCTTTTAAAGGGATGGAGAAAGGGGGAGAGAATAAAATCAAAATTGAACAAAAGTTCCTTAAAGTAGAGACTTTACCCTTTAAAACAAAAAAAAAATTTTTTGAAATACGATAATTTTTCGCGGAGATACGCTTATTTGAATTTATGCTAAATTTTGATATTAATTACGTGTTGCGATAATTTTTTTGACCAGTGTATATATATATATATATATATATATATGGATTTTTTAATTATAATGGATTATACATATGTTATAGACACGCTCGAATGCACCTCCAGAGAATAAAGCTCGATTGTAATCATATGCGTGTTAATAATAACAATTTAAAAAATGAAATTAAGTTAAAAATAATAAATAAATTTGGTCAAAATATATCATTAAATAAATTATACGAAACAATACTTCATCGGATGGTGTACGATATTAAAGCCAACTTAAATGAGACAACAATGTATTTTACTAAACGAATCAAACGTAAGTCATCACACACACATATACATATATGATATATCTATATATGATGTTATAATTTGCCTTTTTAATTCTTATATTTATTTTGCATTTGTATTTTGCATTTGTATTTTACATTTTTATTACAGATGTCAAAGAAAGTTATGCAGAAGAATTAGTTATACTTAACAGACTTATTCGAGAACATACGAAAAAGTTAAGCTTTCTAACAATTTTAGTGGAAGAACAATCAAAGCTTCACAAACTATCAAAGCGACGCATCATGTCAGATGTACATATACATATATAAACCACGTACATTTAATGTATATATTTCTTAAATATTTATCTTTCATATATTTATCGTTATTATTGTTCACAGGAGGAAATGCTGCAGTTGGAAGAGAAATATAAAAGTGATATAATCAAATTGGAGAGAATTCTTGAAAATCAAACAAGGCAGAAATATCTATTTCAAAATGATATTAAAAATCTTAGATTAAAAATAAAATTACAACATTCAATCCAGTTGAAGGAAATAATGCCCAGAAATAAAGGTAATGATAAAATCAGAAAAATGTTCGTTTATATACAGGGTGAGTCATTTTAATCGACGCACGCAGTTATCTCGTCGTAAGATTAGCAATATGGCAAAAAGTGTTATATACAAAAGTTGTAGGGTTCAGAGAGGGACACTTGAGAGTGACCTTAACTTTGACCTTGAAGTTAAACTTACGGGTCATTTCAAGGTCAACTTGTTTTTTTTTTTTAAATGGAAACCCCTATTTTTGACTTCAGAAATGGAAAGAGCAGAAAATTTTTCGTTCGAAAATGCTGTCATGTTATGTTAAACTACTACGTCCACGTCGTTGTTCCTGGGTAGTGCTGAAAGTAGTATTGTTTGTTTGCTCTTTTTATTTCGGGAGTCCATAAAAGTTTTCCATAAAAAAATTATGTTGACTTTAAAATAACCCCTGAGATTAATTTAACCCCATAACATGACATAGCATTTTCGAACGTAAAATTTTCCATTTCTGAAGTCAAAAATAGAGGTTTCCATTAAAAAAAAAACAAGTTGACCTTGAAATGACCCCTAAGTTTAACTTCAAGGTCAAAGTTAAGGTCACCCTCAAGTGTCGTTTCCCTCTCTTATTCTCGTGAACCCTACAACTTTTGTATACAACACTTTTTGCCATATTGCTAACCTTACGAGATAACTGCGTGCGTCGATTAAAATGTCTCACCCTGTATATATAATTTAATTTTAAAAATGAAAAGCAAGAGAAGAAAATCTTAACTTAATTTCTTGTTAAATTTTGTTAAAAAATTGATTAGCAATTGATTTGAATAAAAATAATTAAAATCATTAAAAATATGACTTTAAAACAAAATATACTTTTTTATTAATCTTTTTTTTGTTTTTAAATTATATATTATCGATTATATTATATATATTCATATGTGAATATATAGTATATATTGTAAATTTCTACTATTTTATAAATATATTACATTCTATTTTATATATATTTATTAATAATAATAATAAATATATCTTATGATATCTTTTAGATATCGAATTTTAGAACGAGAAAATTTTTAATCGCAATCGACAAAATGATAAAATAAAATATCTGACAAAATATTAAAAATAAATCGGATTTTTCTATGAATACTATTAAAAATACTATTAATTTGTCTAAAAGATTTGAATATATATATATGAAGTTTTGTATGTGTCACGAGCATGTATTGGTCATATTAGAGGTAAATTGATATTATAAGTAATTGTAAATCATTCGCCAGGAAAACACACACACACACGCATGTATATTTTTAAAAAATGTTATTAAATTGTATGTACAGGAATATTTTCACCCCCCCCCCCCCCACACACATATGTATATATGCATATGTGGATGATGTTATGGATGAAAATAATAGAGAAAAAAATGATCATTTTTAAACACTATATCATTATCTACATACATATGTAAAATTATTCAGAAGATAAATAATAATTGGCTAAATACACATAACATGAATGTAAATAAAATGCGACAATTTCTCATAATTCTATGATAATAATGTTACAATACATGCACCTCCACACGCATGCACATATATAATAAAAAGTAATTTTATTTATTAAAAATATTTATTAGTTAAGGCTTATTTATTGAAAACAATGTTTCTCTGTTGTATTTTATTCATAGTTAATATATAACAACTATATGACTGTACAAATACATAACTTTTGTTTGATACACGTGTGTATATATTTATGTATATATGTGTATTTATGTATGCATATATCGATTTAATAATAAATAATAAGATATTTGCTTAGTAAAAAGTTATTGTAATAAGTCTATAATTCTCGTGTATGAATTGCGATATTTCTTAATATCTGTTTTACTATGTGCAAAAGTTAATTGTCAAAGAATCTATACCAGTATCTTTTGTATCTAATTGTAAGCAGAAAGTAGAAATAAAGATAAAAGTGCTTCTTTTTGAGTTTTTTAAAAGTCAACTTGCAAATGTGATACTTATATTTTGCATAAACATTTGCTCTATAAACTCTTTTAAATACTAACAAGAATCTTCGGAATGTTAAAATATATTAAAAGGCAGCTGTACGTGAAATTTTAACTCGTAGACTAGAAACAGGTGATGGTCACATAATTAAAAATTGTACCAACAGCATACTCGGATCTCGATGTACATGCATACTACATACGAAATAGTGATGATAGAAATATGGATAGCCTTGTAGCGAAATTAAGATTTCTTTATTAATGCATAGTATGAAACTCGATAAACAAAGTGTTATAAATAAACACCGATGTACTATTATAATCTTTAATATTGCATCTATCGCCATATCGAGATCCGCGCGACTGTAAGCAAAAACAATAATTATAATACTAATGATAAAAATAATAATCATGATTAGCACACAGTATTAGTGACAGTAATAGTAGTAGTAATAGTAGATAAGTAATATTAATAGTCATATCAATAATTAGTGTTAATAATAGTCTCAGCAATATAGAGCGATAATAGTAACGAGGCAACAGCATACATTTTCTTTAATATTTATCTAAATCTGATTTTTTTAACCATAGTTCACTTTGAAGAAATATAATAATCTTTAAAATATGTTATTGTGTGTTATTAAAATTAGTGTACAATTTATTATTTTTGATTATAAATTGAGACGTTTATAAAAGAGAATAATACTCCAATAAATATGTCTTTCTTTGAAAACTGAAAGAGAAAAGGAGAAGAGGAAATCGAGAGAGAGAGAGAGAGAGAGAGAGAGAGAGAGAGAGAGAGAGAGAGAGAGAGAGAGAGAAATAGCAAATAAAATAGTACTTTCTCTGCTCTAATATGACAATGCAAGCAGAAGAAGAGAATACGAGATCTCTATGTATATACTTGACGATTGCATCAACAAGAATGCAAACTTCTAAGGTTAACAGTAGTCGTTCAAAAAAATTGATGAAAGTTTGAAGAAAAAATATTTAGTTTTTCGCACACATGAATATTACATTGTCTGACCGAAAATTCTGAAAGATTGCAAATTGTTTAATTATTCACATTTTATAATCAATATGAATAAATCGAGTTAGCGTAATGATACAATTCTTATAAAAGTTGTTAGGCCTATACAAAATCTTTCGACAGAAAGTGCAAAGAAATACACGTTCTATCGACTGTACAATTTTTTTATAATTATATAAATCCAATTCGCCATTAAATTTTATTCTATACCAAATGTATTTGTCTCCTCCACTGCCAACAGCAACTTTTCGTATAAAATCTCGGGCGTAGGATAAGGTGGAAGATCCAAGCGATTAAAACATGTATGAGCCCTGAAACAAATAAAGACAATGATGCAAAGCGGCGGTGGCATAAGCAGGGATGGAGGCTAAAAATAAATGTATACGAGAAAAGAAGAAAATGAAAAAAAGTAGGATGCTCAATGTACATAGATGGATCTCGCTAGCCCTGGATTTTTAATCGAGAATTAAATTTACCTTGGTAAACTGTTTGGCCTGCCCCATTTTTCGATGCAGAATTTTCTCGGTCCCGTTGATCCCCGTAAAGCCGCGAATCCCTCGTACGGTATACTCGAAGTGCCGGTAACAAATTGCAGTAATCTTAAACGTTGTTCGTTGGTGAATCGGCTTATGCTGCTCCAGAACCACTCCACTACCGGATGCGCGTCATGATAACCGCTCCTGTATTCGGTATGCGTTCGCCAATCGTTAAGATCGATTTCAGCGGCACCCGCGATAACCAGCTCCAATTCGCGAGCATCGAAAACCGAGACTAAACGTGGATCCACCACTTCGTAAAAGCCACGAACCAGTGATTCCGTTTGTTCCGCGACGCCGCGTTCGAGACGCCAACGTACTACTCTCTCGAGATATTCCTTCTTATTCTTTTCGGTGACCGCGATATTTCTCCCACCTGGTTTCAATTCGCGCTCGGCGACTCGCCCCAAAAGTTCCTCCGTTACTGAAAATGTTAATTCTAATGGCTCGATACTTATATCCTTTTCTTTGATCCACATTAGACTTTGATGAAACTCTTGATCTAAACTTTCCAAATCGCTCAAACTCGCCGATATCCTTAAAAGCGCCTTATAAAACGGTCTCGTGAAGAATGCATCGAGCAGATACTGATGGACTAATGCTAAGCCAAGAACTCTGCCAGAAAATCTGAACCAATCGTGATAATTGTCTACGAAAGCTGACATTGGCGAGATTTGCACCGTATAAGTATCGTTGGCTGAATACTCAAACAATCCGTAATAAGGATTGAATAGCTCGCGCGATAAATGAAAGAAAAATTCTCGGGACGGTCCGCCGTAATCCAGCCCTTCTTCGTGATCAAAAATGACTACCAGTTTACCTTTCTGCAAATCCTTTTTCGATGCGGCCATTATGCGCGTAAAAGCATCTTCGAGTAAATGTTCTCTCCTGATGTGTAATCTGTACGGATATACAATATATATGTGATATGTGTGTGAGAAAATATATGTTGCTCGATAAAATTTCTGCCTTGAGATATTGAGACGTGTGAGACGTACTTCAATTTACCCGGTCCTTGCCCGTAACCCTTGCTTTCTAATTTTCGGTAAAATGTTCGAAGCTTCGCTTCAAAGTCTCTTCTGTATGGTGCTGGAGCCCTAGCTGAAGCTCTTGTTAGCCCAGGTGATGCGTGCGGGCTACCAAGTGGAGATCTACCCATACTGCCAGGTACATACGACATTATTTCTTGCTCGAACAAACTGTAATAATAATGATACGATGATACTACATCATTGTATATAGATTAGGCATGCAAGTGTGCATGTACATATGTGTATGTATGTAGATATTTCATTATTGGCGGTACATATTTTTTTATTACATGTGTGCCATACATCAGTGTGTGGGTAATATGTATATAATATCGATAAAAAATAGCCGTTTCCTACCTCAGCAATAATGCTAAGGGGACATCGTGACCCCATCTTTGTAACGCCGCACTTCCTTCGACCCTTATAGTATTAACCTTTTCACGAAGCGCAATATTCTGTCCTAATGCGGAATGTCTTTCCTTTAGAATATCCATTATATTAGGCTGACGTAGAAAAGCGACTACTTTGTCGTTGTAGGCTACGGGTATGTCGGGAGTAGCAGTTACAGATGCTTGCTGCGGTCTAGGCGGTGGAACGGGGGCTTCGTCTAACAATGTACGTGCATGAGCGGCTTCCGTAGGTAACCGTGGATCAATGAAAGACGTAGCTTTTCTAGCGTGACATATGAAAAATCTCTAAAATAGAAAAAATGCTTAGTTTGTTAATATCTTCTAACAGCATGTATACGCTGCCTTTCTTTCTCTCTCTTTCGTCGAGAGAGAGAGAGAGAGAGAGGGGGGGGGGGAATTATTTTGCGATTGTGAGAATTATCATGATGAAAAACTTACCTTACCCGTTCTATCGAGCTTTGATTCGTACCCTCTTGGGAGTTCCTTGCTTGGATCGGCAAAGAAATTAATTAAGGCGACTAAATCCCTATTGTGTTCGTATCTTGGAAAAACTATCGGATCTCTTCTAACTCTACTAATCATATGTTTTAGACTTGAATTACGATTGTATAGCTCCATGGCGTCCGCATTGGTATGCAAGACGGTAAAAAAGTCGGGCCGTGTTAAAAATAATACTGGCGGTATTGTGGTGATGTCGAATGGTTCGCATTCGCTTCTGTCAGTACGAGAATCATTCTGTCGCTCGGTATTCTCAAAAGGATTGCCGTTTGAATTGTTAACTTCGCGATCTATGTTATCAGGACGTGAAATAGTTCGTCGTACACTTTGATAACGCCTGTCTAACTGTTGTCTTCGTAAATCACAACCGGTGTTACGTGTCGTCAAGCTTGGTCTTTGCCACGTCGTAGTACGATTAATATGATCTATGTAAAATACTCGACCATGGCTGTCTATCCTCGCTTCCCATGCTAAAATGTATATACGTAAAGATAAATTAATTAATTCATCGAAAAAGAACGATTTGTAAATAATAATATTATAGCATTAAAGAATGGAAATTATATTAAATGGCTTACATGGAGGCAGAGGTTCTTCCGATGATAAAGATACATTTGATGTTTGACATACAGGCAACGGACATAAAGGTTTGGGTCGATGCGTCGGCGTAGGCGGACACTCCAATTGAGCCAGTGCCGATTCTGGCCTTTCTCGTTGTCTGTGCAACCTCGGAGAGCTCAATAACGCGATACTTTTTGTTACTGCTGTCCTTAGCTGAAAAAAAGGTTTTAAAAAAAAAGTTAATTTATAAATATATAAAATTTTTTCTACACACGCACACACACACACAGATATATATAAAATGTAATAACAGAGTGATAGTCTTTTAAACCTTAAGATTCGAAGCTTCGTCGACGTCTACAATCTCAAATCCAAAACAATCCTCAGGATGCAATGGCGTAGGATGCCTCTGAGGATGTCGCTTAGGTAACTCTGGTGCCCCACTTGGTAAAGCGTTACTTCTGTGCAATGGTCGATGCGCTGCTCTTGGTGGAAGCGGCGGTGGCATTGGATATAAAGTTTCGTACAAAGATTCAGGAGACGAGTGACCACCGGTGCTACGCCATAGCTGATAATATTCCACTCCTTCTTTCGTTACAACCCCGTTAGGTCTGCATTGTCTCTAAAATAAAAATCTCATCTTTATCCAATCGATTAAATAATTGTTTTGGTAGTTAGAGCGATTAAATAAACCATACCAAACTTTTCCAAGAATAAATGAAATAAATGGAATCTACTAACTTTTTTGATATCGTCATGACTTGTACTTGCATGCTGGGACTCTATATCCGAGTTACTTTCCTCGCTACTATTTGACGAACGAGGTTCCAAATCTAGACAACGAACTACTTCCAATTGGTTTTGTTCGCTGAATGATGACTCTGCAAGCGCTACTGCATTTTCCTCGACTTCTGGTTGCTGAATATTGGCAGTTTTAGATATCTTTTCTAAAATTGGCAGTTTAAACGGCTTACTTGTGCTTGCAGAATCATTGTAACACGAGGAATTACACCTTTGCGACATTGTCGCCTCCTTACAAAGTTCAGATGAGACGGGTAATTCATTTCCATCAATTACATTTTCAAGTGAATTCTTATTATTAATCTCCAATGGATTTATAGATATTTTTGTATCAATCGCGTTATTATAATGTGCCGAGATTGATGAAGCACTTTGCAAATTTGATAATTTTTTAGATGCACATGAAGGCAGAGATGTTAATTCAGCTGTTGATAAGTTAGTGTCACAATCAATGCTGGAGTCTTTCATATCGCTAGACGTTCTTAATAACCTATTTGTAAGACTGTTATAATTTGTAGCAGAATCATCATCTCCTAGAGACAACCGTTTGCATGTATGCAAAAGTGCTGTTTCTTCTATTACTTTGTGCTTAACAGTCGATGTAACATCATCATTATTATTACATAAATTTCTTGCCATTGGTTCACAGTCATGTTTTTCTATGTCAACAATATTGTGACTTTTTTCACAACTACAAGCTTTCCCATCTAAGAAATTGTCAGGGCACATTGTTAATTCTGAAGTATTAGAAATTTCAGAAATATTCTTCGCTAACAAACATTTCTTTCTAGATAAGTTCTTATGAGCAAGAAAAATTGATTTTTGACTAGAGTTTTCTGTTATATCGTTGCACGTAGTACTTGCATCATTATTTTCCTCAGTTTGTTTAACCGATATTGAACCAGTATCAGTTTTTGTAGTTTTCGAAGGTATATTTTTATTTTCACTGTTTGAATCTAAAAATTAAATCAATTTTACAGTACTTTCTATATTTAAAATATAGAAGAAATTACAAGCAGTCTACAAGTTTAATTAACTGATGATTACCTGTTTGAGCTTGGAGACATATATTCTCGAGTAAATCATTTGTCGTTACAGAGCTAGTAGATGAAAGTGCATCTCCAGTTGAGTTTAAGAACTTAATTTTAATATGATCCGATGTGGATACTTCGTCACTATTAACATGTGCTAGATCAGCATCTACTTGTTTTGCAGATATACTTGATTCTTGACTCGTAGAATTTAAAGTCATTAATGTAACAGATTGTTCATTAGATTTTTCAGTATCCTCCTCTTGCTTAGAAATACTGTCCATAGCATTTGTTTCAGATGGCATCTTTTCTTTTAAAACATATTTAAAAGTTCCACAAAATCATACAAACAAGGAAACTTGGAGGAGCTGAAAATCCATATTGTTAAATTGATTATTACATTATTTTTGTTAATGCGAATTTATATAATTGCAATATATTTCACAAGCAATTAATAATTAGATGATAAAATAATATAGAATAGAAGGAGAACGACAAGGTTAAAGATTGTTGCATCGGGATTAATTAACAATTTATGAAATTATTGCACATATAGAAGATAATGAAAATTAGTAGCTTAGATAAGAATAGAAATGTTATCGATATCTAATTTCTCTTTAATGATACTTATAATACAATTCACTCTGTACATACGCAAAGTAAAAGATGTACAAAAGAGCCGCTACGCAAAGGTTTTTTATTCGTTAATATCGCATATTTAATATGTAACGTAGTAAAATACTTCAAATATCCATTTTATATACCACTCGTTGCTTTATTTATGAGATGACTTTACTTTACTTTTTTACTAATTACACACATATGTATTACGTATATACATACATACACGCGTGAACACAAGTAATTTTGACAGCGGACGTAGCAGACTATACGAACTAGTAACTTTTGGATGCGGTACATTTGATGCTACAAACATTTTTTGTTTTATACTTTCACGAATACGTTCCACTTGACATTACAAATCTTTCAAAGCATTTCGATACCTAGATTTCTTATTAATAGACCACATTCCAACCGTTATTAAGTAGCGATCGAACGTGATTGGTTTCTACTTTCAGATCCAGCCAATTAACGTCGAAGGCAACGGAAAAATTAGTAATGTTGCCCAACTGTTGGAAAAATATCCGCTGAATGCGACCAAAGTTTGATGTTCTGATTGGTCATCAAATGTTATGAAACTTTCGTAATCTCCAAAGTGGCAAAGTGCATCCTGTGTCATATAAATTATGACAGCAGTAAAAACAACAGTGAGATTTGCATTTTCTTTAAACATAGTTTTCTTTAGAGAAATATATAAAAAATATTTTTATTTATATCATAAATTATAATATAATAATTTTTACAATTTTTCTAGAAATTATATTTTGACTTATTTATTTAGAAATCCAACTAAGCATTTCTTTGATGGAAACGAGAGAGCTCGAAAATTATGATGAAATTTATTTTATCTTGAAAATATTTACTAAGGCATTTATTTGATTTAAATATATAAGTACAGTCTATATGATCTCGTCCAAGTTGTATACTAAAAATTTATTTGAAATTTTTTTTTTTTCTTTCACTTAGCTCTATAAATGTATATGATTTTACATATAAACAATTATTAAATATATATCTTCTATCTAGAGAGTCTAAATCAATAATATTTGACACTTTTATTGTATTTTATTCATATTGCTTTTGTCAGCAATTCTTGATGATATAGCTAAAGATATATTATCGATACTGTTATTAAAACTATAAAAGTATAGTCGCATGGATAAAAAAATTTAATATTTTAGATAATAAAAACACAAGGTAATAATATAATGAACTAAGATCATTTATTTGAATTTGTCATTAGACAACTTGATAGAAAACCTTAATAGAATGTCGCACATGACTAATAGTACGATAATATGATTTATATATAAACACAGAATGTAAATTAAAAAATTTAATTGGTTTTTTTTTTGTTATAACTCTTGCGTCTCATCAATGATAAGATATTCTTTAACATACTGTTTCATATATGATTGCTAAACTATAATTTGGGAACACAAATCAAAGAAAGGAGGAAACCTAAATAAGCGCTAAATGTATGTTGCGAGCATTTTAATTTACAAGTATCTATTGTATGGCTCATATAATAATAATAATAATAATAATAATAATAATGATATTACTTTACAACTTTGCTCATTGATCATTAGATAAAAACACATTTACACATCATCTTCAAAGCCTGCTGCGACGATACTATTTTATGCAAATTATTCACAAAATATTTGAAAATTCAATTGTATTCTTTGATACCAAGTATAATTAAATATTATGCTCTATATATACTATAAAGCGCGCACGCGCTTTAACTGATTTAAACATACATACGACAGTCATTGTACGATTCATTGTAACAGGAATTATATTTGTATATCAATCAAATCACCAAGAGTATTTTATACACACTGTACTTTGCATTATAGCAATATTTCCTACTCGCGCGTTCACACCCAATCAAGTACACTAACTCATCAAATATTTACTGAAGTCTAATTATAATGATCACAAATAAATGCATTAGTCATTTAACAAGTTAAAGGTCGCTGTTTTATATTTTATGTACATATATATATATATATATATATATGTATATTTTTTACACATTGCTATGAATGATTCAGATCATTAGATATATGTATAATGTATTTGCTTTCATCTAATGTAAAGTTTATTATCCGCGCGTATCTTTTCTCTCTCTCTCTCCCTCTCTCTTCCTCAGAGTATAAATATATTCCATCAATTATTTATTATCTTTCGGAAATAGAAGTTATTTTATTGCTCATAGCTGAACAATGAGATACATCTTTTAATTATGCAAAGAATGTATCATTTTGCTGAATAAAAATATGGAACAGGAAAGAATTTTGTGTATTATTTATATTATAACAAATTCATGTATCAATACATTAGTATAAGCTATCACAAGTAAGCTTACATACATACATACATATTCATATCCATCCAACGGTAAATTTAAATGGCCAAAAGTGTGCACAAAACAATTCTGTGGACTACAGGCATTCTCTTAACTCGCATAGAAATGCTAAAACGAAACTTAATATAATAGTATTATAGATCTCTCACATATCTGTGTGTGTGTGTGTTTTCGTGTAGAAATCCCTTATACAGAAATTTATCATACAATATATCGAGTCGTTTTTGAGGATAATTCTGAAGAATGGTAACGTTACTTTTGCCATATTCACCGTTTTTTTTTTTTTTATTTTTTATAATTCTGATTAATGGGAATTAATCTGTAAAAGTTTTATATCCTAAGTTTTTTAAATAATCGATTCTCTTTGAGAAGCAATTCTTTTTATCTCGTTACATGAAATAGCATCGCTAGCAGGCAATTGTCCCATTATATCCACAACAGAAACTCGAATTTCTTTAAAATCCTATAACAGACAAACAAACAGTCACCACGTTTCGGGCTTATACCTCCTTAACAAGGGTATACTTTTGTAGACTCGGTTTTAGTAAGTAATTAATATTTTATCTATTTTTGATGATGGTAATGACGGTGATGTCGCAGGGATAATTACAGCTCAAAGGATACAAGAATTCCTTTAACAGAGTGTTTTTCATCAAATGTGCATAAAATGATAGGATACGCGGACTATGGTTAATTCAGTCCTGCATCTCTTCTGGCATTTCATGGGGATTAAGAATGCCTGGTACAGCCATTTGCTGCCGCCTTTTCTCTTCTTGGGCTAGCCGTAAAGCTGTTTCTCGTTCCTCCAAGTAAAGCTCGGAATCGTCCTCACCCGTGTATTCCTAGATGAAGGAAAAGAAATGCATTAATAACAATGTTTTTTAAAAATACTTTTGTGTGGTAGCCGCTAGATCTTTCTTATCACTAAATAAAAAAAAAAAAAAATAAATAAATAAATAAAAGCTTCATGCTTATACGTTTTTACATAAATCTTGCCAATGTTGCATGTCACTTACTTTGATTTGCACGAGAAAATCTCTGAGATGCTCCTTAAACGCAGTGATATCCTGATTAAGATGGAATAAACCTTGCACAGTTATTTTAATCTGATTATCAGTTAAATGCGGAAAGGCTGCTCTAAGCAATCTTGCAACAAATTCTTGTATATATAAAGTATTATCAGGTACAGGGCCAAGTGGCACCTGAATTTTCCCACGTTCAATTAATGTAAACATGTAAGCGAGAATTGTAGCGTGCATCGTAAGGCCTGTATCACAATAACATCAATCAAATAAATATAATAATCAATAATATATTAATCAATTGTGCAACCTCAAGTTATAAATTTAGTTTTTACCTGCTGTATGCGATGTATCCGTGACAACACTAAATATATGTTGTAGGATATCTGTAAAATATGTTTGGTAAAAACTTTGACCTGCTTGCTCGTGCTGTTCAATGTTTAACATAAGCTGATAAAGAATTTGTAATCCTGTATCTGCTACATTCCTCATTGTATGTTTAAAGGCCCAAATAATTGAGTCAAGAACCAGTTTAAACTGGGCTGGCGGAATTGAAAGAAATGCAGGGAAACAATGAACGTTCACCGCCTAAAGTGAAGATAAAATTATACAACTTAAAAATGCAGTCAAGTCACATAAGAAGAGCAAATTGATACACACACGCACGCACGCACGCACGCACTCACGCACTTACTTGTAAGAGAAGGAAAAAGTTCGTTCTATGTTCGGGAAATTCTTCAAAGTCTTTGTTTATCATTTCTAAAGTACATTCAAATACTGCATCGAATATTTTGGGCACCTCGCTAGTGATATGGGCTTCTAGTTTATTCACTATGGTGGCCATAGCACTAAGCACTTCGGGCTCTCTAGCACAATGAACATTCGTCTTTTGATAATCCAGCAAAACGGCGTCCAACAATGGCGGTATAAAGTTTTCCAATACCTAACAAACAAAAGAATTTCAATAAACGTATTTTGTATAAAAATATAAAATAAAATAAATAAATTTGTAGATTAAAAAAAACTTGTAAAAATGTATTTGAATAAAAAAAATTACCATTTGATGATCATTCGTCCTGCTCACCCAATCTGAGATTAATTTCAATGTTTCCTTTTTCACTACTCTCATACTCTTGATTAAAGGCTGCTTCATTACTATCTCACCATTTACAGATATCGCAGCACTTATATTTTCACTCATAACCTAAAGTAAATTCGCTTGTTGAGTGTATCAATTATTATTTTCTCTTGAAAAACTTTTCACACACAAATAGAAAGAAACATACCTTATAAACATTCAACATATCTAAGTATATTTTCCCTAATTGTATCACGTACTGATGTCCAAGAGCTTTGCAAGCTCTAACATTTGTTTTTAAGATGCTGGCGAGTTGTTTTACAGCTTCTTGGTCCTTCAAGACATCCACATTCTGAAGAAATATAATATTTTTATTCAAATATAAATTATACATGTACATAAATGCATTATAAGGTACTGGCTAAAAATTTACGAATGAATATTGTGACATACTTTGGATGCTTGGCTTATAATGTCATCCCAAACTTGATTAGGAAGAAGCATATATTTCTCAATCAATTGTTCCTGTATTACAGTATCAGCTTGAGCACTTATCATATAACCAACTGCTTCATAAAATGTATGCACCTATTGCAGTATTATAATATTACATTAAAGAGAGACAAAGTATATCGATATATACTAGAATATGTAAGATAAATGTTGCATTATGTTATGTAATATATAAAGCTATATAATACATAGCGCTTATACAGTAATTGAATACTATACTAGACAGATACTATGTTTTTATCTTACCTGTTGTGTTTGAAGATCGCATATGATGGTACTAATTGTGGAAAGAATTTCTTCAATGAATGGCATTGCTTCTCCAATTTGTATAGTAACAAAATGTCGTCTGCATTTCAGTGCTATTTTAATAAAAGTATCGCAGGCCATGTCTTGCACTCCATCGTGCGTTTCTATAATAAAAATTAATTTAGTTGGTCAAATTGCGTTATATAATTAAGAAAAGGATTTTTACAAAAGAGAGAAAAAGAGAGAGAGGGGGGGAGGGGGGGGCGTGTGTATGATATACATATATATGAGATATATAATTTATTCTTACCATGCATGAACTCAAAAAGTTTATTTACAACAGTCTTTAAAAATTTCCAATGAGCTCGGAGAAATCGTGGATACTGGCCAACAACATACATGATATTGCTAGCAATTATAGCTTTGTTATCTTTTCCTTTCTTTTGTTCACACAAACCAAGTAAATCCTTGATTACAGTTACTAAAAAGCGTTTTTCGTCTTCTTCGTGCATAGCGCCGGAAATACTGCCTATTGCCCAGCATAACTAATAAATGAATAAAATATGATAAATATAATCGCTATATACATATGTCACCTAACATTTTAGTCCAAGCATATTTTAAAAGACAAATACCGTGTTGAGATTCTTCCAGGACCACTCTGTACCATTAACTTGATTCTGCAATTTCTCTGTCATTACTCTTTCCGTATCCAAATAATCAAGATGAGTAAGATATACAAGAGTTTCTCTCATATTTTTATAGAGATTTATAGAATCGGTATCTTTCATGAATTCCCTGACAACCTCTCCATTTTCATTCTCTACGACAAGCACTTCTTCAGGTTTTGCCATTCTGCTGATCATGATGTAGCGTACTTTTGTTAAAACTGGACCATAAAATAATCTCCGAGAAGGAACCGTCATGTTCTTAGACATGAAAAGTGGCGAAGAGGTAACAAAAGGATTTTCTTGATACAAATTGGCGGCTAATCTATTCCAGTATTCTAAACAAATTTTAAATATTTCAACCTCGTCGACTTCAGATATGAGAACGAGGTAATGTAATGCCTTCACTAGCGTTTCATTCAATTGTTTCTTCTCTATTAGCTCGTCATGATCTTTGAGATAAGTGCAAAGAAACATGGCTAGGTTTTGGATAAAATTTTGTTCTTGGTCTTGGCCAGCTGCATATGCTTCGCGTATGTTGGTTTCCAGTGGGAGCATTAGTTCCAATTGCTGCATTGTATTGATAAATAATATAACAAACATGTCGTCATAATTCGGCACAGTTGCGGTGACGGCCGCGATTTCAGTTAGACACTTCAGAGTAACATTTCGAAATATTGGTACATTCAAAAACTGCAAATATATTGGAAACAGAGGTTATTTTAAATAATATAGCATAAAAGCAATTTATAATAAAGTGAAGAAAAGGGAAAAGAAACACACACACACACACACACACAAGCTCTTTACCTTGAATATTAAAGTAGTTATCAATTTAGTTTCAAAAATATATCCAAGAGGTATCCAATTTAAAAACCTTAGTAGCGTCTCTAATGTGACTGCTACTAACGGAACATTTTGTGAATTATCCATCACAAATTGGCAAAGCTGAAATATCTGTGAAAATTCACTGCACATTGTATCCTTTAAATGTTTTGCTTTTGTCTGAGTCATTTGGCCACTAGAAAAGTCAAATACTTCCTCTGACAAAAGTTTCAAAATAGCCATGTTGTTTTGACAGAGACTCTCGTTAGTTTTACTCGCACCAACAATATCACTGATAAAGGATTCCCAATTTTTCGGCCACTCACGTTTCAATACCTAAGAATGAAGGAACAATGGTAATTATCGATATATCCCTTGCGCAAAATATAAATGAGTAAAATTAGCTACTCACTTGCACAAGGATCATATTGAGTTTGTTAAGGTAAACTTTAGAAGCTTCCATCGTCTCAGGATCGCTGCTTGTCTTTATGATGAGGCCTACGATATACTTTTTTATACCTTCGCACTGATTTCTGGGTAGTACTTTCCATCGTGTCTTTATAACTTGCTCCAATATTTGCAAGCCGTAATATTTTGTCTGTTGATTCTGTAGAATAGCGCAATGATAGAGCTACTTACTAATAACGATATGTGCAATCAATGAGAAAAAAGATAAACATTTACCTGTGAATATTCTAGAATGGTATCTACCCGTGTCCAAGCATTTGGATGTTCCTTGAGGGTGGTTAACACTTCTTGGGCGACTCTTTGTTGCTCACCTATCCCAGTATACATACATCCTACTATATTGTCGAGAAGCGTTATATCCAATTTCTGATTGAAGTCCAATAATTTAGATGCTTGCTCAGCCAAAGTTGCCATTGTATCGTGTAATTATATATTCTTCCGTACCTTGTATCTTCTAAATGGAAAATAGAGCGAGAGAGAGAGAGAGAGAGAGAAAACATGTAAAAATGTTATTTTTAATAATGAAATGCTTAAATATAACATGTTAATTGTACATTTAATTTGTACATAGATTGTAGGCAAATACATACATATTTGTATAATTTTGAGTTTTATAGATCTAAAATTCTAAACTTTGAATTTACAATTGTAAACCTTGATGCAAATGCGGAAAGTTGAATATGTATAATTTAACAAAGCAAATACGAAATAAATAAATTTTGACACAAACAAGATTTACTTTTCAAGGAATATCCTATCGTGTTCGTAACTAGAAATTTTGCGCGTACAAAAGTTTAATTTATTAGAATTAAGTGATAAAAGTTTACGCCAGAAATGTTGGAGGGACTCGAAGGGAATCGTAAAGTCGAAGGTATTTGTGTCGCACGTGTCCGTATTGAGTCGAAAATGAATCGAAATAGATTGTACAGAGTGTGAAATATGTGATAATATAAAGGCAATATATATATATATATATATAATATTTAATAAGGTTAAATACGAGAGAGACGATTACGCGAATTAAAGTGGAATAAAGAGATAAAGAGGAGTACGGACACTATGAACGCGTCGCAGGAGAAGCAACGGAGACGACCGAGACGACCGTTTCATCCAATCTAACCTACATTTGACAATCGGAAGCAAGGTTATGTGAATCGTTGCGCGAACATAAATGATTACACGGAAAAGTAAACAATGTACTCTTGGGACCGACGAGGAGGAGGCGAATCGCGACGAGTCCGCGACGGGAGGTTCGCGGAATCCGTGGCGTCCAAGCCCCAGGCCCAGCCCCAGCGTAGGGAGTATATTCGCGGCCGTTGCGTCGCGAGAACAACGCGCCAACTTACCGTATTCACTCTCATACACGACGATTCTCCGTTCAGGAATTAAAAAAGAGCACACGTTTCACACCAACGATTAAGGTATATCGATGAAGATCACAAGCATAAAGCGGCAAATACACAACCGCCGATTCCCGCGCACGACCACTTTCGTACCTCGTTTCACGCACTCCAACGCAGTCATTCCTCACCATCACCATATCGTTCTCGCTCTCTCGCTCGCTCGCTCGCTCGCTCTCTCTCTCTCTCTCTCTCTCTCTTTCTTTCTTTCTTTCTTCTCTCCCACTCTATCTATCTCTCGCATATACTCTCTCTCTCTCTCTCGCTCTCCCTTTTCTGTCTCTCCGCTACTCTTGCGACAGTCAGTAGCGAGGAGAGATTCAAGTTTGCGCGATACCCACCGAAACCGTTCTTCGTCGTAACTCTGTGCTCTTGACCTCATACGAGCCGCGTCTTACTCTCGCCAGTCGCCCGGAACAAAGCGCCGAAGGCGTTCGCACTTTCGCACCTACTACTACTGCGTCTTCCCGAAAATCCAACCTCAAGATTTTCGAAAATAATAACAAGATGGCCGGAAAAAGTTTACGCGACCATTGCGGACAAACCGCGCCGACGATTGGCTTTACTATCCGCTTTCGGCCAATCAGGGTGACGCTAAACGGCTGTTTCCCGTGACGCCGCGGCAGCGTCGTCTGACGTCACGTATGTACGTACACGTGCGCTTCGTTTTAACTTGCGACTTGCGACTCGCGACTTGAGAATTCATATTTATCGCGCAACGACAAACATCGTGAAATCATAAATAATAATATGATAATTATGTGATAATAATTGGAAACAACCATTTTGTATGAAGATATTAAGGCGTAAGTCGTATGTGCCGTGTATCTGTGATTTTGAAATGATGCAAATTTTTGGCAAACTTACACCATATTTACATATAATCAAACTTATTTTATTCTCATATATTATAGTACAGCATATATTCAAATTCAAATTGTATAATATATTTTATATTGATAAAATTTTATTCATAACATTTAATATATATATATATATATATATATATATATATATATATTAATCGAGAAAAATACTCTTTTTTTTTTTTAAATAAAAGATTAAAATTATATTTTTAGCATGCAAGAAAAAAACAAATCGTATTATTTTCAAAATAATAAAATAAGAAGTGTATAGCTTTTCCAAAAAATTGCTTTATTTACTAAATAAGCTTTTGCTTATATATTTATATATTAATTTAACATTCTATATATATATATGTGCAGGCATACGCGTATATTAAAAATCATTGACTAAAGGGCCGCGGTTTCACCATCTCTGGTTAACTCAATCATATCCTTGTCTTTTTTTAAGAACGTAGCTGAAAAGAGACAAAGATATAGTTTAATCGGTCGATTGAGTTAATCGGAGATGGTGAAACCGGCCCTAACTGAGAATGAAAATTCCTAACGATATATAATTATCATATACATACATATATAATATAATAGAAATTTTTAAATTTTGATATCCTGCAAGCTAACAATAAAATGTACATACTTATTATAATGCTTATTTTATATTTTTGAGATTTACAGGCATTTTTAAACTTTTATGATGTTTTTGTCAATCATATGAATGTTTTTGGTTAAATATATTTTATTTTCGACGGTAGATTTTCGAACGCAATCTCGGAAGCTTTATGCAGGATTCACGCTGCGTCCAATATTCGACGTATGATGTCCAATATATTCTAAAGAAGAGCTTGTTTTCTAGTAATTCTAATCAGTAATATTTTAAGATCTAGAAACGAAAGATTTCTATTGGATATCAAATATCGTACGTCGGATCTCGAATGCAGTCTGCACTTGCAGTATGAATTCTGCATTATATTATACATTAACGCGCATGCGCGGTTCCTTTCGCATCCGAAACTTGTGGGAGTCGTGCATTTTCATGATACACGATATGTATATACATTGATATATACTTATTGTCATCAGACAAGTGTCGAGTGTGAAAAAAGATAAACGGACGTCGAGAATAAATTCGACCAACAGGTCGCCAACGATATCTCGTGCGTAGCGAAAAGTCGAATCGAATAAATGGCAGGTCACAATTATCTGAGCGATCCGAATAATCCATTCTTTTCGTTGGAAGACGATATAGACGATGAAACTTTTCTGAAGAGTGCGCCCCCCAGGACTCTCCCGCCTGGACATTATCAGAATTTTGACGATGACATGACGCAGAAACGTCAACAATTGCTGCAACGTAAAAAAGAAATAGAAGAACGCACGATACAGTCTTCAGAAAGGTCCGTCTCGCTTCTGAGAGATTCGGAGCAAATTGGCGTAGCTACAGCTGAGGTAATAATATACCAGTCTGTACCTGTACATTACATCACCACTGTACAGATAGTACAACTGATATATACTCGTATACATATATATATATATATATATATAAAATTGTGCATACAAGCTGTTTAATATACTTTTTTCACATGAAACATTTATATGATAATGCAATAAATATAAGCTAAATAATTTTGACCTTTTCACAATGTGTTGTGCTTGGCTAGTAATATATGATACATTTTAATATTTAATAAATTTCTGCTTTCAGGAATTAATCAGACAAAAAGAACAATTGCAGAGAACAGAAAAGAGACTAGACGATATTAATAGCACATTAAGATTTAGTCAGAAACATATACAGGGCATAAAGAGTGTCTTTGGTAGTCTAAAAAATTATCTCAGTGGTAAATCTCTGGATGCGCCAATACCGTCGACAAAATTATCAGAGTCTTCAAGTTCTGGATCCATAACATCTCCTGCACTATCCAATACATTAGACCAAGTACAAAGTAACATTAGCAATTCATATTCATCGACAAAGATAAAAGAATGTTACAACGACAATATTTGTGAAGATGTTAAGCCTGCCAGTGACAAAGTAACCAAAGCTTTAGAGCAAAATTTAAATGAGATGAGTGGATCATTGGCGAGACTGAAACATCTAGCAATTGGTTTATCTGAAGAAATAGACTCGCAAAACGATTTGATTGATAATATTACTGATAAAACTGAAAATGCAGATATAATGTTGCAACAACAAAATAAAGACATGTTACATTTATTGAAGAAATAAATTAGAAAACCGTTATATATCAGAGATTTCGTTTATAATACAAAATATTGACTATACTTTTACAAAGTATAGTCGTAATACAGTGAAATGAATCTTTGAAACATTGATTTATACTGTCGAATCTGAGATGTGTCAGTCACGCAATTATCTTATGCGGCAAGTTTTATAGTTTTTCATAAAGTGCGCAATCTTTACAATATAATTATAATGATACAATATAATTATAATAATAGAATGATTGTTAATACATCATCCTTTATAGGGAAAAAATCATTTTGGGAATGATTGTCGATACTATAAGAATACATGCAATATCTTTATACAATATACAAATTACATTAATTAATAGAAAAATTTCAATTGTTTCTCAAGATTTTGTAGATTTTTGAGACGAAAACTTTCTGTGATAAGCACCTATATGTATAATTCTATTCGAAATTAATTCTTTGATTTAGTATCGATATAAAAATACATGATTTTTATATATTTTATATATATGCAAACATGCACACACAATTTTATATAACATTTAAAAGGATCGTGAATTATCAATGTTATTTTGATTATCTTTAACTTTTAATAAAGCTGTATATATATATATATATATATATATATATATATATATATAGTGCATAAGTTACATAACATTTATATGTGATTCATTCCTTTTTGTAAAGATATTCAAAATACTTGATATATAGTTAAAGTGAATCTCTACAAATACTTTTCAGAATTATGCTTATTCAAATCTTTTATAGTTTAGAAAGTAATTTATATATGCACTATGTGTATATAAAAGATAATTTATAAAACAAAGAGCATTGATTTATGAAACAAAGAGCAATAGTATACAATAGGACAATAATTGTGCATAGTTATAATTTGTCAATTTTTCAATGTTGTCCTATTTTTGTTGTTTTTATAGATACTAAGATTATGGACAATTGTGTCAGAGAAAATCACATATTGTTACATTAATATACAATGCAAGAAAAATATATATGTGTACGAGTAAAATTACACCTTATATATATTATGACTGCCAGAATTATTTAATAAAAGTCCATACAATTTTGTTTTTTTGTTATATTTATTAAGCCAAAACATTTAATATTTGTTAATATTGTAAAAATAATTTGAGAATATTGCTTCTTTTATCTTTTTTGTCCAATGTAATTTTCAAGTCACATATGTTGTGTTTAATTTTTATGTTATTGTATAATATTGTAGCTTTTAAATTGTAAAATGTAAAGTTGTGAAACTTGCGGAAAGTCATGATAACTTTTTCATATTTATTTCTATACTTTGTGTCTTTAGAAAAATATAAACAAATCGACTTAATTTATTTATGCACATAAAATTTTAGATAGAACATTTTTTGAAATTTTTGACGTTATTTGTGTGGGCAATAGAGAGTTAATATAATCACAACGAATAAAGTAATAATTTTAGATTCTTCTAGGTATTTCAATCCATCGCCATAAACTTCTCATAGTTTTTACCTAAAACAATGAGAAAAACACATGATTAATTGAATTATATTAGATTTGTAATTTAAAGATAGAATTAAAAGATATTTATATACATATACACACATGCGCGCGCGCATATATATAAAGTATATGTATATAAATTAATATATATGTATATAATAAAAAAAGAGGAATTAAGAATAATCAAAATATATAATCGAGATCGATTAAAATAACTTTTTCATACTGACGTAGAAGATGTCACATATGTGATCAAAAATGACAAATTGATATGTTTATTTTTAAACACGTCATATCTTTTGCCGCTGAAAATGAGTGTCGAGTGTCAGAGTATGAAAAGATACCTTTTAAACGGAAAATAATTAATATATTAATGCGTCTCTTTGGAGACGTTTGGTAATTTTGCGCGCAAGTAAGTTCAATTTGATAGGTATATATAATTGTTTAAATCAATATAAAAAATATATTTAAAATAATATAGTATATATAATAAAATATATATTAATATTTAATATATTATATATAATAATAGTGTATATTAATATAATAATATATTAATATATAATGTATAATATATATAAATAATAGTGTATATTTAATATATTTAATAATAGAATAATAAAAAAAAATAAATTAAAAATTAAATTATAAAAAATAATAAACTAAACAAAAAATAAAAATTAAACCAATAATTGTAAAATAAGAGTGCTTAAAGTTTATAGTAGGAAACATTAATACGCGAGTGATATTGTTTAAACACAATCGAGTATGTAATTAAAGTCAAATTTGCTTTATTTTATTGCGTAAAATTATTTTTTACGGAAAAGTGATTTCAGGGCTCTGCTTGACTTAAAAAATCAGACATAGAGACAAAGTATAAATAACGAGAGAGCGAAATGATGGCGGGAAAGAGAGGAAAAAGAAAAAAGAGAGGGGAGAGAGAGAGAGAGAGAGAGAGAGAGAGAGAGAGAGAGAGAGAGAGAGAGAGAGAGAGAGAGAGAGAGAGAGAGACTCTGTGTGTATGTAAATTAATCCGTTAAAATTATTACAAATGTACTACATTATTAAATAGAATTTAATTTTACCCATTTATAGTTGCTGCAGTTGACGTGCTACGATGACAAGCTATTTCACGCATTCCTGCAATCGCAGAATTCGGAGTCCATGATGAGGATTGACTTCCAATGCTCATGCACATCGATGTCTAGAAGAAAAAGTAAGTAATATATAAGAGCATATTGTATAACATGCAATATATATATAAATTCTTCTACTAACAATAAACATTTTTGTTAAATATTTCGTGTTTTAATCTCATTCCAACTAGATATGTAGACAGGTCAAGAAGTTAATGCCATTTTTAGTATCAAAAGTACATATATAATATTTTAATATTTACTAATATATAGAAAAAATTCAATACTTTACATACTATATAGAATTTAAAATAAAATAAGCTTGAGATGTATAGAAGCGCACACGCTAGGCACATTCTTGAAACTTATTTATCTCTCTAATACTTAATTTTCTCTCTAATACTTAATTTTTTACTCTTATACAGACATAATTTATTGTTATACATAGAGGAAATAAATTTATAAGTTTTAATTTATTCATATAGAGATTCTGTGTACATATGTAAAAAATTTTACTTTATCAGAATTTTTGAAAAGTACGAAATGTGAATTTTGTGCTTATTTATGTTTTTGAATTGTGTGACAATTCCTACCACGATGCACAGCAAAAAGAAGCAAAATAGTTTGCTCAAGAAGCACTTCATCTTTCGTTAGGATACTCGCTCAAACTAATGTCACCCACGATGTAGCACGGTTTTTATATCATACAATATAATTGTGTGTTTGTTGTATTATCTTTTATCGACAATTATTTTTAGTTTAACGCGATAGCACTTCCGGCATTTAAAAACAACGACGTTCTATTTGCATTATTGTCCGCTCGTAATCATGTAAACAGATTACTATATATTTGTGAATAAATTGCATGCAGAAAGAAAAAATACAACAAATGTAATAATTATTAGTGTCTGCAGTGCATTATTTATCTTTGTTATTTATTGGAATATTTAAGAGATATATCACGCGGAATACAATACTCAATAATTTTGCAATGATTAACACAATATTATAAAAATCATATAATATTATACATAATATATTCAAAAATGATTCATATCAATAATCATTGATTTGTTAATAATCATGTGGAGAAACACTTAAATTAGATAATAATATTTTGTGTGAAAACAGATGAAATTTATAAGGATGAGTTGACAAAAAATGGATGATATATATTTATTGTTCGATCTGCTGCAAATTTAAATTCTGTCTCAGAGGATAAAGAAACAACAATTTGTATAAAAACTTAACTTTTTGTTTGATTTCACAGTTATTAAGATTTTTATTATTATTGTAAATGTATATTAACCTTTTATTTCTCGTATTATCAATCGTGCTTCTAAATTCGTTTATAAATACGACAATCACGTTTCACTATAGCGTATTTGTTTCATACCTTTTCTTTTTCTATGTCTCTAAAGTATTTTATTATCCGAATACATGGGGATTGTGAGTATAGAATAATTATATATAGAGCCTTATAACCAACAACAAGCATTATTTTACTATAGATTAGCAAAGATTAAAAATCTTTATTCATAAGTCGAGCGAAAAAAACTTTTTTCTATTGTTCGAATCAGCTTAAGGAAACCATTATATGAGCATTCGGTGACGTCGCGCAATATATTTCTTATTATTAGAGTATACACCACGCATGTCGGACGTGATGCCGATTCGTGCATAATACGCGATTAACGTGTCCGATGATCATCTACGTCATTCGCAACGGAAGTCGCTTCATAAGCCAATCGTTCAGCTTCCCTCTGCGCGGCGATCGCCGCGTGTTGTTCCGCGATCCTGTGATACAATTCGTTGTGCCTGTCCTTCGCTCTTGCCACGCTGGCTGAATCCTGCGGAGCAATTAAGTCAAGTAACGAAATGGAAAGGAAAACAGAAATAATTAAAAAAAAAAAAAAAAAACTGCGCGCGCGAGCGATTTAATCAAACTATTCTTTATAAAAATATTTGAATTCTTGGAAAATGCGAACGCACGTATTTTTCAGAAAAATAATTAAATCGCTTTTTTTATCTTGCTCGTCATCAGTTTTAGAAAATTGGTACTGATTACAATTATTGTTACAGTTTTAGACAAACAATCGTCGGTGTATTTAATACTATCTTCATATCTTCTATATAAATATTGTAAATAATATCTTCAAACGCGTTAAAAAATAAAAAATAAAATAATTTTTTGATATAAATTATATGAGGAAAATTATACTATTATATTAGGAAAATATGAAATATACTATTATATTAGGAAGATATGAAAAAGTAAAAAAAAAGACAGGGTATATGGAGTTGTCTTCTTTTCTAAAAAATTATAATTTTTAAGTATGATTGAAAATTAAATCCTCATTTTTTTGTCTTTGATAGATTATATGTGTATATCGATGAATGTATAAAACAATTACCCTTGGCAAATTTACTGGAACGTTACGAGCATTTGCTTCCGCGATTTTTTGATAAAGATGCATATGTTTTTCCTTAGCCAGTCTTACAGCTTCCGAATCGGCAGGTTGAGTAAAAGTGTCATCAAAGTTGATCAATGCAGGATGAAATCCATTTTTGTCAGCTCTGTACTCGACTGTTCGTACTTTGTACTTTGGATCGACATACGAATATGTTCCTGACAGAGATAACACGCGTGTTTATTAAAATGTCATGATAGCACAAAAACCACTACAATAATCTTATTTCTAATTATTGTATCATTAAAGATTTTTCCCGCCTACTATTCGACGTTGAATCAATCATTACTTTGCATTAGAAATAATTTTCTGTTACAATTTATTTCTTGAAAAGAAAAACACAGAGAAAAAGAGAAGAAAAAATTGAGAGAAACGTAAGACATTTGTGAAGGATTTAAAATATACCTGTTTTATTTTACATAGTATAAATTTTAATTTGCTTAAGTGGCGAACTGCGTCTTTTTTTGCCCTTGGATTAAATAGAAATGAGTTCGTGATCGATGAAGAATCGTGATATATATATATATATATAACGTGTATTAGTATCTTTATGAGCAAGCTAATGAAATGATTGAAACATCGAGACAGATTAAAAAATAAGGCTTTAGTAGATCCGTATCGTCCCCGAGATATGCGATTTGAATAGCATATTTATAATCTGCAATTACCATAAATAACTCCATCTCCATCTCCGATTTCTTGATGAACGCGATCAATGTGTCCCGGATATCGTCCCGCTTCATATTGGAAACTGTACGGTTTTGGAGGCGGTAATGTCGTTGTCTGGTATTCCGGTAAAATATGTAATACATCCGCAAAGCAAATGTTAACCAAGGCGGCGGTGACTATCTACAATTCAATGTATAATACATATATATTAATAATGCTTAAATAATATTGTAATATCTTAATCGTGTAAATTTTCTATAGATATACATTAAAGTTTGATTAAATTTAAAAAAATAATTTTGCGGTTAAAGTTTTTTTTTTCTTTTAGAAAAGTTTGTTCTTAAAAATTTTGATCAATTTTAGACTTCACATATAACTACTTTTTCACTATTAGAGCAACATAACTTTTGACGATTTATTCAATTTATTATAGAGGGAAACTGATGATATCTGATATTATTATCATTATTATTGCAAAGGATGCGGCAACATAGCGAATACGTATTATTAAAATTCCAAGTAGACGAATTGCGAAATCAACTGGTTTCATCGTGACAAGCACTATGTATTTGGAAGAATCTCTTTACATGGAAACATTTATCCGCGGATAATATTGTGATATTTTTCTTACTTTATTTTAAATAATTTCTTATTCAAAAAACATTGTATTATTACTGTATTCAACTTTACAATGACATATATCTATACAAAAAAAATTTAATATATGCAGAAATTTATAGGAAAATATACGCATTAAACTCAAGGCGTATAAAGATTTATCTGAAATATTCATATTATTAATAAACGATAAATTTATACGTACTTACTATTAAGCGTTTCATTACGGGATGAAGTCTGAATTGTTTATCTGGATCGATATGTTCGCATACGCGTGTTGCCGTTTACTGCGAGGATAGTTCGATGGTGAAAGTATTATAAGAAACTGTCGAAAAGGAGGTATTGTAAAGGTCTCTCCACACCACGATGTAACTTGTACATATTCAAACTTGAACATAAAATGTGAGTGAAACGAAAGTTATAAATAGAAATGATTGCTGATTTTTTATTAGCGTTTATATTTTTTTCGTTCAGGTCAAATTGGCATAACTGTATCCATTATGTTGATTAGATTTAAACAATAAAATTGATTATGTGTTAACGTATCGTGTATTTCGTATAGGTACTATTAATTTGTTTGTCACAATTAAAAATCGCGCCGTCTCGCGTTTTATTAAAATGTCATGCATCGTGTGAAGAGATACATACATGATCATTTATTTAAATCCGAGAGATCAGTATCTATCATTAATCATGCAGTTAGTTATGTAAAAGTATAATTGTGCAATTGTCCATTATTGCCACAAGACATAATATAAAAACTAAAGACAAAAGACTTTCAATATATATGTATATATATAAAAGAAAAGCATGATTTAAAATACTTTCTGACGTAATAAGTTTTTTGGTATAACTGTGAAGAGGGATCAATCTTACTCATCTTGCTACTTGAAAGTAGGATAGGTAGAAGAATTCTATCAACACTGTTTATTTTTATGTGACTAGGTAATCAAGTCCAATTATCAGAAAAAAAGTATTGCGCATAAAAATAAAGTATTGTAGAGATGAAGAATATAGGCACAAAGGATAAATAAGCAATCTGATTAAAGTATAATATGGTATTAATATGGTATTAATATGATATAATATCAACGTTTTAATTGATATAACTTAACTTTTAGTGCAATTGTAATATGTTTTTTTTATTATATATGTTTAATATAATTTTTCAACGATTAATATCACATGTTGCTACCGCCACACTGCATTCAATGCTATTGAAATGTTACTAAATATTTAGTGCTGATAAATGTGTGTTGTTAGACTATATTGTTTTTATCTTCGTACATTGGACTATTGTATCTCGAAGATAAAAACCCAAGGTGCGTTGTAAAAGATTCAAAGATTCGATCAATCAATCTCGAGCTTCTTAAAGCTTCCTTCAACGCCAAATAAATCCGTCGCTGTCTTTGCCTTGCCAGGTCGCAGCGCTTCATTGACGCGATGATTAGCCTCTTCCTCTTGAAACCAAGCAACGTGATCTTCCAATTCCTTCACCTGCTTGTCGCGTAATTTCTGTATCGGGCCGGCCTTGCCGCCCGCTTCATTTGGAAGAATTTCCAGTGGTACGAATTTCTCCAAAGTATCATTTGTAGTATGCATATGGAACTAGAATTTACACATAATTAATATAAGATGTATGCTTTTTATACTTGTGCTTTACTTATTTTATTTTTTTAACAATTACGAAGAATATATGAGTTGTTCGCTCGAAAAACGATTTACAATTAAGTCGACTTAAGTTTTTGCACAAAAAATTGAATTAAAGATTCAACTGTGTGATTCGAGTTATTAAACATTATGCTATGCAGCTTTTATATTTTTTAATATACACGTTCCTATTTTTGCTGAGTAGCAAAATGTTTAATAACTTGAATCATAGTTGAATCTTCAATCTTTTTTGTGCAAAAACTTAAGTCGACTTAAGTCGTTTTTCGAGCGAACGACTCATATACACGTATCAAAATGAAAAATATTTCTCTTTTATTTATCCAAAATTAAAGAGATTCAAAGAATGCAATCTGTACCGCGTGATGCATTTATAATCACGTGTAAAGTATATTTTATTTTAAAACACACATATTCTCACGAAAAGGATGATGTATATGTATATATAAAATAAAAGCTTAATTTTTATTTCTCGTTTCTTTTAAATATAGGCTTTCGGATCTCTTAATGCATGCTTTACATATATATAAAGTGGCCCATCGAAAACGAAACAGACATGTTTTTAGAGTGAAATTTTTAGGGTGAAATTAACCCCTTTTTTGGGGTTGAAGTTAGGTGAACGAAAATAGCCAATTAATATGTCCCCCTTGACAACAAAGTTGACCTGTCCGAGCGTTTTTTGACCAAATAGTTAAATGCCAAAAAATATGTCTTACGTTTTCGGTGGGCCAGTCTGTATGTATATATATATATAAAATTTGATTTCTTACCATATCCATCAGCTGTTTCTTCATAAAGGGTCTCATCATATTTAGAATGACATCGATTACCGGAGAAGCGTTCATAAAGTGGAAACCCTTGAGCCGGACAGGCAAACCCTCTTGTAAATAGTAAAGAAACTTTTTGAGTCCCATAGGACTCAAACGGCCAACGTGGCCGAAAGAAACGTTTCCCATGTCAAATAATATCACGTGGCCGTCACAGGTACCCTCCGTGTAGAGCCACAAATCTATTGTCATATTTAGCAATTTCATCGCATCGTTGTAAACAAAGTGCGACGAGTCGCTATCCAATAATCTTCCGAAGATGATTTTGTTCCCCTCTTTAGTAGTTCCTTCCAAAATCTGTTGTGTTCTATTGATAATTGGACTGTCTTTATTTTATACGCGAAATTTCTCTTCTGCGAGACATACACGTATTTATCATATTTGTACATGTAATTTATGAGATGACGATTAATTACAAAGAGAAAATTGATTAATAAATTAATACAAAAAGAAAAAATCATAAATATATTATATATATATATATACACATGTTATACTTACACAACTTGCGACGCTTTTATGAGCTCTTTATTGTTTATAAGATCCCGATTGCAAAAGAACTCGGGTACGTGACTCCTGACCGTGAAGAAAGTATCGATAGTAGTCTTTGTTGGCTCGAGTCGGTAATAATTACTGTGTAAGAACAATGCTAGTTCGCTGTCTGATATCTTTGGCAGATGAGGCTGTTTCTCGCACCATTCTCTCAACATTTGTATATCTGCTTCTTTCAATTCGGGATTTCTTTTCAGTTCCTCTTCAAATGGTACTAAGTCTATCGAAGCCATGGTTATTCACACTTTCGATACTTCTTCCTGTATAGAGAGTTGAAATTATTGTGCGTGTTCAAGACGGACAAAGCGGCTAGTCTGCTCGCCGAGCGATTGAATGTGCGATTGATTGGATCTACAAAAAGAAACCAATCATATTCAATCGCTCGGGGCGAGCAAGCTAGCCGCTATATATATATATATATATATATATATATATATATATATATATTATATATATACTATGTTATACTATTAGATACGATTCTTTTTATCATATACAGAGTGTTAAAAAATTAGACCGACAAACTTTGAAGAGAGAAGAAAGATTTCAAAATAAACATTTTTTTATTAATACTAATTTTCTCTACAACGTTTAGTTTTAATACATGATATAAGATATGAGTTTGTGACTTTTCGTTTGTCACCTTTGTATTAAAATTAATGGAGGAATTTTTGAGCATTTACTGTAAAAAGAGTGAATTATATATATATATTTGTTCCATGTTTTGTTCAAGATTAAAATTTAATTTTTCCACTATATATATATATATAGTTGAGAGACTCTCCTCAGAAATCGTTGAAGCGAATTTAGTCTGACAACAGCAATCAAACCGACACTCAGCGTTAACAACAGCAGTGGAAATTATTACGAACAGTATTACAAGTAATAAATTCAATTAAAACGTATCAAGAAATTCACTCTTACTAATTATTTTCATCCTGCATCGAATACTCCGAAGACTGCTTCCAGCAAACAATAAACAAACACACATATATATATATATATGTGTTTGTTTATTGTTTAAGTCACAAATTTCTATTTCATTACCATGTATGTATAGAATCTTACTAGTTTTGAGCAGGTGCGGTTGACTGGAAGCAGTCTTCGGAGTATTCGATGCAGGATGAAAATAATTAGTAAGAGTGAATTTCTTGATACGTTTTAATTGAATTTATTACTTGTAATACTGTTCGTAATAATTTCCACTGCTGTCGTTAACGCTGAGTGTCGGTTTGATTGCTGTTGTCAGACTAAATTCGCTTCAACGATTTCTGAGGAGAGTCTCTCAACTAGGGCTCACCGATAGCGCGTGATTTCTCGAAGGAACCAATAGGAACCCAGATTTATGGAGAGACCACATTCCTTTCCTTATAAGAAGAGCCTGATCTCTTATTATTTAGCTGTCGATCATGAATATTTCACGTGACGGAGAACTCCGAATTAATACGAATAAGGAAAATATCACGGATTTCACACGTGATAAGGAGAGTCGTTAGTATCTTTCAATTTAATTTAGACGATCAATTAGACTCCCTCTCTCTCTCAAGTGGAAAATCAAACCTAATTTCAATAAATAATCAATGATTGTCCGTAACAATGTAGTATAAAATTAAAAACGTCGTAGAGAAAAATAATATTAACAAAAAACGTTTATTTTGAAGTTTATTTTGTCTTCAATTTTTCTTCAAGATTTGTCGGTCTAATTTGTTAACACCCTATAGACCTTATAGACATAGTTTATTAATTTATTCAATATTTATTAGCGAATAACGCGCGTCTAGATAAATTTCTTTTACCTCAAATATGTTCTAAAAGGATGCGATGAAAGGATGTCTCTCGGTAACTCGAAGAGCACTGATTGAGATCTGCGCTGAAATATAATAGACTTTAAGTCGCACCCGGACTGAAACGGCAATAGAAGAGTATATAGCGTGACAGCTGAGTACGTTTCAATTACGTAACGTGCCATTTTCGTGATGAATAGTATACGGAAAACAACATACACGTTGAAAATTCGGTTTCATTAGACATCGAAGAAATGTCGAATACGTAATCTTCCTAATCAGCAGAAACGAGAGACATGCATGCAATCTAAATAAGCGCGCGCATACATTTATTATTACATATTTATGCATTTTTCTTACATATTATACATATAATATAAGAGAACTTGAAGGAGTAAAATAAACATATTTATATATTCCGTTTGATGATACTTGTCGCAATAATCTAGATGCTATTTATTGTATCATAATATCAATAATTCATTACATATATGGCTCTATTTGAACACATATACACACGTAAAACTCTACATGTGATAATTATCTAGCATCTTTTCATTATGCGCATGATTATACATATACATATCTTGAGAAGCGTGTTTCTCATAAAAGTGAAACGTGTACGTCTCTCGGTAAATCTATTGGAATGACATTAAGAAATACACAAGTATATATTGTGTGAAAATAGTGTCTGTCATTGATGTGGCAAAGGTTGCATCATTATATCTTGATAAACAAGTATTAAAACAAATGCAAGAAAAATGGCATTGTATTGTCAATTCACGACATATTTAACAATCAAGTCGACGATCACACGACTTGATATAGATACAATCGCATCTTTAGCAGTAACAACGATAGAGAAAAATATATATAGTTTATATTTTATTAGCAAAATAAATATATTATCGCATCTGGCGCTATACCATCAAGTATCGCTAAAGGACCACGCATTAATTATATGAAAAAAGTGGCCGCCGTTAAAATCAACCAAAAATATGAAAAAGTGTACTTTGTGTGATGCTGATCAAAAGTTCAAATGGGCACGACCTTCAAAATATGCTAGTTTTTAAACTACGAGCCCAAAGTTTTCTATTTTTTGTCTAAAAATGAGCAAAAATATTACATTTATAGGCTCGTAGCTTAAAAACTAGCATATTTTGAAGGTCGTGCCTATTTGAATTTCTGGTCGGCATCACACAAAGTACACTTTTCCATATTTTTGGTCGATTTTAACGGCGGCCACTTTTTTCATATAATTAGTGCGTGGTCCTTTCGTAGAAAATTATAGCCAAAGTTTAGTGAAAAAGGCACAATAATTGTTTTTTATATTTTTTTACAACTATTTTATATATAACAATTTTTTATTGGTTAAATTATAAGTGTTTTTTTTTTTCGTGTATAAATTTTACAATCATGTTTAAACTGAGTTTATTTATTTTAAAAGAAACACGCAATGTAAAATTCCTCTACAGATTTTTTTCGGAAAAATATCTCTTTCTTTAATTTAATAATAATTAAGAGGCACAATCTATATTCGTGTATCACAAAATTATTTTTCGCGTCTCAGTCTATTTGTAATTTTTTAAAAGTACCATCCATGCCGAACAAATCGTTGCAAGTTTTACTTTTGCCGATGCGCAATGACTCGTTTACCCGATTGATTCTTTCGTCTTCCAAAAACCACTCGCGGAAATTCTCCATCTTCTTTATTTCTGCATTCGATAATTCTTGAATGGGACCAGCTTTTCCGCCGAGCTCATTGGGCAGTACTTCTATTGGAAAATACTTGCTTGTACTCTCCAGTGACGAATGCAAGTGTATCTAAAAGAAATTAATTGTTAAACATCTTCAACTCTGGTATATCTTTAACTGGTTTAATTAAATTAAATTACAATGTAATGTATATTGTAATGTTTTTTAATTTAAGAACTATTTTTTTTATTCATTGATGTACAAATATTTTAATTGCAATCAGACAGACAGGGCTTCGTCACAAATGAATCCACAATTATCGATGCGTTACGTAAAAAAAAATTAATTAAAAATATATCGAGTAAAATCTTACTATATTCATAAATTCTGCATTAATGAAAGGCTTAAACATATTGAATCCTAGTTCGACAACCGGTGACATATTTATGATATGAAGCGCCTTTAGACGCACCGGAAGAGCATTCTGTATGTAATATACAAATTTTTTTATCGACATTGGATTTAAACGCCCCAAGTGTCCAAGCGACATGCCAGTAGTATCGACGATACAGATTAATCCGGGACTCGAACCGTGGGCCCAAACGAACTCGTCGCATAACATGTAGCTAGCCTTTACTACATTATTGAAATCGTAATGCGACGGTTTAAAATCGAGAAGTCGTCCTATTATTATGTTATAATTTTCCTTTGTTTTTCTCTCCAAGTGAAGAGCTGCCCTTTGGTTTCAACACACAAATCAATGTTACTATAATTGTATTTGGATTCAATTATTAGACTGTATTGTATTACCATAACACATTAAATTTGAATATTTATATAATGGACAATCTATAATTATAATTATCAATATTATTATGGATAATGAAATTATAGATATTTTTGACGGAAAGCGAAATCGAGATGAGAGAGGAGTTATTTTTACTTTTCAAATATTCGATATTTATACTCAATTTTCAAACTGTATCCAAAATTACAATCCATTCCAATTCTTCATTATACTTCATACAAATTATTTTTATGCACAAGATAGACTTTTATTTTTATATGATTAATTATATTGTAATTTTATATTATAAATTATATAATATAAGAAGAAAGTTTATATTTATATAATATTTATTGTTAGATAATAATTGATATGCATATATAGATTATATATTTTTTTTAACTATCGATATCGAAAAACAAGATTTATACTTACACAGTTTGGAAGGCCTTTCGCAGTTCTTTTCCTTAAGTATATCTCTGTTGGAAAAAAATTCCGGCACGTGTGTCCTAATAGTGAAATAATTCTCAATTATGTTCTTGGTCAGCTCTATCTGATAGTATTTGCTGTGCAAAAATATAACGAGCTGGACATTCTGAATTTTCGGTAAATGAGGTTGCTTTTCGCACCACTCTTTTAGAATCTGCACATCTGATATCTTCAGTTCGGGATTTTTCTTCATTTCTTCTTCTAAGATGATGTACTTTATCGAAGACATTGCTAAGATTCAAATCTGCTATAGATTTTTCCCCTTTATTAGATAATCTATTAGAATTGATTCTCGCTTTACTTGATATATATATATATATATATATATATATATATATATATATACTTATTGTATAGGATGGTTATTTGATTATGGAAAATCAAAATTTGTAATAATTAATGTTGTTAAATATATATATATATATTAACTAAATCATTAAATTAATAGAAATTTTCATATGTGATTCTTTATTTTTTGAAAAAACAAGGAACGCATAGTATATATTTTACAACGTACTTTGTTATTTCTCTCTCACTTCAATATTATAGCGTGTCGCACGATAAATTTAAATTGGTAGTTATTACTAATCTTCTCCTTTTATCTTTTATATTTGTTAGTTTGCTTCAACGCTGAGATTTAAACTGCTTCATCTCTGAGATAGAAACTCATTGTAACCAATAATCACAGCTTATCTATTATTGTTTTAATAACGAGAATATAATAAGTGTATTTATCTTAACAGCGAAAGAATAAATTATTCAGGTTTTATATGTCGCAATATAAAAACCTGCTACACCTTGTCTACCTTGACCTTTCTACATTACATATAGCAGAAGGTAAGCGAGCAATTGCATTTTTTTCTTTTTAGTTTGCCTTCTAGCTACTCGTTCGCGCAAATGACAGCTCATGCAAATTAAACAGCTCTGACATACAGAGTGTCGCAATAAAAACCATTAATTATGTCTTTTTGTATAGATTGTCTTTTAATCAATTTTATTTCTTTAACAAAAGTATAAAAATATCATCATTTTTTTCTGACAAAATGAGATTTCTTTCTTTTCTCTTTTTGACGCTATATGTATACCTTTGTAATCGAAATTGATATTCCGTTAAAGTAAAATGTTGATTCTGTAAGACGCTCTATATAATCGACATAAAAATGACTAATTAATAGTATAAGAAAAACAATATTTTTGTATAAGAGATTTGTTTTTTATTTCGAACACAAAGCGCATGTGATGTACGCCAATTGCATAAAATATTGCAAAATACAAAATAGAGTTTTGCATAAATATAGAGTTGTACTATAATATTTTCCGAAAATATTGTACAAGAGTATACGCAAAACAATTATAAAAATTTATATTAGATAATATGTTCTTATCAGTCTATATCGAGCTTCTTAAAGCTACCCTCTACGCCAAACAAATCGCTCGCCGACTTACTCTTGCCGATCCTCAACGCTTCGTTTACACGACCAGTCGCTTCGTCCATTAAAAACCATTCGCGATGGTCCTCGAGCTTCTTCACTTCAATTTCGGCCAGTTCGTACATGGAACCGGCTTTTCCACCCACCTCGTTCGGCAACGTGTCTACCGGAACGTATTCGGCAGCGCTTTTTAGCGATGAATGAAAATGTATCTATTAAAAGAGTTGAGTCAATTGTGAGAAAAAGTTTTTTTGAGTGTAAAATAAAAGAAAGATTGAAATCAGTTTAATTTTTGTGCGGGTTTAAATTTTGTCGTTATCAATAAATTATGGACACGCGAAAATATTTCCCGTCGAAACGAGACAATAAGTGTCGTATAAACTCTATACACACATATACGCTAAGTCTGCTCAACTCTTAAGAGAAATACCTATATATAATTTTCAAAGAAATTGTTTGTGGTATATATAAATGTGATTTGTATCGGCGTGCTATTTGCAAACAAACTACTTTTCCGAAAATGCAGTTATTGCGTATTATTGCCCATCCCCCAAATAATTCAAACTGATTGATATGTATTTTGATTTTCAACCATATTTACCATATCTATCATTTCCTTTTTCATAAATGGTTTCATCATATTCATTAGCAATTCCATAGCGGGTGGCGCATTTATGAAATGGATTCCTATCAGACGTATCGGCGCTGCCTCTTGTATGTAATACAAATATTTCTTGAGGCCCAAAGGGCTAATTCGCGCTATGTGACCAAAAGATAGTCCGCTAGCATCGGCGAAATAGATGTATCCGTTATTCGTACCCTCCGTCAGAAGCCATACGTCGCACACCATTAGGAAATATTTAACATTGTCATTGTAGACGAAACGAGAAGAATCGGTGTCCAGAAATGCACCGTACAGGATCCTATAGCCATCTTTTGTTATTCCTTTTAGGGGAAGATTAGCTCTATTTAAACCAAAAATTATCTTTTAATTTATTGATATAATATATATACATTTTAATATATTAGATATATTGTATATTGTACATATAAAGTATTGATTAATACATGTCTGAGAAAATACTAGAACTATAATTTTCTTAAATATACAATTTATATATAATTTATATTTCATTTTCTATATACGGATTTCAAGAGAAATACATATTTGTATATCATACTTGCAGTTTAAAATATTCTAAATTATTACTACACACATATATGAACAAATTTCATGTTACTAATATTAAGAATTATTATATCCTCACGCGATTTTGAAAGCTTGTCGCAATTCTTTCCCTCCGAGCGGATCCCGATTGGAAAAAAATTCTGGTACATGCGTCCTAGTCGTGTAATAATTCTCAATCGTGTTCTTTGTCGGTTCCATTCGATAATAGTTACTATGAAGAAACATTGCAAGAAAGCTGTCTTTAATCTTTGGCAAGTGCGGTTGCTTTTCGCACCATTCTCTCAGTGATTGTATATCCGATAGCTTCAATTGGGGATTCTTCTTCATTTCTTCTTCCAATGTAATGGATTTTATCATTGACATTGTTGAAACTCACAATCAGCTCAAACCGTAGTACAAAATATATTTTGCTATAATTGATATATATAATAATTTGCTATTATATATATTAATAATAATTTCTCAAACGTTATGCGCAAAAAATGTATTTTAATAAACAAACATCTTATTTTCTGCTGCAGCTCTGTTGATTAATTAAAGCTATTTTATTTGATTTATAAATATTACATTATTATTTTTACCACAGCATGTATATCATAAAAATATAAAATATTTTAGAAACTTAGATTTTTGTATTTTAAAAATCTTTCCTTATCGAGATATGAATATAACGTTTATTATTATGTATACATACATATGGTACACACGAGTTAATATGTACATACAAAACTATATACTGAACTATTCGATATATAGCATTGTATAAATCAATTTATAATACGATATTATCTTACACTTTTGTGTCCGTGTTTCTCACGCAATTTTTTTCAAAGCTAGCAAAGATGTTATGAACAATTCAAAGGTCTAGCGAATACTGCTAGAATGCTTTTTTTACTGCGGGTGTACGAGTCTAATTTGTATTATAAACCAATCGCAATTAGAGTAGCGTGCATGAAATTATGCATTGTGTAACTTCTATGGGCATTATAAGATCGTAATGCATATGTCAAGGTTCCAGTAGCGCGTATTTATAAACACAAACAACCGGAGAGAAACACTTAATTAAGAGTTAATAAACGTATACGTATACACGTAATAAACCATAATAATTCATCGAGTAACTTAATTATGTAACAATATTATTATTGCTAACAATTATAGTTTTATATATATATATATATATATATATATATATATATATATTATTGTATACATATATAGTAAATTGTGTGTGTATAGTGCAAAATAATATATTATTATCAAAGTAATTAAATATAATTAAATTACGCGGTGTCTCTTCTTTTTTTCATTTATCTACAAAGATATAATCCGAGTTAAAATAAAAATAAAAATAAATTATTGATTAACATGAGAATATGATTCTTTGCGATATTTGAAGGAGATAAAAAATTACAAATCCTTTTAATATTTATTCGGCCAATCAATCTATCTCCAATTTTTTAAAGCTACCGTCCACACCGAATAGACTTTCCGCACTGTGGAATTTCTCAACTCGTAGGGATTCATTCACCCGTCCAACAAGCTCGTCGTACTGAAACCACTCGCGGAATTCTTCCAATAATTTAATGTGTTTAGCAGCTATTTCCTCGATAGGTCCCGCTTTTCCACCATATTCGTTTGGCAAAGTTTCGATGGACAGAAACTTTTGCACAGTCTCCAAGTTGGAATGAAAGTGCACCTAAAATAATAAATATATATATTTACATCTTGTTCTCTTTCTCATTCTTTCTCTTTTTTTCATTTTTTTCAAACAGAACTCTACTAGTATGATATCGAACAACATGTCGTTGCTGACTTACAAGCTTCAGCAATTCTGCTTTCGCGAAAGGCTTTATCATATTTAATACCATGTCTACTATGGGCATAGTGTTGAGTATGTGTATGGATTTTAATCGAACTGGGATAGCTTCTTGTACATAGTACAATATCTTTTTCACACTCGTTAAATTTATACGAGCGATATGACCAAAGGATGCGCCCGCTGCGTCAATAACGATAACTATTCCCTCATTAGTGCCTCTTATCACACTTTGTACTTCACATGTCATAAATAAATATTTCAAACACTCGAGATAATCAAATTTACTCGGATCCGAATCCAACAACTTGACAAACGTCATGATGTATCCCTCTTTGGTTTTCCGCTCCAATGGTACAGCCGCCCTGTGTAATCGGAAGAATCTTTTTCTTATATTGTCACGACTTTTATAATAACGCGAATGTTCAATTTCAATCTTAATAATTTAACACAAATACAATTTAATTTATGCATACAGTTTAATTTAAAACAAATTAAACTCACATGACGGTAAAAGCCTTCCGCAATTCTTTCCATGCAATCGGATCTCTATTGGAGAACACTTCCGGCGTATGCGTTCTTACGGTAAAAAAATTGTCTATCGTTTTTTTAGTTGACTCTAAATGATAATAATTACTATGAAGAAATAGAACAAAGTATATCATCTGCATATTTGGCAAATGAGGCTGTTTGTCCATCCAATCCTTCAACATTTGCAGATCTGACATTTTGAATTCCGGGTTGCGTTTGCACTCTTCTTCTATAGTGACGTATTTAACCGGCAATACTACACCTGACATGATTGCAACGCTCGAAGGCAGCCTGTAAAGGCGACTTTGTTTATAATAATTTTTTTTCAAAGAAATATTCGCGCAAAATAATAAACGTAGACATTTGTATGACTTTTGATTGAAATAATTATTACACAACGTATTACGTCAGAAAAAGAATAAATTTATAACATTAATCCACACACAAATTCTCGGCAAAACACTGCTCTGTACTGCATCTACTTAATACGTGTGTGCGATATTTTCTTGTTAATATTATAATTTATTTAATAAAAGTACATTCGTCTAATGTATATTGATTAGGTACATTAATATAATTTTATTTATTTAAATCTGTATTTATTTTCGTGTAAAGCCATATAATTAAAGGAAAAGATATAAATATGAAATAGCAATTTTTAGAGATTCTAGCATTCACATATTTTAAACATATTTAAAATTTATGTAATTTGTAACAACATTGTACATACAACATTGACTTCTTATGTTATGTTTATGTGAATTGGCAAATACTTTGTTTCAAATAATTTATATATATATATATATGTACTCGTATATGCGTTATATATTTATTTAAACGCGTAAGTGATATTCTTATTTTTTAATTATTGTATTATCATCTTTTAATGGTTATATTATCTTTTACCATAATTACGATACAATATATATCATGTTATTGCTTGTTGTATAAATATTAAAAAACAATTATTTATCAGAACACTCATTCACGAATAATTTTATATTCACGAATATGTATTATGACTTTTCTTGCATTTGTAATCTGCAATTGTACATTTTCCAATCAGTTAAAACGTACAGTTAATCGTTTTCACGAATTAAAATAAAGTTTTTATTGAGCGAAAATAATTATATCACATTATGAAATATTTTTAACCGTTTATGTGACACAGATGGATCTGTCCTAGAAATCCAGGTAATGTAGCGCAGAATAACACTACTACGCACGCGATAAGTCGACGACTTACTGATTTCTCGAGGAGAATGTTTGAACGCTCTCGACACACTGAGAAAGTCAGATTTAATGCAAGAATGATCGTTCCAAGATCGTTCAGCACACAGAAAACATTCTACGTATGTATTTGCAATCAAGTAATGAACGTCGCAGAAAGTCATATTGATCGAATAGCAAAAAAATATAATAATTGTGTAGTAAAAACATCGATTTAATTTTATTCAACGCGCCATCTAATTAATTGCTTTACAAATCTAATATATCTTCAGGAAACAGAGTCCTTCTGTTTTAATTTCAATTCTTTTTTAGGCCGATATTCATAGTCCGATCTTATATTTAAGATCGTCTTAAGTGCGAGCTTGAGATGCTACGCAGCCATTTGATTGGTTGAATGGGATCTTAAGTCAATCTCTGACCAGACTTAAGATGATCTTAAATATAAAATCGGACTATATGGCCCTGCGCACAATAGAAAAAATATTAGGAATAGGAATAAATATTAAGCATTAGGCCTATTGCACAATACAAAAATATAGACAATAAGAACAGAGAATAAAAATATCCATTCATCAACAGAAGCAGATAGATATTAGGGGATAACAATAGATATTCTTTGCTTCTATTGATGAATATTTTCTATTTTCTGTTCCTATTGCTTGTACTTTTGTATTGTGCAGAAAGCTTAATGCTTAATATTTTTTCTTATTCCTAATATTTTTTCTATTGTGCGCAGGGCCTATGAATACCGACCTTAATATAATTTTATTACATTATTATATTGATGCGTTGTATCAATAAAATATATATCATAGATTTCTTTCTTTCAATTTCTTTAATAACGTTGCACTTGACACCCAATGTCATTCTTACAATTATAAAATCATAATTCGAAATCTTGATTAGTAAAGTTTTGCTTATATAACTTGGACGATCATAATACGCAGGATGACATTGCAATTTTAAAACACAATATTTATCATTGAACATTATTATAGTATATTAACACATTCCCCATTTTTTAAAACCTTAGTATATATACAATATGTAAATTATAATCCTTGTAGATAAAAAGTTTCATTAGCATTTCTTATATCTCGATTATTATGTAAATCATGTTTAATGATTTTATATAATTTTCATGTAATAATATTTATTTAGATTTTTTACAGCGTATATGATAGTTTTGTCATATACATTGCATATTATTATTTTAACAAAAAAATTTTTGATTTTACTCTCGATAAACGGATCACTTTTGCAAAAACATTTTCAGTTTCAGATTCATAAATTCAAGTCAAATTTTAAATTATATTGATATCACCGTTATTATGAGTTTTATTTGTTGCCAGCGCATATTATTGCGTTGTATATGGTAAGCATCGCATTTTTTTATTTACTTTTTACAATTATCATATACATATACATGCAGTGTTTGCTGTTATCTAAATAAAATTATATAGATGATTATCTAGATAAAATTTTTGCAGCATCTTATCTTTATATAGATAATAAAAATATGTATTATCTATATCTGCATCTTAGATGAAAAAATGTGTTATCTTTATTAAATTATCTAGAATAATGTTCAGATAATTTGATTTAGAGTCATAGCACATAAAAATATTTAAATAGTAAACTTAAACAGTAAGCGATAAAAACTTACAAATAAAAGTATGAATATATTTTATATCCCTTTTATAAAATTTACATTTTTTTGTTTACATAATCAGTCAAAAAATAATATTATCTGGAAGTTATCTAGATGAATCGCCATATAATTTTATCTTTTATCTAGATACATTTAAAACAAAATCATCTTTATCTTACATAAGATAAATTTACATATTTTTATCTCATCTTTATCTAGCTAATTTTAAAATCATCTAAGCACAACACTGTATACATGTATCTGAAAATCTGAACCATTCAATATTAAAACAAATGTAGCCGAAAAAAAACAGAGATATCTACATTCTCAGTAATATTTTCAATTGATTATTGGCAACATTCTCGATGCAAAGGAATTGAGAAAATCAATCTATATCGAGTTTCTTGAAACTTCCTTCGACACCGAACAAATCCATTGTCTTATTTTCGCCTACTCTTAAGGCTTCGTTCACCCGACCCGTAGCTTCGTCTTTCAGAAACCATTCACGATGATTTTCCAGCTTTTTCAATTGCTCCTCGTGCTGTTCTTTCAGCGACTTAGAACTTCCACATATACTTATGTCGCACGGAAACGCTTCCAATGGTACGAACTTTGCGAGCGTATCCTTCGGCGTCGTATGAATATGCAACTGAAAATATTTTTTAAATTCTTTTATTTTCATTACTAGATAAACACACATACACACACACGCACGCACGCACGCACGCACACACTATTCAGTGAAAATTAATTTTTATTTATCTTTATATTTTTCTCACCACATCCATCAATTCCTTCTTCAAGAACGGCTTCATCATCGCTAAAATGATATCCATAACCGCGTTGGTATTGATAAAATGCAAACCCATGAGTCTGATTGGTATAGCCTCTTGTAGATAATAAAGAAATTTCTTAATTCCCATGGGGCTAAGACGGGCAGCGTGAGCAAAGGTGACACCTTCCATGTCCACGATTATTATATGGCCCTTGGCGGTTCCTTCGGTATACTGCCACAGATCCATCAGCATAGTATAGTATTTCATAGTGTCGTTGTAAACAAAATGTGACGGTTCATAATCTATTAGTCTCGAATAGGAAATTTTGTATCCCTCCTTCGTTGGCATTGACAATGCTATCTGTGCTCTTTTTATAAACAAAAAAATTTGATCGTTATAATGAATAACACATAATTATTGTGTATAGTACATATATGTATATGTATTATGTAAATTATATCTTTATACATAATAAAGAACATAAATTTACACTTGAAATGTAAATAACTTTCATCCTATAATATGTCGAAACTATATTTAAAAACAAATAAATGATTACCTTAATAATTAAATTTATGTTTCTTAATTTTAATGACAAATTTTAATAAACACACATAGACACATTTGTTGTACCTTTTTTTACCTTATAAATAAACCTAAATATTATAGTGCAGATTTCTCTATTTTAGACAAACGAAATCTTTCGAGATATCTACATTTGCAATTCAAATATAAAAATTTGTATTTAATGCAAAATATTCGTATTATTTGCGAAATCAAAGTCTCTGGCGCTTGACATTATATAAACGCACACGCAACACACGTTAAAAAAAAAAAAAAAAAACTTGTAATAATATTAAAAATAGATATTTGAGTACTTACGTAACTCTAAACGCTTCCCGCAACTGCTTCGTTCCAAGCGGATCTCTATCGGAGAAAAATTCTACGAGATGAGTCCTGGATGTGTAATATGCCTCGATAGTGTTCTTAGTAGGTTCGATACGATAGTAATTGCTGTGCAAAAACAACGCATATTCACAGTCCAAGATTTTTGGAAGATGCGGTTGTTTCGCGCACCAGTCTTTTAAAATTTGTATATCGGAATCTTTCAACTCGGGATTTTTCTTCTTCTCCTCGTCATAGGAGATTCTTTTGCTTTCATGGGACATGATGTTTTCTTCAACTTCAATCTTCCACTGATTGCTCAAAAAATTAAAGAATGCAATTACTAATAATATTAAATAACATTTAAGTGAAAATATACTTATTTGCTCGAAGAACTATATGCGCGCAACTGTCTATTCCGCTACTGTCTATATCGACTCTAAAATTAAAATATCACTACGCGCGACGACTCGAGTACTTGTGTTTTAAGGCATCAAGATGATGATGGAGGTGGTTCATTTTCATAATTATAAACATATGATTACGCAGCGTAACATGCAATCATCAGCTAAATTCTTGACAAAAAAATTATTGACTAATAACGTGCTATTTAATTTCTAAGAATAGAAATCCAAACATATTCCTTTGTATGTATGTTTATTCAATTTTTTATTACGTCATTGCGTGTAATTTATTATCGAATCTTATTAAAAACAGGTAATAAATAAAATATAATAAATAGAACTATAATTGTGAGAAATCAGCGCAACAGATGATCTCATCGCAGGAAACTTGATGAAAATAATTATTATTATCGTCATTTGTGCAAAAAATTATTTTATCAATAAAGATGAGGCAAACACACATTGTTTTTCATATAATTTAAATAATAATTAATTGATTAAATCATTGTATTATGAAGATATGAGGGAAGATATTTGTTTTACAAATGAATATAAATGTTATCTGTAAACTTTCGCACTCGCGTATTCATATACATATATATACATATATACCATATTTTGCATTTTTGCACGCTCAAATTAGTTCCTCGGTCGGCCAAGCTTAGCGCTGCGTTTGGCGGGTCGACTTCGACTTCGACCTTCGACTAGTGTCGACTGTCGACTGTCGACTGTCGAGCGTCGACCGATTGTGAAAGTTCGTAAGGTTCGTAATTGTGCTGATCGAGTCATATTGTATGTTTTCGTGTTGTACATATACTTTGCTGTCGAGATATTTAATATACAATTAATACAAATTGATGTACTATGAACCGATTGGATGATCCGCCGGGGCTCATGAAAGGCAGAAAACCATCTTTTATTGGGATGAATGGTGAGATGATTGCTTGTAATATGTGTTCATCAATCCTAACCTTAATTCTTAAAATAAAAATTTAACCAATTTAAACAATTTAATCAAATTTTCCCAAATACAGCGTTTTTAATACATTGTGATTAAAAGAAATTTCGAAAAATTATTTGAATTATATTGTATTCAAATGCTCTGGCTTTATGTCTCATGTTAAGCAATATAATAACCCATTTCAAATTATAAATTGTAAATTGCATTTCACTGCAAAGTCGATGAGTTTTTATCTTTGATTTTAACTTAATAAGGACTTGCAACTTGAAATTAGTTTTATTTTAGGGGCTCCTGAGACAGATGATCAACAGCGATTACGGTTTCAGGTTGAATTAGAGTTTGTACAATGTCTTGCTAATCCAAATTATCTAAATTGTAAGTATGATAGTTATTATATCTTTCAGACTGTTAAAGAAAGATCTTTATCTTATAATAAATATATAATTGTAGTTTTAGCACAACGTGGCTACTTTAAAGACTCGACATTTATCAATTACCTCAAGTATCTATTGTACTGGAAGGAGTCAGAGTATACAAAGTATTTGAAATATCCTATGTGTCTATATTTTTTGGATTTATTGCAATACGAGCACTTTAGACGGGAAGTTGTAAATTCTCAGTGCACAAAGTTTATCGACGATCAACAAATTTTATTGTGGCAGCATTATACGCGACGTCGAACGAGACTTTTGCAAACAGCTGCTGAGCAAACGCAACACATTAATCCTCAGAATAACGGTATCGCGCAATCTAAGGTTCCCTGAAATTCCAATTTTAATCATGTTCATTCCACATAAAAATGCAAAAAATTAAACATAGATTTTTACATCTCACATGATTTTTTCGATATGATATTTTTGTGTAAGAAATGAAGTATATTGTTTGAAATTGTGATAATTGATGAAATTTCTCATACACTTTTATGTACTAATCAAATAATATCTCTTTCTCATATATATACAAATAAATTATTTATTAAAAAATATTGTTAAAACATCAAGAAAGATATTCGAAAGACTTCTTTCATTCTAATGTTCGGTTTTTTATTACATTATAATGAGTGTACATGTGCGTATTTAGATACAGTAATATGCAATCATCCATAAACAATGCATTATATTTGCATAAGCTATCTTTAAATTCTATTATATGTACATTAAAAATTATCTAGATCATCCATCACATGTATTTTTAAATGGGAATATACGAATCTTGCTTCTGTCGAGTTATCCTGAATCTCCTCTTTATATAGATTTTTGCTATTTTTTATTTGTTTAAAATTAAAATAAATACCTGTTGCTATAAATGTGATAGGATTATCGGATTCTTAAACAATGTGTAATATCTTATTGTTAGTATCAGGGAGAGAAAGAGAAAGAGAAAGAGATAAAAGGAGAGAGAGAGAGAGAGAGAGAGATAATATGATATCTATTTAATAAAAATAAACTAGTTTTTTTATACAAAATTAATTATCCTATAGGTTATTCGACATTTTTATTTTCCATAAAATTCACCAAAATTCCATTACCAGCATCTACCCAGTCCTCTGAAAAAAGTTTCTCCCTCAGAATTTGTCCATCTGTTAAATTTTTCTCCGTATCATTTTCTGTATTAACGCCATCTCTCTTGCAACTGTTGTCACTGATTATATTCTCCATACTCGCGATTCGATCTGGTAGAATTCTACCGAGAGTCTCCGGTAAAATCAGAGCCAAAAGACCGGCGATGAGGCACAATGTGCCAATAGCCAATAACGGTATTGGAAGTGGCACATGTTGTTCCTGATAAATAGATTATTCGTATCTCTGTAATACTTGTATATTAATTAGCTTATTTCGCGATTAACGGTTCTCGATTCATAAAAAGCAGTATAACAATCAAAAGGTACACATTGTAATTTTGAAATAAATAGAAATAAATAAGCAATATTTTAATACTATACCAATAACAGCAAATATGGCATGCTTAGGCTGCCGAGTTTTGCGAACACCACACATAATCCTAAACAGCTGCCTCGTATCACTGTTGGAAATGTTTCAATAGTATATAAGTAGGCAATAGATATGGTACTGGTGACAGTCACTTTGCCAAATAGCAACATTATCGTTTTCGCAAGATCTGTGAAAAAGAAATATTATAAACATATATTAAGAAAAACCATTTGTTGTACAGATATTCTTAAATATTATATATGAATATATATAAAGATATTTTGTAGAATATATTGTATATAATGACACAATCGTCAACTATAAGAGAACTTAAAAAAACAATTTGATAAAATTTAATTAACTTAAAGAAACTATTATCTCCTGTTTGTTTTTTACGTACCGGTCCACGGTGCAGTAGCAGTTGTTAAAATGAGAAAGGTCGCAATTAAAATACAAATGGCACCATTGAAAGACTGATATATGCACATAGGCAGCCGTCTACCATATTTAGATATTATAAAATATACAAATATATACGTTGCTATCTCGAGAGCTCCTCCTAGGGCAAACGTGATATGTCTATTGACCGGAAAATTTGGCATCAGATCAAGTATGCCGCATGCCATCGCAGATGTCCACCTTGAATGAAAAATTATTGATTAAATTTTTACTCTTTGTGAGTCTTTTCATATTTTCCTCAATCTTCCTGACTAGTATAAATATGCTAGATAAAAAAAAATATATTTTATAAAGAACGTTTTAATAGGCAAATAAATATGAGGTATTTATTTCTAGATATGATTTTAGGTATTTATTTTATCTTACTAAATTACATCTATTATATACAATTTTAATATTTAAATTTGATTTCCATTCTTTTAATTCCTAGATGATTGTAATCGAATTTATTTGTTCAGTACTTTGAAAAATATATTTACAGTATATTTTTAAATAAAAAATTGACAAAGTTAAAAACTGGAAAAGTACTAAAAACATTTCATTATATTTTAAAATATTATTCGAAATTATTGGAAATATTATTCAGATCTAAATAATAATTTTATTTTTTACTTTATTTTTTTTTACTTTTCGACTAATTCTTGAATTATTAATATATGCATTAAGAAAAATATACTAATTATATTAAACGAAGACGAGGGGGCGGGAAAGAGGAAAATTAAGAAATAATTTTAAAATTGAGGGGACCGGAATTAAGAAAAAATTTTACCATTGACAAATCATTATAACGCCGTGTTTTCTTAACATCATTGATTCCGACATAATTTTTAATATTGAGCTCTTCGTCTGCTTCTTATTTTTCGTGTTTTCTTCATTTTCGTTCATTCTTTCTTTCTTTATTCTACGTAATACTACCTCCGTGTCTTTAAGGGGAAGATCTTCCCTTTGGTCGTTTGATTGTGAAATTGTTGTCGAGTTTCGATTGCACTTCGAACTAGAAGGTAGATTTTTCTCATCGCAATTATTTACGAGACTTGGCGTTTTTTGGTGTAAATCCAGGTTAAAAAATCTATTTTCCAAATTCACCGAATTGGCTTCCGAAGTTTTTTCTGCAATAAATATAGTATTAAAATAAAATATATAGAGTATTTCTTTAAATTATCGATTAAAAAATAAAATTGATTCTCGCGTAATAAAGATATGTGCATTAAAAAGTATATTCACTGCACCTATAACGTTTTGTTCAGTCGGTTCTGAGCGGTTCAATAAACTCGTAGCTTCTTCCCGCTGGTTTTCATCGGCCTTCGCTTTCTTTAGTTCGATGCTAGTGACGCGCGACTTCCTCTCTGGTTTTATCGGTGTTGTGTTACTTTTCACGCATGCTTCTTGCACAAAGATATTCTCCGTTCGCGATCTGGTGCAACAGCTGTTATACTTTGTGATTCTTTCAAAAGCTATATCGGCCTCTGTCGATTTCCCTTTAGCTAGCAGCCATCTCGGCGATTCCGGTATGATCCTATAACATGATAGGAAATTTAGATCGAAATTATTTTATATTATTTATATTACATATTATCAAACTTTATCACAGACACACAAATAAAATATTTGAAAAATTAAAGATTTTTGAAATCTTTTTATCTTGTAGACTTTTTTCGATTTTTGTATCGGCTAGATATTTTTTGTTTCCTTACCAAATATACAACACAGTGATCGCGGTGGGCACGGAAACGGCCAATTGTAAAATTCGCCAATCGGGAATCACGTAGCTGAGCATCGCGAGTAGAACGAGGCCGATCGACCAAGAGATCTGCATAATCAATGCGACGAGGGTGCGAAATCGCACTGGGAATAGCTCCAAAGAGAGAATATACGTTGAGTTCTGCAAGCCCTGAACGAATACCCCTTGAAGACCACGCAGCACCAAAAACGCGGGATAACTCTAAAAAATGACAATTTTTTAACTTTTTTTTTTTTTTTTTTTTTTTTTTACATGCAAATCGTAATTTTTATTCATAGATACGCGTTATTTCACGCTGCCAATGCTGCTCTTTTTTTATCTCGTCAGACATCGAACTGCGAAATAATACATCTATGAGTGGAAAGAATTAATATGAAAATAATTATTAATTTTGTTTTACAATTGAAGAATTGAGTGCAATCTGTATAATTTATTTCATTTTTTTTAGATATTAAGAAAATTAATGTAAATTTAATTTTTTCGATTTTCGAATTAATTCTTTCGTGATTTAAAAAATCTCTTAATTTATTATCCGCCATGATTGTGGTCAAACATTTATCACCTGTACCATGTAGAGTGCCACCGCCATCGTGCCTTGCGCGTAAAGACATATCGCTTGGACCGGAAGTCTGCCGAGACAATCGGTCAGAAATCCGGTGATCCACGCACCCAAAAGAACTCCGGTGTAATAAACAGTCGGCCCGAGGAAAGACAGATACCGTCTCTCGCATATCAAGCTCCATTCGGTGACGACGCTGTTCTCAGCAAATTCCGTCACGAAGCGATATTCGCCGGAACAAGCCGCAAGCACCGGTACTTTCGGCAACGTGGAAGTTAGATTGACGACGATCGACAAATTCGCTGTCTCTTGGCATCCATAAGTCTTATGCGGCGAGTCTGTCGTCTAGAATATGTAAACAAAATTTGTTTGATGAAATTATTGCATTAAGATAAAATTATCGCAGCGAAGCAAAGAGAATTTTTTTTCATATATGTTTTTTTGAATAATTTATATTTAGGCGAAAGCTAAAAGATATAAAATGATGGAGAATACAATAAATTTTAAACTCTTAAATTATATAATTATATAATTTTTGCGTATTTTTTTTATTTCTCAATTAATGTATCTAAATTTACATCGACGTTCCATCGATAGATTTGATTCACACATCTATCGATGGAATACATCATATACATCATGTAATATATTTCTACGACTCATTTCGAGTCCTTTTCATACATTTGATCTAATCTTACCTGACAATAAAATTTTGGTGTATAATTATGGAAAATTAACAATGCATGACTCATAGCGACGATGACATAGTTTATTCCAAGCAACAGTACCAGCATCATTTGAAAGCAGCCCACTTTAACTTTCTCGGCATTCATTATGCGAATAGCAAGCTCTCTACATCAACCCTTGATAATCCGACGACCGTGACTCTGTCCGTCAAAGATGCGACACATACGTAATGCGGTTTGAACATCACTCAAATCCAATATATCACATTTGTTCGTTTCTTCACTTCAAATAGAAATCGACGATTTTAAAAAGAAAAAACATTCCTTTTATTTACGTTGAATATTCGATCCATTTGCGACTTACAGAAAATCTTACAAAAAAAAAGTTGTTTCGACTTTTTACTAGTATAATACAGTTTATATTGGATAAGTAATTGAAGAGAAGAATAAATTCTATGTTTTACTCTTGAAGATTTAGAATAAAAGTAGTTAAAAGTAAAAAAAATGGTTTATTTACGCGGCGAGCGGAATATATCGCGAGATTGAAATAAAGTGTCATGCACGAAGGTAAAGCATGCACTGACAGAGAACAGAGAGAGGATCGGCCAGGAATACGCCTCGTTTCTCTCGCAGGACGCGAGAGACGCGAAAGAGGAAACACACGGCGAATGAAAACGGAGGAGGACGACGCGACCAGAGAGACGACGATTGACGATGTTACAATGTACAGCCTATTGTTCCAATACCTAACGACACGTATATATCGACATGCGGAGCACATATATGCGAGAAGAGAGAACGATCTTCTCTGTCAATAAAACGATTAATATTTTCGCGACTGACGCAACTATCGACAGATTGTTCCTTTAATCGTCCTCGTTATTAGTTGCATCTGACGCGCGCAGCGACGATATAACGGAATAGTGGATTTTTCAATTTTCGAGCCGAGTCAGGTGGAAGACATTGAATTTAATGACGCGTTCTCGCGGAATAATTACGGTGTGAATCTCGATTCACACCGGTTTATGCGGCCGCGATCGAAATTGAAGACCTGACACAAGAATAACCGTAATACATATGCACACGCACATACATGTGAACAATATGAATCTCTGCGCGCACGTGCCACTTTCCTAAATGATAGTTATTTCTATGGAAAGTGTGTGGAAAATGTAATTTCACACGATACACCGCGTATTTATGGTGGTTATATCTATATATCTTGAGCTGTCGCGACGAGACAGATAATGTCCCAGCTAGGTACACAAACTTTATACAAACGCATTTAACGTGATTTATATCAGTGTACGTAGTATTCTGCTTCTGGCAGAAAGACACTTCTGATCAATATCGCCCTTCATTACTTTGTCAAATTTATTTCTATATATATCGCGTTATACTATAATTTATATATAGTATACATATATATGATAATTTCATACGTTTCACATACATCTTGTAAAAATGGAATAATTTTGATGCAATATATATTTTTTTCAGCAACGAAGATCATTGCGTTTCGAAAAGATGATATATTTTCTATATAAATGTAATAAAGGTCGATCGATTATATATATATATTATTATACGTAATTATATTCTGAAATTAGTCACCACGTTCGATGCAAAAGGCACGCGGTGCCTTATAGACATTTTCTAACGACTACCGATTACAACAATAACTTATATTTTAGCAGTCGACTTAAAAGACACGCCATATTTAGCGACATTAGCTTGTGATTATACGTGTGTATGCGTACGCGATAGGGTGCTTATCATCACGGCACAACGATGACGACAAAGGTGTTTCCTTCGTTTCTAGAACTGTTTACGTATGCCGGACTCGTTACGTCCGGTCCCGGTCGCATCCTGCCTTTCATTGGGTGGTTTATCGCCGAGATGGATCGACGACCGAATCTGAAGGAAACTTTCTTTCTCTCTTTCTCTTTCTCTTTCTCTCTTCTTGCATTATCGACGTTATTGTTATCCATCAATTTGATTGGATGTCATAGCTGATATATCATCGACATTCCCAGATCGTATACTTCGCCATTCACGGAAGGCTTTTCATTCCACCTGATTGTTGATGAATGTATATAATCGTTCAGCCATTATTCTTCGCTTTCGTCGGTGCAACAAAGAATGTTAAGCACATCGTCGCTTCAATATCGATTGAAATTAAGCTACACAATAATAGAATCATTATATGCATTTTATCGCATTCTCATATAAATATATGCGGAAATCTACACGTTATTTTTACGGGTATAAATTTAAAGTAATCAGAGAAAGTTGTATTTTTTTTCAGCGATACTTTAAAATTACTTGTCTGAAATTGTAATTTTGCCCCGCATGCCCCATACGTATATAAAAGTATAGAATACTTATTAGATTTCTCTTTTTTCAATTAAAGTTAAATTATTAGTAAAATAAACTACAGTAATACTGATAGATATAAATAAAACACGTAAAAACGTGAAAAGAAACTGAAAAGTAAATTTACACAATTAAAGAGATTATTATAGAGTACCGCTAAATAGATTCATCCCCAAAGTAGCTTGAATCGTAAGTGGTTTTCTGAACCACGTACGTAAGATAATCGCGAGAGAATGGCGGCTAGCGTTATTACGGTGGGCAAAAAAAAATTTCGTAACACATCGCGTAATATACGGCACGAATGGATGATGCGCTGGCTAACGATCCGTGCCGGATTTCATTGGCTCTTACGATTTAGGCTAATTTCTTGTGCGTTTTCTAGTAACACGCAGCTCCTCAGAATTTACCGCGCATCATTTTCCCGCGTAACAGTAAGCAGGCCAATAGCACAGGGTTGTAGTAATAATCGGAATAAAGGTCATTCGAGAATAGTGAAAGAGCGACCATAAATCTCCATTCAGAGTATCAAACATCATCGCAAGCAAATTTATTCACTTTGTTTAATGAAATATATAAGATTATAATTTAATAGATTCTAAATTTAAAAAATTGACATATTCTTCTTTTCTAAAATCATTGTTATATCGCTATAAATAATTATTTATATTTGGTTTCTGAAATCTTGCTACATGTATGAAAATTTTTTGCTACGCAATAATAAAAAAAAAGTGTGCACATATATAATTATAAATCGTTGTACAAAAAGATTACTCCAACAATATAAGAGAAGGCATTGTGCCACTGATTTTTGGAAATTGTTTAGTATTTCAGTTTTTTGTCTCACTTGGATTTCGCTAAGCGATAGTAATAGTAGCAGTTTTCGCTAAATAAGTGTAATACTTTCTCAGAGATGTATAATAAATTCCCACAGCTTTCGCCAAACAAGCGTAGCGCGAGTAATATTTACGCTGAATAATATTAGCGCTGAAATGCCGCGTATGGAAAACATAGCACGCAGTGACATAGCGATAAAAGACGCACCGGCGCGCGCCGAATGACTGGCGTTCAACCTTATGGCGCGCGACGACACGAAGAAACTGAGATTGGCCTGGATGCCTTTTTTTCGTCGTGTACCGTTATCGTAGAATAACTCGTGTTGATGTTTCGCGATCTGCAGTCCGCGTGTATCGACGACGTGTCGATTTCGCCCGGCCATTCTTGGGGGAAGACGGATTGTCATAGCGTTTCGACTATTGCCGCCTCTGCCTCTCTTCTCTACGAGAGCCACAGCGCACGTTGCGATGGACAAAAAGAGCGCGGACTCTCGCGCAGATCCAAGCAGAGACTGGCCGTTCGCTCGATTTTCCTCGCTCAGTTCTGCTCAGTTCTACTCGGCGTACGTAGCGCGATAGATCGCTCTTGGTTGCCTCGGTTAATCTCGGATGTCTCGTATGCAAATACCGCGATTACGTCTTTTCCCTGGGTGAACGCCGATCGCTGTCGAGTCACCGGCGTCACCGCACGACTGGCCGGGTCCCCAAAACTCGTTACCCAAAAGTGATTATCCGCGCGTACTAACTAAGAAGCGCAGCATGAGAGCTCGGATAGTTTTGCTAGGAGTTCTACTCGTCTGCACGAGCGTGAGTTTTCCTCAAATTTCCTCAAATTCCTTTTGCTCTCTTCGAGATTCGAGTCGTCGAGTCTTCGAATCATCATGTCAGTCATGTTAGTCTGAAATTTGACAAAGTATATTTTAAAAAAAGTTTCATGTTCATTGTCATGATCATTATCATTGTAAAATGTTTATAAATCGATCGTTAAACTTTTTTATATGAGTAAATTTTCCTTTCGTCAGCTGATTAACTGTTGCGGAAAATTCAATTTATCCTATATCTTTAATCTCTTCATCCCTTTAGAGCTTTTTAACTGCTCTTTGGTGACAAAGACGGCGACTTCGAAAATTGTCTCATAATTCACAGATGCGATATGCAGAGGGTAGATCGAAAAAAACGACTCAGCTGTCGCTGCAGAGCAAAGAGACCAACGTGGTGAACTTTATGCGATTGCTGGTGATGAGATTGGTCTTCGGGGTAGCTTCGGCAATGGGGTTGGGTGAAAATCTCTCGGGTGTACTCGGCGGAATTTTCGTGCCACCTGGAGCCGAAGACTACGACGATTACGGCGATGATGTCGGTTTTGTACCTGATCTTTTCTAGAGTAGTATCGCGTCTAGCCTATCTAATCATCGCGCGCGCGCGTGCGCGTTTTCGAAGACGATTGAATTTTGAAAAGTTTGTCCATATGACAAAGGCGTACTTTTGTCATATGGAAATCGTTATCTCGACAAAATCGATCGGTTCGAATAATGAGAAATTATTTCTTTACTAATAACCTTGCGTCTTGGAAAGATTGCCTGAATCGAGCAGAATGAAATAAATATTATTACTACTACTACTATGAAATACTAAAATACTACTATGAAATAAATAAATACATGAAAATTGATAGAGAAAATATATGTACATTTATCGTTGTAAAAAGCTATTATATTTCGATTATTTTCTTGTTATTAGCAAAATATCGTATCCTATATTGAAAGATAAATTTTAAATATAAATAAGAATTGTAAAAAAATGATACACAAATTTATAGTATTTAACAAACTTTGTATGAAAAAAAGAGCATAGACTACGAGAAAATGTAACTTATCGATCTTGTGTGACAATGAAATTAAAAATTATACATTACATTACTTATTACAATAACGTTAAATATTCGAAAATTCATAAAATATAAATAGTCACTCGTATGGCGCAATAACCGGATTATGATTCAGACGCGAGTCCGTCGATCTGGCGCGCGAGAGGCTTTTTAAGTCTTCCATACCGTTATCCGTAATTTCGGTAAAGCTAATGGATGCGCATCGGTTGCCACAGGTGAAGATATGGATAGCAAATCGCTCGTTACCGCTTTCCGTTTTACTCCGTATCCATCCGTGCCCATCGATTCCATTGGTTTCGGTTCAGTGAAATTATATAGCATCTGCTAATCGCGATGAAAATCTCTATAGAAATAAATTTGATGTTTATCTTTTGAAAATGTTGCAAGAACTATCAGCTACGGTCATCTCGATAAAGACGCAACAGTTTTACTACTTTATTTTGCACCTCGTTAAAATGAATTAAAATATAGAACTGTGAACCATTTTCAAAATGATCAGCTCAAACATGTAATAAGATAAAATTTATAAAGTTACTACGAGAGTTTGTATTTACGAAAAATTTTTTGTACGTAGGTAAATGTAAAACGGAAAGCGCGTTCATCACTATATATTAACAAAGTTGTAATTTATTTATTTATTCTATCTTTAAGTAATAATATTTTTAATTTAACATTATGCATATATCCTCGGAAAAAAAAGTCTATATATAATCATTATGTAATATTAATATAAAATATGTCCATATATATATGTATAATTGTGTGTAAAATGTATATAATCTCTTGTATATAATTTCTGTTCTGTTCTTATAATAATAATTATTTTCTTATTATAGTAATTTTTTATATTTTTATATAGTATCATTTTTTTCTCATTTTTTTAAATCTCACTTTTTTCTATAGAAAAACAATGCAAAAATTATTCTTTGAATATATTGTCGCAATTATATTCTTCTTATTATTTTTCCTGTATATACACATATACAGAAATTATAAAAGAGAAAATACATATATGGACATATTTTATGTATAATTATATATGATTTTAAATATGGAGACTTTTATTTCCCGAAATATAAACTTTCATAATATATACGTAGAAAACACAAAGCGTTTCTTTGCGGCATTAAATTGCATTTTGCATCAAAGAAAGAATTAAAGAAAAATTAGTTGTATTATACGTTCTTTCTTGAAAAACTAAATATTGACAATAAAATTCTTATTATCCTCGTATCATTATTTTATTTTATAATTATGTACTTATATTGGAGTGTATGAATTAGTCCGTATAATATGTTACTTTTGCGGCTAAATGTGTGAGAAAATCAATACGAGACGAATCTGTGACCGAGAAAGAGGTAAAATGTATTTTTTGACGTTCGTACTCTTTGCATACACTTTGTGAATGGTACTGCTTGATCACGTACGAGTTCTACTAACGGTTTGGCGTGTGCTAATTACACCATAATGTCCACCGAATAGAAATCACTAATGCACCTGTGTAACAGTTAACGTTTCACATGTCACACATTGTTCGAATTAAGGTCGATATATAATATAATATAATGTATTCACGTCGTTGACCATATAACGTCTGATAACATTGCAAGTGAAATTTAGTAAAAGTAAATAGACGTGCGGAGAGAGAAGAGAAATATATATATATATATATATATATATATATATATATATATATATATAAAAGATTTCAGATGCTGAAATAAAAAGGACTACTGTAATATATGTTGGACACACATGTAATAACATATATTATAAAAATATTTATGTATAATTTTTAAAATCTTTCTCTCATTCAACGAGATGTTAACGAGACAACAGATGATTGATTCATGATATTACAATTTGTTACAATAAACTAAATTAAATAAAAATTAGATAAAAATCCGTATTTTTTTATATACAAATAATTATGTAATATATACTACTTGAATTGTCTAAATGTCATTATCACTAGAAGAAAAGTCAGTGTTTGTCTCGCAGAGATTTTGATAACATCCCTTCTTTTTTCTTATAAGGTCTCCCCAGAGAATACTAGTTTTGCATGTAGGACAAGTGCCTTCAATCGGCAAGATCATTCCATCCTTACTGAATACTTTTGCTAAACAGATTAAGTGTACGATCAAAAAGCAATTTGGTTTTATACAAGTGACAGAATCTTTCTCCATTGTACTTGAGCCGCAAAGAACACAAAATATTGGTGACTTTCCTACTAATAAATGTGACTCTTGTGATAAAATATTATCTGTTATTATTCTTTGTGCTGGCTTAGGTTTACAACTAATAACTTTGCCATAGCATATAGGCATGTGCAACGGTAAAGATATACATTCGCGATAGCGGATGGAAAATTCATAATCCAACCAACGCAATGTTAAGGGTAAGCGGCACCAAGGCCCAATTTTCAACATTTCAGACAGAACTGTCAAACAGAAATCAAACTTTTTTTGCATCGATTTCTTCTTGGGAATATGTTTCAGCCGCCTACTCTCGTGTGGATGCTGCCAAGCCCATTCAAACTAATTGTAAAATGCAAATGCTGTACATTCAAATATAAATCTATTTTGAAAGATGTATAACTCGCTTATCGCTGAAAACTTACTCTGAGTGCAGAAGTGCTATTCGGGAATCCATGAACAATCAAGACCATGTTCCTAAAAATAACAAATTATCAGAATTCAGAATACATGCATGGAAAGTACTCAATTCAATTTATCAATTTACAAGATAGATGAATAAATAAAATTTGCTGTATAATAAGAAAAAATTAAATTTATATGTATTAAATGCTTACCATGGTCCTTTGTTGCTAGTTTTCCAAGCCCCACCATGCTTCTTACCAGCATTATGTTGCTTAATTCTGCGTTTTGGATCTACAGTGTAACCTATATACGTTCTACCACTGTATTTTGGATTGGTGCAATACAATAAATATACTCCAAAAAAATGCTCTATCACTTCAGGGTCTTCTTCCATCATTGAGCATCTCTAATTTTTGGAGTAGATTTAATTTTTAGTAGATTTTAACACATAAAATTTAAGTTTTTATGTTTGTTTATAGCTATTTTGACGGAATTTCCCGAACCCCGAACTCGCAAGCCGGTGCAGTGACTCGAGTGATCGGGTGTAATGCTCCTAACCCTTCTACTCCTTTTTTTTGGAGTGTGTTCAGAATTTTTACCTGTGGAATAGCATTTGAGAATTGACCAATCAGGAAGAAAGAAATTCTCTGGTCTTGATTGGTCAATTATAAGCTACTTTACCCTACGAGTAAGATTTTCGAACGCACCCTTATATATGTATAAACAAAGTATAAAACTCATTTTCTTATTGTAATACGTATCATATATCATTACTACGTTACATTTCTCTTTATCAGTATTTATAAGCTTTATTAGTTTATTTATATAAAGATTATTTATATTTATTTATATTTCGGGGGAAACTTTTCAAATAAATCGTCAATTTTTGTTTGCCCTCCACAGTTGTATTTGGTGACCTAGATTACAATGAAAATATTTAGATATTTAACACCGAGAGATAATTCTCAAGAGATTACTTATAGGTGTCTATATGTCTATGCAAGATACATATATAATATTTTGTTACAAGTATAGATGACACAATAGCACAATTTCGTAATATTCGACACAGTCGCTATAATAAACAACATTTAATATTCGCTTTATTTTGCATATTTCTGTTTCTTTTTTGTATCCTTTTATTTTATACGCGTAGAATACCGTATTAACGACATTGATATATATATTATATATATATATATATGTGTGTGTATTCATTTTTTTATCATGTAGTATTATATAGAATATATATAATAATATAATAATACGTATTGTGTGTGTATATATAATATATCGAATATCAATGCAAAATATGCTCGCGTTCGGTGTATAATATTTCGATCTTCGTCCTTCGATTATTTAATGCCGGTGGAATCGGATCTCGTCAAATTGATTGTTGAGCGAATCGAAACAGTAACGGAAATAGTATACACTGACAAGAAATTAAAGCTGCGTCATTATGGTTGCGCCAAAAATTAATTTTAAACTTGATATTTCATACATTTAATTATTATGAAAATCGTTCATCAAATTATTTATCAACTCTCGCAACACATTTTTCGATGGAACCCATAGAATTAAAAATATTTCAATTAGAACGAGCGCTAATAAACAATGGTAGCCAAATTAATTATAAATTAGATCGAATCGGAAAAATATTGTCCTTGTTTCTTCCTTCATATATTTCTTCGTATATCAAACTGTATGAAGAAATTTATGATATTCTGTCATATTTAAATGAAAATCTTTATAATTCGCTAAAAAGAAATATAAATTTCTTCTTTAAAATCATTTTTTTTTTTTAGAAAATTACGTGACTTTTGAATAATATAATAATAGCTACGTATGTTCCAAACTAGGATAGATTTCATTGGTAAAATCTCAATCGATCAAAATTGAAAAATTTGGCGACCACCTATTAAAATACTGATTTAACAATATCGAATCACATTGGCCTTGAACCAATTAAAAATTATACTCAATTGACATAAATCTTCATAAGATTTTATGTGAAATGTAAAAAGCTGATTAAAACTCGATTTAAAAATGTACTGTTATTTCCGTGAGAAATAATCTATGTTTAAAAGAAAAAAAGTGACAATTTGTTCACAACTTCCGGCTTTGTGTGCGTTTTTTGTTCGTCCTCGAGGAAAATCTCTCCTTTCGCGCAACTTGAATGGGAGGGACGGTGACGACGATTATCTTGCAAAGTGCTTCCAACGATTAATATTCCACGTTTCTAACGGTATTCTCTCTCTTACATCGAATTTCTCTACAGATCAATCTAATACGCGTGGTTGGCGACGAAAAGTGCTGCATCTCCTGCGGCGCCAGTGACACCACCCGCATATTTGCCAAGCGCCGAATCGCTGTTAGCCTATTATAGAGAACAGAGAAGACATAATTTTATTTTACTTTACTGATTGTGTCTTTCAAAAAAGCATGCAAAATAAAATTTCAAGATAAACGGAGACGACATATTCGAAGGCAAATACTGCAAACAAGTTTTGCCATTTTTTACAGTTAAAAAATCAACTATTACAGAAAATAGATAAAGGATAAAGATGGCAAGAAAAGCTAACATTCGAGATATTGCAGCGAGATCCATCTATACTTACCGTTATTATAGACAGTGTAAAAAAAATAAAATTTTTTTAATAGGCGTGAGATTTCATGTAGAGAGAGGTGGTAGCGGCTTTGCTAGAAATGCTGCCAGCGACGTATTTGCCTTGGCAAGCTTCGGTGTTTGCCTAAACAAGCACACATTACATAGCATGCAAAACAAAAAGACTCAAGTATGACTAGATGATTAAAAATTAGACAGTTATAGAAAACTACGAGATTTTTCTTTTTTTTTTTTGCTTGCGTTGAGTATATAGAAGAAATTGAATAAAAGTGCAAAGTGCGTATAATTCAACAACATAAAAACAGAATTATTTTAAAAATTAGATAGAGAAAGACTATAAGGATTGTGAAAGACAAACAGTTAGTAACAGTTATGTATATGTACAGATGCAGAGAATAAGTGAATAAAAGATGTAAATGTATGTATAACATATAAATAGGTGGTGCAAACTCAAATTTACACATGCAATCTAATTATAAATACTGTTTTAACTCTCAATTACTATAGTAGCGATAAATTACATACATATTTAAATATAGAGTATCGAAAAGAACGTGTTTTTTTAGTTAATTTTAACATGTACGAAAAAATAAATTTTGTTGTTTTCTAATCTCTATTAATATCAGTTATAATATTGTATATATTATCCCTTGTTTATCAGAATCAAACTTCACAATAAAAAATAATTATGTTGTTTAGAAATTATAATAATAACTGAGAGCCGTAATAACAATTAACAGAGCTTCAATATTAAATAACATCTCGATGAACGCGAAACTTTCTGACGTTTCATCATGTGCTTATCACCATATTTACCTTGGCCCTCTTAAGCAACTCTTGCTGGCCGGCGGCGACCTGATCAGCTTTGCCTTGCCATGCGCGAAGTACGGAAGCTTGAAGAGCGCGTCCGTAGCTAAAGGTCAACGCCCAAGGTTTCTTTGCTGGATGCTTATTGATGGCGTCCAGATTGACCGACGCCTCCTCCTCGGACTGACCACCGCTGAGGAAGGTGATGCCGGGTACTGCTGGTGGTACGGTACGCATCAACGCTGTCACCGTAGCGGCAGCGATCTGCTGGGGAGTCGCCCTCGTCGGACAGCTCTGGCCCGGCGTCACCATGTTGGGCTTGAGCAGCGTTCCCTCGAGATATACATGGTGATCTGAGAGTGCCTGAAAATTCAAGTTCAGTCAGTTTTTTGAATATCATTGAAAGATCATGATTTTTCAATTTTCAATAAATTCATTGTGTATGTACAAGTCACAAGATTCGCAAAACAATGTCTTATCTTGGTCTTTCAATTTAAAATCGCATGCCTCATTAATATATAGATAATGGTAATGACTAATGAATCTAATAGGAACAAAGCAATAAACTGCGCTTGCAATTTTCTTTTCTAAATAATGTAGAGTGTAGAGGTAAGCGGCACCTTGTAAACAGCCGCGAGGACTTCTTCCGAGACCTGCTGACAACGAGCGAGATCATGGTCACCATCGGGTAGGATCTCAGGTTCCACGATGGGCACGATCCTGGCGCTCTGACAGATGGAAGCATAACGGGCCAGCACATTTGCATTCTCCAAGATGGCAAGTTTGCTCGGCGTGTCCTTCGTGATCTTCAACACGCATCGCCATTTGGCAAAGTGGCAGCCATCCTTCTTGTACTGGATGCAACGCGCCTGGAGGTCATCGAGACCCTGGGTTGTGCATTCGTTTTCCGTGCCGAAGAGCGGCACGATACCTTTGTCGACCTTGATGCCGGGGATGATATTGCGCTGCTTCAATAGCTCGACAAACGGCGTGCCGTCGTCGGCCTTTTGGTAGAGAGTCTCGTGGAAGAGGATCACTCCGGAGATGTGCTGTCCGATGACATCCTGAGAAAAAGCAAGGCCAAACATATTTATTACGATTGTGATGTTTCGCTCGAGCGAAATTGTAATGTAATTTTAAATGTAATGTAATTTTTTTGCAAAAATACTGGAAAGAGAATATATCGTACAAGTGATTCATTTCAATGAAAAGTAAAAAAATTTTTTCAGATGAATTTAATAATTCAGATGAGTTTATATTTAATAATTTTTATATTTTAAATATTCTCTTTTTCACTCAAAGCAACATTTTTTAATGCATTTTTTTTATTCTTTATCGATCAGACGTACTTTCGTTGTAGTGAAAAGAAGTTGCCTATAAGCCCTACGGTTGTCCTCGGTGTTCTCAACGTTGATATCCTGAAGACGTTTGCCAATTGTCGTGGTCGACTCATCGGCGGCCAGGATACCCCTGCCAGGTTCCACGATCTGTCGGGCGATCGCGCTTAGTTCCTCCTTCAGCTCGGGTTCGAGCTTACTGTACTTTTCTGCGACCATTTTCTATAACGCACAAATTAGTAGAGTGCGCTATCGCTAAATCGCATACAATGACGATGATTCAGTTTTTCTTAGCACTAATCTTAATTATATCGATTAAATTGCGTCTTTGGTGAATCGGGAAGTGATTAAAAATGATGCAAAGCTAGCTCAAAAGTCTGAACCATTAATGGACAATTATCGTCCGCTCCATCGATTTAAGAAAATATCATGCTCACTTATTATAGTCTTACCCGTAACGTGCTCTTTTATCGGATTATAGCGAGAATGTGCGTCCGTCGTCGATTAATGAAACGTAAACAGGAGACAAGGCTTTTAAAGATTATAGAGATAAAGCCGAAAGACCGTACCGTAGAATAAAAATATATTGATCTCAAAGCCGAATGTCGAGTCATACGGAGACAACATCATATCTCTTATCTCTCTCGAGGACTTAACGGGATGATCGAAGAAGCGTCATCGAGCGTGAATGCGTAACGTCTAGCGTCTCTCGTCTCCTTGTTGAACGCGTTATTCGATTAGACGCGGAAGAACTGCTGAGAACTGAGAATGACGACAATAAATGTGGCATATATTTACGCCGACAATGTTATCGTAAAGAACGATCGTCGCGATTACGTTACGATTATCGTTTTTTTTTTCCAGATGGTCGGCGTTGCGCTTTGCACTTACTCCACCGTCACTTCTTGCGAAACGAGAACGCTGCGAAAGCTGCAACAGCGTGCGATTCACAATCGAGCATTTTTAATGAATCAATGTCGAATCAAACACCGATGAATAAAGAGATATGATGAAGAAAGAGAAAAAGAAATCGGGAGTAAACTATGAGAGAGAGAGAGAGAGAGAGAGAGAGTCGAGAGAAGATAAACGCGCCGTCGACGGGGACGACGCGACGCGCCGATTACGGGGGTGGCGTTTAAGCCCCCGGCGCGGCTTAATATCCCTTTGTTCGACTACATCTCGTCGCGTTGCGTTCTCGAGAGCGAACGAATTCGCGAGCGCGTCTCGTACAGCTGCGACTCGCCGACTGTGCGGACTGTCTGTCGTTTTCACCGACGCATTCCACCCACCCCTATTTCCTCGCCAACGCTGATGACAGAAGGAAGGAGCAAGGGGTGGCGGATGGGTGGTGTACCTGGCCTGCAGTAGTGCACTGCAGCCGTGCCGTACACTGCACAAGACAGGGAGAATCGAAGAAAGGCGAACACGGAGGGCGAGGAGGGTGGATGCTTCGTGTCCTGCACCATCGTTGTACCGACGCGACGAGGGAAAGGAGGGTGAGAGAGGAGAGAGGACGAGCTAGCCGCAATGCAGCACGCGCAGACGTCCTCGGTGCGCGCGCGCGCGCTCTTCCCAGCTCTCCCCAGCTTCCTGCGAGCTGCGAGTACTCCTGCACTCACCCCTGAATTTACCCTCCGACCCTATGACCTGAATGACCCTATGACCCTATGACAATGAAACGCGGACCGGCACCGGCCAATCTCTTTCCTTTCACGAAACGCGCGTACTTATCATACACCTCGATATCGGTACCGGTATAGTTAGTTGGTTCTGTCTACAAGTTAGCCAATCTTTGCTTCGTTTGATCTAAAAAAAAGTTCAAGAGTAAATTGGAGTAATTTTCTCAATTTTGGTGAGAATGTGATTAAACTATTGATAAAATCGAATATAAACGCCAAAAATAATTCAATATTATATATGTACAGTGATTGAAAATATTGAAGAGTTTAATGCAAAACTTTTTCTTAAGAAAAAGAAGAAGAAAAATTATGTATAAATTCAATTAGTATTTAAATTAAGTTCAAATTCTTTAAAATCAATCTTGTCAAAATTTGAAAAAAAAGTGAAACCATTGTTAAATTAAAATTATTCAATTTTTAGGTCGCGGACTATTGATACCTGAAGAAGAAGAAGAGTATCATTGAAACACAGTAAGAACGCACAGTAAGAAATACAGTAAGAACAAATAACAATAAATAATTATAAAGAGTAATAACGTATAGCATGCTATTTTATTTATTTCACATATAAACTCAACTTCATTTGCCGGTGTGTTGAAGTAATTTCGCGATGCTTTGTTGAATCTCAGGATATTATTTATATACGGAAATGTTACTATGGTTGCTCTTGTTGTTTTGAAAAACTCTCTAGAGAGTGTAACGTTATCCACGGCGGGGTTAAAGATGAGAATTTATGATCACGAAGAAATATGAGGCTAAAGGGAGTGTAAAGTACACACAATCCAGTTGTCACTGTGACAAGTATTGCTATGGTGAGCTAAAATTGCGAAAGTTTAAATTTGTTTATTTTTGTACATTTAATTATATTTTTATACGCAATTACTAAACAAAAATCATTTTGCACCGTAAATATGATGCAATTCATGTGTTTCAAAATTTAATCAAAATTAAATTCTCTTTTTCCTGTTGACAGAATTAATCGCAAGTTTAAAGAGGCATGATAGGTACAATCAAACATTTTTTTAAATTTATTTTGCAAAGTGCACTTTTGATCAAATAAATATATATCGGAAGGCATTGAGGAATTTATATGAGGAAATAATTGATTTAATTAGAAAACAATTAAATTCGAAAAAATATAATCTACTATCGGTTGAAAATATAGCGCAGGTAATCGAATACGAACTAAATCCTGGATCACGGTCTCCAACAAAAAGTCTCTATAAGAACTGCTATTTTTATCTTTATTGTGCGAGACAGTTATAAACTGCCCAAAATAACTACGGATTTGGACCGCAGCGCTAAATGGTTTTCGTGCACAATGTGTAATGTGTAAAATATAATATTTCATTACAAATTATTATGTGATTATATTTCATAATTTATTTAAAATGTATAATTTTTTTAAGTTTATTTTCGATTTAAAATGTAAATTTTTTTGTAATTTATAGTTTTATTAAGTAACATCTAAAAAGTATAGAATTTAAAAAATAAAATAATAAGACGCGAAAATCGGCACGAGGAAAGTTATAATCAATAAAAAGTTATTTGCGCGTAATAATGTCATGTGTAATTACTGTTTGAAGAGATATTTTGATATAATTTGGTGTCCAAAAAAATTAAGTGCTGCATGCATTGCACGATCTTACGTAAATCGCTTTTGTGGCGCAATGCGATGCGAAGATGTTTGCTAAGTAACGCTCATGTCGAATCGGACAAGGATATCTGATTGTATTTACTTTTAATTATGTATACGCATCATTTTTACCGCGTCTTATGTTGATAATGACGATTGTGCGACGAGTATGAGAAGCTATATACCTTTGGAGAAGCGATTTTTGCCGCATTATTTTTTTCTGGGATTTTCGTGAACCGAGCCTCTGTTTGATCGGTCAATATATATGTATAATACGTACAAGGCTGGAAACCTCGCTGCGGTTGATCAACGTGGAGGTTTGCGCGAAATACGCTTGCGCCGTATATTTCCTAGCTGCGATTAGGAAAGGTTCAACATCGGGAAACTCCGATTCCGCACGCATTCGCTATATTCGGAGCACGCTGGGTCTTTACCGAGTTCGCGATGCTGACTTTGTATAAATAGCTCGACTAGATAGGTAAGATTTTCCATTAAATCCATTCGCAACATTTATTAAACTCGCTTTAGGACTGAAGATGCACATAGTTTTAAGAATTGGCAATTATTGACAATTAATTTACTTAAAGTTGTACAGGGAAAAATTATTTTTAAGGTAACGCGAATGAATTTTGCACAAAGTATCGAGTAATATAGCTTTCTCTATAAACTCAGTATCGTAACAAATTTTTAAAACGATAAAACAGCAAAAAAAGTCTTTTTTTAACACGACGCACACTTAATGAATTGCATCATCGGAGAAAACAAGTGCATATTATAGCGCGACGTAGAAGTTGATAACTTGCCAAACTTGCAATTGCAATTTGCATAGTGGCACGATATATTTAGGCCAACAATATTTTTATGATAATATTATCACTCTATATCAGATTTGTCGAAGGAAAGTGAAAGTGAAAGTGAGAATTGTCAAATAAAATTGCTAAAACTTGAAGTAGTTTATATTATTGATGGAAAATAACAACGATTCTCATACACGCGTAGCCTATCTTTCCTGAAAACTGGAAAATCTGCATCATAAAGAAAGTATGCATCAATTTTTTATTATTCTGTAATGCATGAGCACTCTTTTGTCTGTAGTATTTCAAATATAATTTTATCTTCTCCCTTTTTCTCTGGTTAAGAAAAATATTTTCAAGTGTCAATATTCTGTAATTTCTGTAATTATCGAATTTAATACATTATAACACATTAAAAAACAAATACATATTTTTTTCTCTCCTAATATTAAAAAAAATATTTTTTGAGATACGAGAAATATAATGAGTGTAATTGAGATAATTTTAATTATACATATTTATAAATTAAAAAAATATACATATAATAATGTAAACACGCTAGTGCAACAGTCTGTTTCCAGCTGTAAGTGCATTCGCGCATTCGCGCATGCATGCATACATGCCAATTGTTACATGATGCACATACGCGCTAATAATTCGACTTGCACGTGACTGTTTGGTCATTCGTCAAAATAACTGTCAGCATGTTTATGCATACAGATATTGGATTGCACAAATGTGTGTTTGTCCATAGATAACTTTTATCTATTTTATATACAATGACAAATTATCTTCTTAAGAGTTTTATAAGGGTCTTTAGATTTTTTATTGTGTTATGATTCTATTGTCGCTGCTCAAATTTTTTAGTCACAAAAAATGTCTGCATTTAATTTTTCGTATCTAAAAAATGCAATCTTTCAGTATACTCAGAACTACACACACACACACACACACACACACTCTCTCTCTCTCTCTCTCTCTCTCTCTCTCAAATCTTATCGATCGTATAACGGAATGTATGCCCTTCCAGAAGCGCGTGTTAGTATGTTACTGTGTACGAAGGTGAATGTGCTCAACTGCGTGACGAGACATTTTTTCCGACTCTCAGATAAACGTAACTCAGATGACGTAACTCCATAACGAGGTTGTAATAGTTTGCTTAATAAAATTCTTTAAAGCAAATAAATAGCTTTTCAACACTTTATGTGGTAGAATAGCGGAATATTTCATTCAGAATTGCATTTAATTTCTATATGTATCTACATGCGCTTTAATTTTGATAAATGGTGTGAGTCTTAAAATTATACTTTGGTTAAAAATATTAAGTCTTTCTTTTCAAATATATTTGTCAATTTTTTTTATATAAAAAATTGTACTCTCAATTTTGTGCGACTATCAAATCAATATGCGATATAATCATGTTATCTATTTTTTTATAGTATATACTATAATTTGTGTCTGTGTGTATCTATATATATTTTTTATCAAACATAAATACGATATATTTATTAGCATGTAATCATCATCATCATTAAGAATAGAAATTATATAAAATTATAGGAAAAATGATCTGAAAGAGTAATCTCTTTATGTCCATTTCATCATAAATTTAAATGTTAAAAAATCAATAAAAAAAAAATTTTCTATCTTACATCGAGATTCAGAGACATTTTTTAAACAAAAATACAATTATATCTTTACAATTATATCGGTAGTCGTGAAAAATATTTTATCGTTGTATATATTTATATTGGTTCAATCTATTTTATATATTCGAATTTCAATAAAGCATCGAAATTCATAGCGATCGATTGAAAGCTTCAAAGATTGAAACTGATATGCAATTTCGATGAATTTAAATTTTGCTACAAATACACATGTTTGACAAGAGATTCGCGCAAATCTCTCATGCACGTTCGTGACATGACGGGTCACGCGTGCGACATGCGTGTGTGTATAGAAATTCTGGAGCCGGAATGATATATATAAGAGCGACGTATTAAGATTTCGAGGCAAGATTCAGAGACAAATGATACATGTACCATGTACGTCGATTGATACTCGACGTCAATTATAATATTTAATAAGCGGATGAGAGCCACGACATTGGTGGCGATCAAATGTCAATCAAGGTCAAAGATCATTATAGATCAAATAGAGCGTGTAAAATATATATATATATCAAGTATTTTCTCTCGAAACAGTCAATATACAGAAGAAAGGTATGAAACCTTCCCAAGTGCTAGCACACGAAGACTCACCTGTCTGTGGAAATGTGGACCGATTCGTGTGTAAAAATCGTGCGCGTGCGTCAATCTGCGTTTAATCCAGCTGATGCTTGGAGTGCGACTGAGAGGAAGTACGCGAGCTGTCGGTTTCAAAGTCTTTCTGATTGAGAGTGTATTCGTCACACGCATGCGCTCTCGCTCTCTCGTTTATGCGGGTACTCAACTCATATGGGATGGTCGGGCGATCAGCTGGTCGGTGCTTTCATCTGACCTTAAACCTGGGGTCAAAAGAGTAATGTGTAATTTAATCTCTTGTGCAATTTCTCTGGAACACATTTTTGTAAAGTGAACAATAAATAATGATAATAAAAATTCGAGAAATGCAAACATGAGCGTGAAACAAATTTGATATACATATAACTTACAATCAATATTCGGTTTCGTTCTCATTATCAAACATTATTTCAAGACAATCGCTGGTTATAGCTTGACTATCTCATCACACAAGACTAAAACATACATATATATATGAACTCAATTAATTAAAACATACAATATCCGAGTAAATTTTCTTCTTGTATGGCGTATATCGTTTTGCAACATATTTCCGCTTGTTACGTTACTGCCGTATACCGTATACCACGTGGTGAATGAGCCATCTAGGAAAGAGGGCATTGGAGTATTACTCGGGATGACGACATCATATCGACCAGCACATAGACAGACAGAAGTCCGAGCACAAGAGTTTCGCGCTGAGAACCGCTACTTTAAAGGTCAGTCAAGGGCACCTTGTTCGACATTCACCGAAATTGACAAGCACATTTTCTATAAACACTATTAGAGGTCGATGCATTCGTAGATGCGCGCGTTATCATCGTCGGGACGTGCCTCCCTTATTTTCAACATTCTAAACATTGCAGTCTTCTCGAGAGTGATAAGTCTGTTGATAAAATAAACTCGCGATATCTTCTTCGCTTTGGACCTTATTTATCAATGAACTCTAAGTGATATGATTTCTTCAGAATTCGGAATTTGGACTTTAATCGCGCGGATCAGTCTCTAATTTTTTCACATCATATTTATTCAATGTGTTGTCGAAATTTTCTTTCGAAACGTCCTCAAATATACATATGAAGTACTGATACAAGTACTGATAATGCGTGAATGCAATGAAATAAACATGTTTATGCTCTTCAGTTTTTCTACATACAGAGTTAAATAGATTATATTTTGAATATAACATATGATATTTTCGTAGGCATCAAGCCGTTTTAGCATCACGCGAAATAATTTATAATTATTTACAATCAAACTTTATGTGCATACGTTTTCATGGCACTTGTACAATTTTAGAATTACCGAAGAAAAGTTGAATAAAAGATATACATATATGTATATTTTATATTTTTATAAGTATTTTTATAATTAATTTTTGAATTATTAATAAAGGATATTTTCTCAATAAGAAAAAATAGAAATGTAAAAACTTAATTATTTATCTCAATCACGAAAAATATGAAAATTATATCCAGGAAGTAGTTTTATCCTTTTTCATTTTTTATGTACAATAAAAACATGTGCTTGTAATATAATTGTGTAAAATTTTATAAGTGCTTCGTGTATAATAAATAAAATATCAATTTTTGTAATGTTCTTACGATCAGACGATATCATTGATGTTTCAAGTACACGTGTCGTTCTCCTCGAATTGTAACTCGCCTAAAGACGCTTCGGAGCATAACTTAGCTCTTTCAAGAAAGATTGCTTGAGCCTTATTTACATTCTCCGGATTGTTTCTCCAAATTTTCATCGCTGCATTCTACAACAAAACGTAAGTTTCAGAAAGGCTAAATCAAGTTTTCAATGTTTTTAAAAGCTTTAACACAAATTTATTATAAGTTCCAAATTATTCGTGTTTTCTTTATTGCATAAATTTTTTTAACATATTCGGAAAAAAATTTTTAAACATATTTAGAAATTTTTAGGTTATAAATTTAGAACAATCTTCAATTTTGCAAAGAATTTATGGTATGAAAGATGTTATTAAATAAGTTTAATATTATATTTAAAGTCACGTGAATTTTTTGAGGCACCTGCAGAGCACGTCCGTAACAGAAACTGAGTCTCCACAGTTTCTTATCATCGTGCATGTTAATTGCATTAAGATTTAGTACGGCTTCTTTATCATTTTGACCACCGCTCAAAAAAAAGATTGCCGGAACTGCTGCGGGAACTGTTCTTCGTAATGCTCTTAGCGTATATTCAGCGACTATCTGTAATGTAATTTTTTAAATAATATTAACAATTATTTTTGTCATATATCAACAATTTACACGGTATTTATTTAATATAAAAATTGTATTCTAAAAAATTTAATTATAAAGTTTTTACATTTTAAAAATAATAATTATTAATAATGAATCATTAATTTATATTTATGATAAAGTATCTTATTAATAGATTTAAAATTACACTGTAATTTTTTAAAAGGCAAATATATTAAAAAAGAATATTCTTAGAAGAAAAAAGATATCACAAGTATGTACATATATATGTGCTTTATTCTATTAAAATGTACTAAATGACACCTGCGGTGTGCAACTTGCGGGATTTTGAATTCCCGATAACACCATTGCTGGCTTCAAAACCATTCCCTCGAGGTACACGTGATGCTCGTTTAGAGTACGGAATAGAATGGACAGCATCTTTTCGTGAACTTGCAATGCCCGATCTATACCGTATTCGCTATTGCTCAATATTTCTGGTTCCACTATGGGGACCATTCGTGCGCTCTGGCAGATGCTGGCAAACCTGAATAAGACGAGATACTCGAAAATACATCAGCGAAAATATATGTTACGCATTGCACAACGGGGAATTCTGTGTTGCGCAACGACTATTTTTCCTAACTGTTTTATACAATTTCCATACCCAGCGAGAAATGATTGGTCGAATCGACGTCAATTCGACATCAATTCGACCAAATTGACGTTGATTTGACGTCGAATCGACATCGATTCGACCACCATTTCTCACTGGGTACGCAAACTGTTGTTTTTACAATTTCAAATTAAATGCGAATTTTTTTCCAGGTACACCAAATATTATCGTATCTGTATCACAAAAGCATATATGTATATGTAGATGTATATAGGTTTCATGTATGATGTATTTGATGAAGTTTATTGTGCAACAAACACATGAATTTTTTACGAGCTCGTGCCAGTCGCGATATATATGTATATATGTAAGTACGTGCGAATATCGAAATGATTAGGCACCTCGCGAGAACGTTTGCATTGGTGTTCAAAGCCAGTTGACTGGGACATCGTTCCGAAATTGAAAAAACGCATCTCCACTTGGCGAAATGGCAGCCTTCCTTTTTGTACCGAATACAATTTTCTTTTAAATCGTCCAGACCTTGTGTAGTTTTTTCGTCCTCGGTGCCAAGGAGCGGCACCAGGCCTCGGTCGACTTTGACACCGGCTACAATGTTCTTTTGACGCAGCAACTCGACAAATTCCACATCTTTCGACGTTTTCTGATAGATCGTTTCGTGATGCAGAATCACGCCGCTTATGTATCGCGAGAGTTGAGACTGAAATACCGGAAGCATATGAGAAATTAATATTATATGTATAATAAAAATATGATATATATATAAATCAAGAGTATTGTACGTTATTATTGTACTAAATAAATCGTATATTGATTTAGTTCAAGATGGTTACGAATAAGAAATACATATGTTTACATATTCTTGAATAAACTTATTTTTAAATTTTGTTAATAACAAAAATTATAACGAGTTTACATATATATATATATATATATATATATATATATATATATATATCGATATTTAAGAAGAAAGAGACTGTTATTTTTATATATTTGATTACTGTATTTCGAAAATGTTTGCAGAGAATATATATTTTTCAAATGCGTTAATTGTTTTACGCTACTCTTGAATATTATACTGATTGTAAGGTAAGAATAAGTTATTTACTATTGATGCTATATTTATAATCTATAATCTATTGCGTTATGTTTTTGCCGCGTAATCTAAAACTTTGACCGCAATTGTGTATGTATAGCAACCTTATCAGCCGACAACAACATTTCCCGATAAGCACATCTCGTGATTTCTGTGTTTTCTATACCGAGCTCTTGGAATCTCTTATCCAGACTCGCCGGTGACTCGTCACAGGCTAACAGCCCTTTTCTAGATGTGGCAATTACCTCGATAATTTTTTGTAGCTCTAGACAGAGAGCAGGATCGAGTTCGGTGCATTTTGTAGATGATGAAATCTAAACATGTTGCAAAGATCAATATACTGATATGTAAAAGAAAATTTTTTAATAAAATATGTATATATAGAGATTGCAATAATTAATTAATAAAGCAGCTCTTTACATATTTTAATTTGGTATATTTAGCATATTTTAGTATTATTTTGGATTTTAACAATCGTTGGAATAAATATATATATATATGTTGGAAAGTATATTAAACTAGATATACTTTTTATCATAAATAATTCTCATACTTTCTCTCTCTCTCTCTCTCTCTCTCTCTTTCTCTCTCTCTCTCATTTCTTTCTCTCTGACGCAGATATATATGATTGACGTCAAATATTTAAATATATCGAGAAATAATATTTGATGAGATTTCAATGACTGTTAATGAAATTTCTGATAATTTCTGATAACCCAATGACATGTTTGTCATTATGTTACTGCTCATTATTACCAATATCTGAGAGATATCGTACAAAGAGTAGAATTTCGATAATAAATATGTTGACTAAAAAGTCATTTTGCGAAATCAAATCATTAAATTACGATAGCACGCACACACGGTTACATTTTGTGGGCGTGAATTTCGTACTTTATTACGCGATCAAATTTAATACAAACAAATTATGTTTTTTTCCAAAGAGAAAGATGAGACTTTGCCCTTATTTGTGATTAATTATTTTTATCCAATATATCTCCTGTTTCTAAAAATTATATTACTTTGTTTTTATATAACAACTATATATATATATATATACAAAGTTATAATATATAAAAATATAAAAAACAAATAAATTTTTGCAATTTCGAAAACTATATAAATAAACTATAGAACTATATAAAATAATTATAGAAATAAAAGTCTCTCTGTTCCATATTTTATATGTATATTATTCTGTTGCATAATAAATAAGATAATATATATATAATCTAATTATTTTTTTAAACATTATAAAAAAATATAATATCTTATTCTTTGCTGAGTATTTATAATAATATATAACAATGTCATCTCTTTTCTAATGTTATCAAATATAATGTATAATAATTAACAATAAAAATAAATAATATATAATGTAAATAATATAGAAGCGTTAAGGTTACTTTGTCTTTGCAGCAACATTTTGCTTCCAATTGCATTATTTTCAGATGTCGGAGAGCACAATGACACATACATCAATATATTATATGTCATTTATACTTATTAACACACACACGTGATTGTATAAATATAATTATAAAAAAGATTTTTACTAACAATAAGCATATATAAGCATAGGAAGCCGAAATGTGCATCTATCGCGGATCGCGGCTTTGACACTGTTTGACACAATCGAAATGACTTGAAAAAGCAAGCGCGCGCAGCACCGCAGATTGTGATTACTAATCTACTATTACTATTAATCGGTAATACAGGGTGCGATTCTTATTATTAATTGATAATACAGATATGTCAAATTATCGACATCAGATAATTTATTGTATTAATTTCGTTTGCTCGCACGTCCGTAGTCCGTGTGTATTGTACATAGAACTTATAAATATGGAAGGGGAATAGGAGCGCAAAATGACTTTGCCTCGAAATGCGCATGAGCAGTCGACGTGAGATTGTGTTTCTTTTTAGATACATTCTTAAAAGGAGACAAAGATATAGGTTAATCGTCGATTAAATTAATCAGAGTTTGGTTGAAGTGGCCCTTATACTTCTGTTTCGGAGGGATTATATATATGTCCGAGTGTGCTGTTAGTTTATTAACGACAAACATTAGAATTTCATTTCTGATATTTCAGGATTGCAGAAATCTTTCAATAATAATTAATCTTTCTTTTATTTCATCTTTCATCTTTCTTTTGTGACATGATTTATATTCATTAGCAATACTTATTGACTAGCATAATTTCGATTTATTTCCATTTGTTATGAAAAATTAATAATTTTTCAGTAATTGTGACTGAAAGATTTTCCTATCCATTCCTATTTGTTTGAATTCTCTAGTTAAGTATAATACTGTTTAAATAGGTCGCTAGTAATGGCCGACAACTGTGCGGCGTTCTCTATTGGCTGATCCCAAACTGAAACTCATGATGCGCATTGCCTCACCTTATTTCCTTCCGCCATGCTACTATTTCTCTAAGTTGGTACTACACTTCTTCTTCTAGTATCTGGCAACACTGAATTCTCGTGAGCTCTGTACTGTTCTGGCTTTTCGAAACGAAGAAATAGAAATCAGTGAGAGGACGATTAAAGTGATTAGAGGTCGATGAAACAAGTAAATGTCTAGTGCGCTTTTGCAAACTGTCATTTCTTTAATCGACAAATTGAAAGGTGCGAAATGCGATAATTTTGACGATGAAACGTCAATGATTATGGTCGACAGAAAGATAGAAAGCGAGAGAGAGGTTATATTTCTGTAACGATTTGTAAGTAGTAGGTAGGTAAATATTTCGTAAATATTGATTTAATTTAAATTCTTCATGAAAGCTAATTCCTCTGCGATTTGTTTACGAAGATGTGTCTTTTGGAAATAAACAATTATGTTTCGTTGTGTGAATTATAAACTTGATATTGCTACAAAAATGCAGTGATTTTATAGATTTAGTAATGTAAAACTTTTAATTATGTGAAATATTTCCCTTAATACACTCGATTGTATGAAATCAACTTTAAATGAGATTTTTCTTGTTGATAGGTTATTGTAGCGATGAATAATCCAGAGAAACCTACTACACTGATGGAGTCATCTATCAAAGCAACAAGGAGCAAATTAAAGAGACGATCAGCTTCTTCTTCCGGTGACAACTCTGAGAAAAATAAGAAGAGACGGAATATATGTAGTAAGGACAAGAGGAAGAAGTCAAAGCATAGAAGTAGTTCCAGTAATTCCAGTTCTTCTAGCGCTTCAAGTCCAGAGAGAAATGTACATAGAGAAAGAAAAGACAAAGATGAGGATACAGAGCACAAAAGTAGGAGATATGAAAATGGTATGGATTCACAGAGAAGAGGTGGCAAGTACAGTAACGATCAAAGATGGTATAACAAGAGACGATATAACAATCATATTTCATATAATAATCAAAAAGATTATGGTTATTTTAATTCACGACCTTATAGACGTCAGAATTATTATGATAGAAATAGAAGGGATGCATATAATAATTATCATTATAATAGACACTACAACAGAAATTACGAAAGAACATCTAATTATGGCAGATCAAGAGTGCAAGATTATTATAAAAATACTGCCAGAAATGCATCTAGTCAGTCTGTTCGAGAAGACAGTTCAAAAGAACATATGAATCAATCACGAATGATGGAAAGACTTGATTCAATAAAAGATAACATGGAAACAGTTGAGCAAATAAAAGAGAGAGAGGAGAAAAAAGCAAGAATTTCGCGAGATAAGACTCAGCCAAGTCGTAAAAAATTAAAAAGAAAGAGGTCTTTGTCTACTTCTAGTTCTTCCAGTGTCAGTAGTAGTAGTAGTAGTAGCAGCAGTAGCAATAGTAGCAGCAGCATCTCCAGTAGCAGCGGTAGCAGCAGTAATACTGACAATAGTAATAGTAGCAGTACTGACAGTTCAGAAGATGAAAGAAAGCAGAAAAAAGCCAAGAAGAAGGCTAAAAAAAAGGCTATGAAGAAAGCTTTGAAAAAACGGAATAAGAAACGGATGAAGAAGAAATTAAAGAAGAAGTTAAAAAAATCTACATTTAAGAAAAAGGGACATAGCAAGAAGAAATCTAAAGAAAACAAAGAAATTCAGAGTTCTAGTAAAAAGGAGAGTACGAAGGAAGTTGTATTTGAAGTAACAGAAAAAGCTAAGGCCATGGCGCCTATGACAAAAGAGGAATGGGAAAAGAGGCAAAATATGATTCGCAAAGTTTACGACCACGAAACTGGAAGATACAGGTGAATATATTGTAAAGTAATAGAACAACGATAATGAAACTGACATATACATATACAAAAATTTTATAATTATTTTTGCTTTTCATCTCTAACATTATTTCTCCTACATTTTGCATATGGTTCTTAAAATGAATTTTTATCTTTTCGTGAAAAGATTAATCAAAGGCGACGGAGAAATTTTGGAAGAGATTGTTAGCCGGGAACGTCATAAGGAAATTAACAAACAAGCAACCCAAGGAGACGGCGAATACTTTCAAGCTCATTTAAAGATGAAAGCTCTATGAGGTATTTTTTTTTTATGTAATTAATCATAATTGGAATCTTTACTTAAATTATATATGTATAAAACTTATCTTTGTCTCGTACATACAATGAGGATATCTGATATTAAAATGTGTTTGTATTGCATTGCCGTTCTAAATGCATTTATCTGTGTTTATCATAATACGCACGTAGCAGAAATAAGATTAAATTAGGTTTCTTTTTTACAACAAGGCTATTATAGAATGTTATAATATGATTGAAAGTAAAAATAAAAATTTATTATATATAATTCAAATCTTATTTATTTTATTCGGATAGAAATAAAAATTAAATTAAATTTATTTTAATGTCACATCCGTGATTGTGCCAACGCGCGCGCGTTAAGCACTGAAGGGTAAATGTTCGTTTATTGGTAATTTTTTTACATATGCTATTCGATAGTGTAATGCATTGTTAACATATTTGATTTCTGACCACGATCCAAACTATAGAATAACTTATTTGTAAGTAAAAATAGTGATTTTTTATTTGTGTCCTAATCGTTTCGCAAGATGTAGCATGTTTTTAAAGTGAATTCAGATACTTGTAGCAGAATGTTATCTATATATAAGACAAACATCATAAATTTAAACTTTTATTAGATGTTCAACTTTCAATATTTACTAGACATTGTTTTTTTTTTATTTTCTTATGAGCGGATCTTAATTTTTTCTTGGCGGTATTTTAATAATTCTTTTAAATTTATATAATTTTAAATATATAATTTTTTAAAAATAATTATCTGTAATTATAACATTTTATTTTTTGTTAACATAATTTTATATGAAATTATCGTTTAATATAAAAAATATAAAAATTCTCACTTTTTACATTAATTTGATTATATTTGAGTAGTATTAGTCATTTTTCAGGCAGGTCAAAAGATGCACACACACATAGAGAAAACATGTAAATAAAATCATTATATTAAGATAACATTCTTTTCGCTCAAATTTTAGAATCATTTATCTTGTAGGAAGCTTTCTAACTGTTATATTTTACACTATGATGTCTCTTCTAATCTCCGCATTCATCTTCGGAATGGATGTTAGAATTTTCTCATCACATTATTATCGATAAACTTTTACACCCTTCGTTTTTCATTATTCCAAATTTCCATTTTACCGAGATAAAATCTCCTCATTTTCCTGGCGGTACTTTAATAATTCCAGAGAAATTATATAGTAAATTTACGTGTGACATTTTGCATATAACTACTTTTTCACTCTTGTAGAAGAAAGTTTTCCGAATTTATGTACTTAATTACCAATTTTAACGCGCAAAACTTTGCAAAACTTGGAGAAGCAAGATGCGCTCTTCGATGAACGCATATCACGATCACGCGGCATTGGAATAGTGGATTCGTTCGCTGCGCGAGAGATACGCGTACCAGTAGAAGACGTTGATGGCTAGGAAGAAGAGGGGAAACACCACGCGACTGGCACGGTCGATCTTCGATACCGAGTTGTATCTGGGCGTTCTCCGGCGTCGTCTTCTAGAAGTGGACAACGTTGTTCGTTTGGAAGATGACAGCGGCGGTGGTGGTGGCGGCGGCGTCGTCGTCGTTGTCGTCGTCTGTCGCGACGATGGGCTACAGGTCACACAGGATATTTGCCAGTGACCAGCTACCGCAGGATCTCTATCGGGACGTATCGAGATCGCCGATAACGGTATCACCTCGATCATATTGTCGCCGTTTATCGCAAAGTTGTTACGGTTCTCGCGTCCTCGCGCGCCGGAACTCTTTCGACGTGTCTGAAAAACAATTTTCGCGCGATCGAATTCAAGTATTATGCATTTATGTGGAAAAATTGAATAATTTTAAATCAGATTTAAAAAGCAAAAAGAAATAGAATATTCTATATATTATATAATGTACGTATATATTTAGTCAGATTTAAAATGATTCTTGTGCTGATGATCTGAATATTTATAACTGTTGTTGAAAAACAAAAGAAAAATTGAACAAATGAAAGAATCAATAATTTTCTGCCTGTATTTTTTTATCAGTTGATTCTTTGCTTACTTTCCCGCTCATGTCTTCTTCCCCGCTCGAACTTTCGGTGTCGCTTAGATCAGAACTGAAATAACACTCGCCCGATCCGTACTTGGTAAAGTAGTGTACCACTGCGAACTGTATTATAGTAGCGAAGATGAATGCAAATGATAGAAAGACGAAGAAATCCAGGGCAGTAGGATAAGGAACCTTTGGCAGATCGGTTCTTGCTTCCAGCCCTAAGAATGTCATTGTCAACACGGTAGTTATTCCTGAAACAAGATGTAACGAATGACAATCGAACGAAATTATAAATCTTAAAAGAGTCAAATTTGCTCGAATTTAAATGTGAATAATGAAAAAATTTATGTAATCCCAATTATATCTTCTCCCGACAGTTTAGTTTACAAAAAGTTTGTCACTTATTCTCTTTTAATTCTTCAATTCGTAAAATCTTCGTGTTGCAACATATTTTCGAGAAATACGACACATAAAATAAATACATAGATAAATTAATATAATTAAAAGGAGAAAAAATGGCATTTAACCAATTTTGCATCAGTAGAGAGTATATTTTGTTACAGTTTGGAGCTCGAGAATTTTGAGAGATACAATGTTATTTTATACATCCGCAATTCGTAACATGGCACAAGTTAAAGAAACTATGTATTCTCTATTTTTGACATTCAATATAGGAAAGCTACGAGCTTAACGATGCCAGAAATTGTTATTGCATTTACAGTACGAGTCGAGAAAGCATTGCATATTAAATTATGTGGTTTGCGCGCTTTCTCGCTTGCGGTTAATGTAGATTCCTTTTGATGCATTGTTTCGCGCCGCATTATATATTCTCCTATAAGGATTTACGGTACACACACTTCTCTCATGAATATACACCAAAGCGATGTTCAAGGGGCATATGTTACAACGATACAAGTCTCAAAGAACGCTTAAATTATTAATGACAATGAGTAACTTCTCTCCTCACCCAACGACACTCGATCGGCAGTGGCTTCTCTATTTAACCAGAAGGAAACCCAAGACAGGACGACCAATAGGACGCAAGGACCGTATACTTGTATTAGAAAGTTACCCATGTGCCTTTGCAAGTGGAAGTTTACCAGAAGCATCGAATAGTCAGCTGAAATAATGTATTAACGTGTATTTGACATTGTGTGACTATGAGAACGATGTGGTCATATTACAAAAAGTAATCACTTTTAATCAGCACGATAAAAGATTGACAAGTTTAAATGCAACGGTTCATGTTAGCTGGCTCCAATAATTTTATTATGCAATTTTTGTGTAGATAAAAACTCTAACATAACACAAATACACAATCTTGTAAATTTACAGTAATTTAGAAACATTTGTATGTATAATTTGTCTCTTTCTCTTTCTTTCTTTCTGTGTTTAAAATATAATTTTCATTATCTCAACGAGATTAATTTGAATATAATTATTATATTATACAATTTATCGTGTTATGTGTTATAACAATATGACATTGTTCTTTAAAGTTATTATACGAATTTCTTTATATTCGTATCAATTTCGTGACTTTAAGCAGATCTCGATAAGTGCACAATCGAATCAGAAAGTGGCAAAGGCCAAATCGGCAATTTGTCGTTTAATCGATAATAATCCAATTAAAATTTGCAGCCGAATCTTCTAGGTTCATGCTTGCCTGCTAGATATAGCTCAGGACAATGAAAGCTCAAGAGTGAAAGAGTGAAGGGGCGGGGCGGGGGGGAAAGATGAGAGTCGTCTTTAAGAAAAGGCTGCAATTAGTCGTTGCTTCTACACGTCGACTTTCGACGCTACTTTTCCCCATTCTCCGCATCACCTGAACGTGTTCCTTTCCTCGTCCTCGATATTCGATGGTAGTGTATAAGATGCACGGAATACTTGTTCCTCGCGACCGAATTTTCTATTCTAAGTCATTTTAATTTATATATGAGCCATTTGCTCATCTCGTTGTCGAAAAATTGTTGTACATCAAAGTTTAATTTTTATCGATTTTTATATAGCATAATTTGTTTTGTTCTAAGATGTGTGTTACAGAATTGTGTCTCTCGACTGTATCAATTTCTGTCTTTTCTTTTCGATTTCTACGAGAGAAACACATTGCACATACAACGGATATTCTTGATCTGCGAGGTTTCACTCACCATGCGAGAATCCCGGTGCAATGGAATGATTTGCGGTCGGATTGGCGACCAGATCAAATTGCGACAGCTTCATATCCTCCGCTATAGCAACCTGCCTTGCACTGTTCCACTTGTAGATTACGTCGCGTGTCGTGTAGCCAACTATAAACGGATTAATTTCACACTGCCAAAAGGATTAACATGTCCATCTAATAATAGTTGACAATTGAAATCTGCCTTCGCAAGACCTTGCTGACCATTTAAATATGCACAGTACTCGAAAACGCGCGAGAAAAGAATAAATAGCGAGTTAAATTCGACGTGGCGATAATTTTACTTAATTTATTTATTTTTATGAATTTATATGTATTTAACTAAATGAGAAATATATACATTTATATATTTTATAATAATATTTGTTACATCAATTCAAACGCGCGTATACATATTATATATTAATTTATAAATTTTTATAATCTTATGTTCCAGAATGCATATTAAATTGACAGGATAAGAAATTATGCCGCACAATTTTTATATAGGATTACAAATCACTCGGATAAGTTTGGCACTGTTTCTTCGTCGAGATCTTACGATGGATCGACAGGAATACGTATGTCGCAAACAAAAACGAAAAAGAAAAAAAGACAAATGACATCTTCGAGAGTGACGGAACAAATAAATCTTTACTAAACTTACAGCTGCCGAATCGCAACGGACATCTTTGTGTATCCATCGGGAAATCCTCGAGATTCATCGGACATCCCGCTTTGATGGTAAGTCTGAAACAACGCAGAAAAACTTCAATAAAAAACAGAATTGTAATGTATAATTTTAACATGTAACACATACACACACAAATTGAATCGTTTTTAATTGAAAAACTGTCAATACACCTCGATATTGAAACAGATTTTTTTTAATTTGATCGCTAGTAATTGCAGTATTCGATGATGATGACAATTTCGAGATGCACTTTGCATACTAAATGAAAAGAATCAATTTGCAATAGAATCCTTGCTTTTCGTTACGTAATATTTGCGAAATCGACAAAACGCATGTAATATTTCTCGCAAATGCATATGTATATATAGATAGTATAGAATTAATCTATTCGAGATTGATCGAGTTATTGCATTATGCGTGGTTTAACTCCGTCAAGGAAGTTAGGACCGAAGGATGAGACGATCCGTAGCTGATCGGATCCATCATCCCTTAACACTCTGCTCTCTGCTGCTCGTTCGATCGCTCAGGAGGCATAGCTTCCTTCACAGGGCTTTCCTGCATCTCAGCATGTGCATTGTGAGTCTGGATTGCTATCGTTATATTCCGTCAATTTTCGAGAACTTTATTGCAGTTTACTGTAACTTTGCGACTGCATCTATCCGAATCTTATCTGATGGACAAAATATTTTTTATAAGTTTGTATGTAAAAATTAATTTGACGAAACTAACAAGTTTTTTAAAACATTTTTTTAATAATTTTTTTTTATATAAGAATATAGATAATAAATAATGAAAGCGCCAAAGGATAATAAATAATGACTTATAAGAATACACAAGAGAGAAAATAAAAATTTTCATTTCGCGCAAAGTAGGGTTTCAAAATAGTCTGTCATATGTACATATTTCTCTCACGTATCTTGGCGACATGCTTTGAGATTGGCCACGTTTTATGCGCGAAGATGGGACTCGGGCAATTTGCCTCGGACCATTTTCGGTTTCAGTGTGTCACGACTGCTTTTTATCCTCGGTAAGGCCGGATCCAGCAACAAAATCGTTAGGACGATCACCGAAAGGAGAATTCCGATTATTAAGACACATCAGAAGTTGAGCTTTCGAATACATAAAACACGAGCAAATGTTGCGGCCGCGTATCTTGTATCCGTATGTGCTCTTATTGAAATGTGAATGCCTTGGTAACATATGTCAACAGTTGACATTGATCGAAGAAAATTTTTATGTTTCGATCGAAATAAGCCCGTCTTCTTCAAGAAATGTTGCTTTGCTTTCTACACCGACTCGTGACCGTCTTATGATGTCGATCATCTTTGATCGCATTGCACATTAAGCGATTATAGATTTTTTAATTTTTATAAAAATGCTATGATTTTAAGTTAGTTATGACACACACAGAATTTATAATTTGCAAAATTCATGATGTATCGTTAATTCTTTCAACTTTAAAATTCCGTCATAGGTTCATTATAATTCTTTTCAATTATTAAGTCCGTGGAAGATTTAAAGTTATTTTCTTTTTAAGTTGACATGTTGTACAGATAGCTACTTTAATATCATGTGTGATTTTAAAATTTATTACAATAAATATATTCTTTTCTCCTTCTTTTCTCTTTGAAAACTTTGATGGGAAGAAATAAAAGAAGAAATTTTATTCTTTTGTAATGACGAGTTTCCTCTGTCTCATGAATAACGATGAGAGGGAGAAGCGTAAGATAAAACGAAATCGAATGGAATGAGATTTTAAAAGAAGGAAGAAAGAGACACTGCGGGAAAAGAACCAACCGAGCGGCGAAAAGTTAAACGGCCAAAAAAATAAATAATTCACGACGACTTTAAAGATAGTAACGCGACATATTTTCGACACTTTTAGCAAATTTCATAAATAAAAGGTTTTAAAACGCGTGAATAAAGAATTCAAAGAATGCGACGGATAAATTGGAAAGCAAAGTAAATGGGGAAAGCGACTCAATGCCAATTTTGCAATTTCAACAAAATGATGCTTCGACATAATAGAAATGAATGTCATCTGAGAAATGTCGTCTAACACAAGCTATATTGTGTTGATAGAAATTTGATATAATTTTTGTCGTTTTAATCTCTCTTCGAGATATCACAATTCTGGGATAAACGCTCAGATGACGCAAGCTAATCTGAAAACTAGGCGTCGCATCGTCCAACTCGAAGAAAAAGGGAAAGCGAGAGTCGTGCTTTCGCAGAGTTTCTCGCGATTCAAGTAGGAATTACGGAAGAAATGTATGAATTTTCTATCGTATTGAACGTGGATTCTTTGATCTCGTCACGAGCGAATTTCGGTGATGATGTCTGGCTTCAGGATAATTAAAATGAAGTTCCCGCTTTAATCTGTGACAAACGGTATGGATTTTGTAGATATCGCCAGATAAGGAAATACATATTGTGCAGAACATATATAAATATTTAACACTTTTATTTGCTTGTCATATATTTTTTAGTTTTTTTTTAAAGAAAATGATGTATTTTATTGTTTTAAAGAAAAAGTTAACATATAATATCTTATTAATTCCTTTGTCGGAATTGCGCTCTAATTAATTTCTGGCGATTAATCTACATATACAGGTAATGTTATACATATATGTATATGTATACATGCAATACACTCACCAATACGATGCGGAGCTTTACAGTACAAAGCGTTGATCTATAATACCTATCTATAACATAAAAAACACATATTATATGTATATACAAAATAAAAATTTAAACCATAAATTTATATAAATTATATATATAATTATATTAATTATATATTTATTTATATATTTATATAATATTATATAAATTTCTTTCAATTATAATCTGCTTACCGCATGGTTGCTCCGCCGTTGCCCGATGCCACCCTGGGCCCCGGGCCTCCTCCTCGTAGAAGAGCTTCGAAACACTTGCACTCGCGTTACTTTTTTTTTCGTTCGCGACGCGCGGCGACGTTCGGATTTTAGATATCACATTTTCGACGCGTTTCGGTAAAACGCGAGAATCGCGAGAGCTTATTCACGCGAGAATAGAACCGATGCTCTGTTTTCGCGTCGCCGCTTTTCTCGAGGCCCACTTAGCGGAGGTGGACCTAACCTCATCGAACGACGATGATGCGGCGACTCTCCCGCGACGCACTCAGGAGTCGCCGATATTCCACGAAATGGACACTACATTTCACTATGTTTTATATGTCACAATTCAACGACGTAGAAATCGCGGATCGACAACGCCGAAAAACTCCGGAAACTCGCGTCGAAAGCGGTAATTCGATCCGACCGTGTAATGAAATCGCCTGCGTATGGACTCACCCGTGCGATCGCGATCACGATGTCGGTACACGATTTCGCGACGCGATCAGATTTATACAATAATTAAGAACGTTAAAACACTAATCTCACACTCGTACTGTCGCGGACCGACGATGAGCGCGCAAACGTCGATAGCGAACAACGAAAATGCTATATATACAACAGCTATATACACAGGTGACGGACGCCGGACTGGCACTGCCAGTTACGAGACGCGCAACACGTCACACGTTGCGACAAGATGGCCGAGTCCCAAGTCGTAGTGGTGGGGGTTGCAGCGATGGAGCTCGCACGCCATACATAGACGCGCAACACGTCACACGTTGCGACAAGATGGCCGAGTCCCAAGCGTAGTGGTGGGGGTCGCAGCGTATGTATGGCGTGCGAGCTCGGAGCGCAATACGCCAAGGTCGGGTTGCCCGGACCGCCCAGCCGAGCCGAGCTCGACCCCCACCACTACGACTTGGAACTCGGCCATCTTGTCGCAACGTGTGACGTGTTGCGCGTCTCGTAACTGGCAGTGCCAGTCCGGCGTCCGTCACCTGTACAGCTGTTGTTAGGTGCATTTTCGTTGGTCGCGATCGACGTTTGCGCGCTCATCGTCGGTCCGCGACAGTACGAGTGTGAGATTAGTGTTTTAACGTGCTTAATTATCGTATAAATCTGATCGCGTCGCGAAATCGTGTACCGACATCGTGCATCGCGATCGCACGGGCGAGTCCATACGCAGGCGACTTCATTAAGTACACGGTCGGATCGAATTATCGCTTTCGACGCGAGTTTCCGGAGTTTTTCGGCGTTGTCGATCCGCGATTTCTACGTCGTTGAATTGTGACATATGAAACATAGTGAAATGTAATGCCCATTTCTTGGAATATCGGCAACTACTGACCTAACCTGAGTGCGTCGCGGGGGAGTCGCCGCATCATCGTCGTTCGATGAGGTTAGGTCCACCTCCGATAAGTGGGCCTCGAGAAAAGCGGCGACGTGAAAACAGAGCATCGGTTCTATTCGCGCGTGAATATAAGCTCTCGCGATTCTCGCGTTTTACCGAAACGCGTCGAAAATGTGATATCTAAAATCCGGGCGTCGCCGCGCGTCGCGAACGAAAAAAAGTAACGCGAGTGCAAAGTGTTTCGAAGCTTATTCCACGAAGAGGAGGCCCGGGGCCCAGGGTGGCATCGGGCAACGGCGGAGCAACCATGCGGTAAGCAGATTATAATTGAAAAAAATTTATATAATATTATATAAATATATAAATAAATATATAATTCTTATAATGTATATATATAATTTATATAAAATAGTTTAAATTTTTATTTTGTTTATATATACATAATGCATATATATATACATATATATATAATTTGTGTTTTTTATGTTATAGATCAACGCTTTGTACTGTAAAGCTCCGCATCGTATATCGGTGAGTATATTGCATGTATACATATACATATATGTATAACATTATCTGTATATGTAGATTAATCGCCAGAAATTAATTAGAGCGCAATTCCGACAAAGGAATTAAGATATTATATGTTAATTTTATATAAAAAAAGATTTAAGAAAATATATGTTAACTATTAACTTTTTCGTTAAAACAATGAAATACATCATTTTCTTTAAACAAAAAACTAAAAAATATATGACTAGCAAATAAAAGTGTTAAATATTTTTGTTTTTTTTGTTCATGTACATTTATACAATTCATGAACACGATTAAAACTTTCTGGCAATTATTTCTGTGATATACATATATTAAAATATACAAATATTGTGCTAGTATGAAATGGCTCACTCTAGAAACAAAATAATTTCTGTTTGGCCCCGAAAAATTCGCAAAAACATAATATTTAAATATATACTGAAATTTAAAAAATAAAACAAAATGGTTTTGTATAAAAGAGTTGTTGACGTACAAGATCAAATCTTCAAAAATGCTGTCTAAGAAAGTTTCAAACCTCAATCTTTGAGGGAGAACAATATTTATATTTAATAACTAGTTTTTTAAAGTAATTTTTAGATAATTAATAATTAATTAAGAATAAATTTGTTTAAACATTTTTTTAATGATTTGAAGCATTTTACAGTCAAATTTGATTTCTATTTTTTTCCACTCAAAAGTACGTGTAATATTTCTTCGATATTTTTATAACATAATTTATTGAAATCGAAGTCTGCTTAAACTAAATATGACGTTTTTGTATAATTTTAGAATTATTAACAATCTATAAAATATTTATCTTATAGTTAGTTATCGAAAGATCCATTTTTTATCTACCGAAAAAGACGAAATCGTCAAATGTTCTAGTTCGTGATAATTTGGAATATTTTGAAACATTTATGATAATTTTTCAAGAAATAAATCCGTGATTGTAATTTTTTGATATATCTATCTATTTTTTGATATAGGTACTAGAACAACACAACGCGCGCCATTCCTCGATTTTATATAAAAAAGAGTTTTTATATAAAATTTGTTTAAACTTGATTAATATTTTTTGACAGAAATCAGCTGATTAAAATATTAATTTAATTAAATTTTAAAATAATAGTATGTAATAAAAATTATAAAATGTTTTAAATAAAATGGTACAGTATTTAAAATGTTATGTTATAAACATTAAAATAATAATATGTTTTAAATAATAATATGTTATTAGTATGTAATTCTTTAAACTCGATTAAAATTTTTGACAGTTATCAGCTGATTTTTGTCAAAAAATATTAATCGCAGAGGCATTATAAATTATAACATATTATTTACAACATATTACTATTTTAATATTTTTAACATATTATTATTTTAAAATTAACATATTATTATTCTAAAATTGAATTAGCAAATTAAAGCTGTATTAATATTTTTTGACATATATCAGCTGATTAAAGCGTTAATTTGCTAATTTAATTTTAAAATAATATTATGTTATAAAGATTAAAATAATAATGTGTTTTAAATAAAATGTTATGGTACTTTAAACTCGATTAATATTTTTTGACAGTTATCAGCTGATTTCTGTATCATTCTTTTTAACATATAATAGAATCGAGGAATGGCGCGCGCTTGTGTTGTTCTAGTCCCTTTCTAAAAAAGGCATGTTAAGTTGATTCTAATCGCAATTATTGCCTCTTTTTCGCGATGTTGATTAGCTACCTCGATTTGCGTTGTTCGTTATATTCATAGCATCGAGAGACTGTCGCGAGGGTTAGCAGTTTGACAGTTTATCCAAAATAAAATAAAATAAAATAATAATATGTTTTAAATAATATGTTTTAATACTTCAAATTTGATTAATATTTCTGACAGTTATCAGCTGATTTCTGTCAAAAAATATTAATCGCGGACAATCTATGTATATATTATAACATATTATATTATTTACTTCATATTATTATAATTAAAATAATAATATTTTGTAAGTAATATAAAAGGTATGTTATAATACTTTATCCACGATTAATATTAAAAAAAAAAATAATATAAAATGTGTTTAAACTAGATTAATATTTTTTCACAGAAATTAGCTGATTAAAGCGTTAATTTGATAATTAAATTTTAAAATAATATGTTATAAGTTATAATAATATGTTAAAAAATTAAAATAATAATATGTTGTAAATAATACTTATGTTATAATATCATATTCTCGATTAATATTTTTTGACAGAAATCAGCTGATAATTATCAAAAATATTAATCGAGTTTAAAGTATTATAACATATTATGTAAAATATATTATTATTTTAATTTTTATAACATATTATTATTTTAAAAATTAATTAGCAAATTAACGCTTTAATCAGCTGGTTTCTGTCAAAAAATATTAATAAAGCGAAAATTTGCTAATTAGATATTTTAGCTTACATATTTATATTTATATTGTGTATGTTATAATGCAAAATAATAAGATTATTCTAATATGTATATGTATTTTATTTGTTACAGGTAGCATGCGATACACAGTGCGATTCACGCGTCGTGACGGGAGTGCCGTGTTAAGTTTCGCGTGTCGGGAGTGCCGCGTAAAGTCGAAAAATCGTAATTATTCATGTTTTCGCGAGTGTCGTGAGTGCTACGAAGGACCAAAAGAGGAGGAGGAGGCCCAGGGAGGCATCGGGCGATAACGGAGCAACTGTGAGGTATGCAAAATAAAAACATTTTTTTTTTAACTGTATTGTTTATGAGATATTCGACACACACATATATATGTATATACATAATTCGAATATTTTGTTTTCAGATCAATGTGCTGTATACTACAACTCCGTTATTGCACGTATCGGTGAGTGAGAAATTGTTTATTTTATATCATTTCTATAGCGGTAATGGAGGTGTATATAATATGTTGAAAATATTAAAAATAATAATATATTTTAAATAATATGTTATGATATCTTATCCGCGATTAATATTTTTTGATAAAAATCAGCTAATAATTGTCAAAAATATTAATCAAATTTAAAATATTATAACATTTTTTTCTAATAAAGACATGTTAATTGTAAGTCGATTCTCGCAAGTATATATCGTTGCATTTTTTTCGCGATGCTGATTGACTGTTTCGATTTGCATTGTGCGTTGTATTCCTATCATCGCGAGAGTTAGTAATTTAACAATTTGTTCAAAATAAAATAAAATAAAATAATATGTTTTAAATAATATGTTATAATATTTTATCCGCGATTAATATTTTTTGACAGAAATTAGCTGATAACTGTCAAAACTATTAATCGAGTTTAAAGTATACCTATATTATAACATATTATTTAAAACTTAAAATATTATTATTTTATTTTATTTTATTTTGAACAAACTATCAAATTGCTATAAGCATTACGAAAAAGCGACAACATCAATAAATTTTGATATGATTGCGAGTATCGACTTTACATATCTTTTATAGAAAAGGATTATAATTATATAGTTCAATATCTTGATCACTTATTTAACAACAAAAGCAAAAATGAAATTGAATCTTTCACAAGTTGCTCTTTATGTAACTTCAGGAATTTCTAAAGATTTTTTATTTAGCTAGATTAATTGATTAGATTCACAAAACATGGGTAGAATAATTAAAAAATAATATTTGATTTTTATATCGCTTTTCGTATCTTAAATTTGTGTAGAATTGTGTAATTTGTATCGTTTATTTCTACAAAACACACACAAGTTACTTTTACTTATAATCTCGTGACATGGCATCAAGCCTCAAAGAGCTAAATCGTTAAGAAATAATTTTCATTTAGCCATTCGTGCGCAATCTCCGTGATGTCATCTGATGAAAATCTCCCCAATTTGAAATTTCGCTTGTGTGAAGGACGTATGCGCACCGTGAGATATGATATTAAAAACTCATAGAATGCGTATGCTATGCTAATTAAGTACATTATTTTTATGCAAATAAGAGATCTTGTCGACGAAAGCGCGCATACTAATGATCGTTCTAATGGACATAGTGCCGCAGCCATCAGCACAAATATTTTCTTTTCGCATTAATTTAACCGACCGCTTTTCATTCCGTTTTGCGAATAAACTTTGCATTTAACACACATCTATATTCGTTGCCGCCTTCTCTCGTTAACGTGGGGGGGGGGAAAAAAAAAAAAAAAAGAAGCGTTTACATATTATTGACGATTGCCGCTCAATATTTCATTATATCTATCAGTCTGTTGTATATTTGTGGCTATATTTTTTAAAACACTTTTAGGGATGCTCATTTTTTAAAAAAAGAGAAAATATTTATTCTCGCGCTCGAGTTTGAAAATTGAATCTTTTGCATATATAAAACTGTAATACAAGGCACAAGATTATTTGTTACTACTGTAGATATATTATCGCTTTCATAAATATTATATATAAATTATCTTTAAAATTTAATTGTCCTCTGTGTATTTACGTCAGTCACCTTTCACTTAATATCTAATATTTAATATATTTTGTTCCATCGATGCATAATTTAAGCAACGAATTAACTGTTGCAATTTCATGACTGATCAAAAATAGATATATCAAGAGATTTATATCAGACAATTTTATATTATTCCAATTTTGAATTAATTATTCCAATAAAAATAATGTTTCTAAAATTATGCGATAGAATTTGACAAGATGTAAGGCAAGTTTAGTTTATTTCAAGTCACGAATGCTCACATGGTCGCGATCTACCACTATACGTTTAAAAAACTCTTGTAAAAACTTTGCTCGATCGTTTGTCATGTCAGACAAGTCTAGCTGACAAAATTCAACGGATCCAAGAGGAATATCTACCAATCGGCGGAAAGATTGTATATATGTATATAGAGAGAGATACACGGCATATAGTGTACACTTTATGCTCGACATATTCCTACGAAATTGAAGGCCTCTCTCTCTCTCGCTCTCTATCTATTTCTCTCTTTCTCTCTTGGAAATGCAGTTGGTTACTCTCAACAACTCGTCGTCCTTCCGTTCATGCGTTCTCGATGCGCTTTTCAATGCAGCCATCCATCTCTTCTCAGACTAGTTCCCTTTCTCTCTTTCCATCTGTGTTTACTTCGACGGTTATTGCTGTTATTAGTATGCGGGTGTGCTCCATATTCGCTTGCTCGCGTGCTTCCGCTATGATGATGATGGGGTCGAGGGTTTGATTAGCGCCGATTAGCAGCGCAATTTTGCACTATCGACACGATAAATCCGAATTGTCGAAAACTGTCTGTTTCGGGTATGAATTAAAAAACGCAACTCTCTGTTGTGCATTGCAGTTATACAATGTTCCGTTTTGTATCTCGAATTTTTATTTGTTTACATTTTTCTTACATTCGCGTTTTAATTTAAATGTCTCATATTTATTTAAATGCGCAAAGGATACAATTTTCCACGTAATCATCCTTTCTTTAAAAAAGGCATGTTAAGTCGATTCTCGAATGTATCGCAGTCCACTCGAATGTATCGAAGTCATCTCGAAAGTCTCGAAGTGTATTGTTGCCTCTTTTCCGCAATGCTGATTGGCTCTCTGTCGATTTGCGTTGTGTGTTATATTCGTAGCATCGAAAGGCTGTCATCGCGAGGGTTAGCAGTTAGCAATTTGACAGTTAGTCCAAAATAAAATTAAATAAAATAATATGTATTAAAAAATAATATATTTTAAATAATATGTTATAATACTTTAAACTTGATAAATATTTTCGCGGAAAAGAGGCAACAATACTTGCGAGAATCGACTTAATGTCTTTTTCAAAAAAGAACTAGAACAACAAGCGCGCGCTACGCCATTCATCGATTTTATATAAAAAAGAATGATGTTTTTATATAGTTTGTTAAAACTTGATTAATATTTTTTGGCAGAAATCAGATGATTAAAGCATTACATTGCTAATTAAATTTTAAAATAAAAATATGTTATAAAAATTAAAATAATAATTTTATAAATAATATGTTATAATGCTTTATCTGCGATTAATATTTTTTGACAGAAATCAGCTGATAGCTGTCATAAATATTAATCGAGTTTAAGGAATTACAATATACATTATTTAAAACATTATTATTTTAAATGTTATAACATATATTCTTATTTTAAAAATTAATTAGCAAATTAACGTTTTAATCAGCTGATTTCTGTAACAAAAATATTAATCGAGGATAAGGTATTACCACATATTATTCACAACATATTGCTATTTTAATTTTATAGTTTGCTGAATTTGCCCGATAAACGTTTAAACTTGAAAAGATTAAGGCCTCTATAAAGCCTAATAGAACATTTTTTGTTCTAGGTTTTATAGAAGAGATCTTTAAAAGATTTCTTCAAGACTTACAAAATGAGCCGACAGAAAATGTTCTGGGCTTTATAGAGGCCTTAATCTTTTCAAGTTTAAACGTTCTTTTAAAGATCTCTACAAGACGAACTTTTAACGATCTTTTAAAGATTTCTTCAAGACAAACAAAATGAGTCCTCATAAAATGTTCTACGACTTACACAAACCTTACTTTTTGAATTCAAAGTTTAAACGTTTTTTGCGAAAATTAAGGCCTGTGTAAGTCATAAAACATTTTATTTGCACGTGTTTTAAAAGTCTCTTCAGTCTTAAATTTTAAATCAAATTCTAAAAGAAAATTCTTTCTGTAAAATATTATTATTTTATTATTTTGTAACATATTTTCATTTTAAAATGTATTTAGCAAATTAACGCTTTAATCAGATGATTTCTGTCAAAAAATATTAATCAAGTTAAAACAAACGTTATATATACATATCAATCTTTTTCAATCAAATCAATAAATGGCGCGCGCATAGCGCGCGCTTGTTAGATCATAAAATTTGTACGCTGGTATGCTAATGGTACCATCATAATGTGCAGTCAATGTAATGTTAAAATATATGAAAGAATAATTTTTGGCTCGCTTTAAACAATTAAAAATTAAAATTTTTAAACCGCGGATCCCATACGGCGCGGATTCATTTTACGTATATTAGATCAAAAAGTTTGTACGCTGGTATGCTGATGGTACCATCATAATATGCAGTCAATGTAATGTTAAAATATATGAAAGAATAATTTTTGGCTCGTTTTAAACAATTGAAAATTAAAATTTTTAAACCGCGGATCCCATACGGCGCTGATTCATTTTACGTATATTAGATCAAAAAGTTTGTACGCTAGTATGCTGATGGTACCATCATAATGTGTAGTCAATGTAATGTTAAAAAATATGAAAGAATAATTTTTGGCTCGCTTTAAACAATTGAAAATTAAAATTTTTAAACCGCGGATCCCATACGGCGCGGATTCATTTTACGTATATCAGATTAAAAAGTTTGTACGCTGGTATGCTGATGGTACCATCATAATGTGCAGTCAATGTAATGTTAAAATATATGAAAGAATAATTTTTGGCTCGCTTTAAACAATTGAAAATTAAAATTTTTAAACCGCGGATCCCATACGGCGCGGATTCATTTTACGTATATCAGATTAAAAAGTTTGTACGCTGGTATGCTGATGGTACCATCATAATGTGCAGTCAATGTAATGTTAAAATATATGAAAGAATAATTTTTGGCTCGCTTTAAACAATTGAAAATTAAAATTTTTAAACCGCGGATCCCATACGGCGCTGATTCATTTTACGTATATTAGATCAAAAAGTTTGTACGCTAGTATGCTGATGGTACCATCATAATGTGCATATAATGTAGGGTTGAAATATATACAAGATTAATTTTTGGCTCGCTTTAAACAATTGAAAATTAAAATTTTTAAACCGCGGATCCCATACGGCGCGGATTCATTTTACGTATATCAGATTAAAAAGTTTGTACGCTGGTATGCTGATGGTACCATCATAATGTGCAGTCAAAGTAATGTTAAAATATATGAAAGAATAATTTTTGGCTCGCTTTAAACAATTGAAAATTAAAATTTTTAAACCGCGGATCCCATACGGCGCTGATTCATTTTACGTATATTAGATCAAAAAGTTTGTACGCTAGTATGCTGATGGTACCATCATAATGTGCATATAATGTAGAGTTGAAATATATACAAGATTAATTTTTGGCTCGCTTTAAACAATGGAAAATTAAAATTTTTAAACCGCGGATCCCATACGGCGCGGATTCATTTTACGTATATCAGATTAAAAAGTTTGTACGCTGGTATGCTGATGGTACCATCATAATGTGCATATAATGTAGAGTTGAAATATATACAAGATTAATTTTTGGCTCGCTTTAAACAATTGAAAATTAAAATTTTTAAACCGCGGATCCCATACGGCGCGGATTCATTTTACGTATATCAGATTAAAAAGTTTGTACGCTGGTATGCTGATGGTACCATCATAATGTGCATATAATGTAGAGTTGAAATATATACAAGATTAATTTTTGGCTCGCTTTAAACAATTGAAAATTAAAATTTTTAAACCGCGGATCCCATACGGCGCGGATTCATTTTACGTATATTAGATCAAAAAGTTTGTACGCTGGTATGCTGATGGTACCATCATAATGTGCAGTCAAAGTAATGTTAAAATATATGAAAGAATAATTTTTGGCTCGCTTTAAACAATTGAAAATTAAAATTTTTAAACCGCGGATCCCATACGGCGCGGATTCATTTTTCGTATATCAGATTAAAATGTTTGTACGCTGGTATGCTGATGGTACCATCATAATGTGCAGTCAATGTAATGTTAAAATATATGAAAGAATAATTTTTGGCTCGCTTTAAACAATTGAAAATTAAAATTTTTAAACCGCGGATCCCATACGGCGCGGATTCATTTTACGTATATCAGATTAAAAAGTTTGTACGCTGGTATGCTGATGGTACCATCATAATGTGCAGTCAATGTAATGTTAAAATATATGAAAGAATAATTTTTGGCTCGCTTTAAACAATTGAAAATTAAAATTTTTAAACCGCGGATCCCATACGGCGCGGATTCATTTTTCGTATATCAGATTAAAATGTTTGTACGCTGGTATGCTGATGGTACCATCATAATGTGCAGTCAATGTAATGTTAAAATATATGAAAGAATAATTTTTGGCTCGCTTTAAACAATTGAAAATTAAAATTTTTAAACCGCGGATCCCATACGGCGCGGATTCATTTTACGTATATCAGATTAAAAAGTTTGTACGCTGGTATGCTGATGGTACCATCATAATGTGCAGTCAATGTAATGTTAAAATATATGAAAGAATAATTTTTGGCTCGCTTTAAACAATTGAAAATTAAAATTTTTAAACCGCGGATCCCATACGGCGCGGATTCATTTTACGTATATCAGATTAAAAAGTTTGTACGCTGTTATGCTGATGGTACCATCATAATGTGCATATAATGTAGAGTTGAAATATATACAAGATTAATTTTTGGCTCGCTTTAAACAATTGAAAATTAAAATTTTTAAACCGCGGATCCCATACGGCGCGGATTCATTTTACGTATATTAGATCAAAAAATTTGTACGCTGGTATGCTGATGGTACCATTATAATGTGCAGTCAATGTAATGTTAAAATATATAAAAAAAATAATTTTTGGCTCGCTTTAAACAATTGAAAATTAAAATTTTTAAACCGCGGATCCCATACGGCGCGGATTCATTTTACGTATATCAGATTAAAAAGTTTGTACGCTGGTATGCTGATGGTACCATCATAATGTGCATATAATGTAGAGTTGAAATATATACAAGATTAATTTTTGGCTCGCTTTAAACAATTGAAAATTAAAATTTTTAAACCGCGGATCCCATATGGCGCGGATTCATTTTACGTATATCAGATTAAAAAGTTTGTACGCTGGTATGCTGATGGTACCATCATAATGTGCAGTCAATGTAATGTTAAAATATATGAAAGAATAATTTTTGGCTAGCTTTAAACAATTGAAAATTAAAATTTTTAAACCGTGGATCCCATACGGCGCGGATTTATTTTACGTATATCAGATTAAAAAGTTTGTACGCTGGTATGCTGATGGTACCATCATAATGTGCAGTCAATGTAATGTTAAAATATATGAAAGAATAATTTTTGGCTCGCTTTAAACAATTGAAAATTAAAATATTTAAACCGCGGATCCCATACGGCGCGGATTCATTTTACGTATATCAGATTAAAAAGTTTGTACGCTGGTATGCTGATGGTACCATCATAATGTGCATATAATGTAGAGTTGAAATATATACAAGATTAATTTTTGGCTCGCTTTAAACAATTGAAAATTAAAATTTTTAAACCGCGGATCCCATACGGCGCGGATTCATTTTACGTATATTAGATGAAAAAGTTTGTACGCTGGTATGCTGATGGTACCATCATAATGTGCAGTCAATGTAATGTTAAAATATATGAAAGAATAATTTTTGGCTCGCTTTAAACAATTGAAAATTAAAATTTTTAAACCGCGGATCCCATACGGCGCTGTTTCATTTTACGTATATTAGATCAAAAAGTTTGTACGCTAGTATGCTGATGGTACCATCATAATGTGCATATAATGTAGAGTTGAAATATATACAAGATTAATTTTTGGCTCGCTTTAAACAATTGAAAATTAAAATTTTTAAACCGCGGATCCCATACGGCGCGGATTCATTTTACGTATATTAGATCAAAAAGTTTGTACGCTGGTATGCTGATGGTACCATCATAATGTGCAGTCAAAGTAATGTTAAAATATATGAAAGAATAATTTTTGGCTCGCTTTAAACAATTGAAAATTAAAATTTTTAAACCGCGGATCCCATACGGCGCGGATTCATTTTACGTATATCAGATTAAAATGTTTGTACGCTGGTATGCTGATGGTACCATCATAATGTGCAGTCAATGTAATGTTAAAATATATGAAAGAATAATTTTTGGCTCGCTTTAAACAATTGAAAATTAAAATTTTTAAACCGCGGATCCCATACGGCGCTGATTCATTTTACGTATATTAGATCAAAAAGTTTGTACGCTAGTATGCTGATGGTACCATCATAATGTGCATATAATGTAGAGTTGAAATATATACAAGATTAATTTTTGGCTCGCTTTAAACAATGGAGAATTAAAATTTTTAAACCGCGGATCCCATACGGCGCGGATTCATTTTACGTATATCAGATTAAAAAGTTTGTACGCTGGTATGCTGATGGTACCATCATAATGTGCATATAATGTAGAGTTGAAATATATACAAGATTAATTTTTGGCTCGCTTTAAACAATTGAAAATTAAAATTTTTAAACCGCGGATCCCATACGGCGCGGATTCATTTTACGTATATTAGATCAAAAAGTTTGTACGCTGGTATGCTGATGGTACCATCATAATGTGCAGTCAAAGTAATGTTAAAATATATGAAAGAATAATTTTTGGCTCGCTTTAAACAATTGAAAATTAAAATTTTTAAACCGCGGATCCCATACGGCGCGGATTCATTTTTCGTATATCAGATTAAAATGTTTGTACGCTGGTATGCTGATGGTACCATCATAATGTGCAGTCAATGTAATGTTAAAATATATGAAAGAATAATTTTTGGCTCGCTTTAAACAATTGAAAATTAAAATTTTTAAACCGCGGATCCCATACGGCGCGGATTCATTTTACGTATATCAGATTAAAAAGTTTGTACGCTGGTATGCTAATGGTACCATCATAATGTGCAGTCAATGTAATGTTAAAATATATGAAAGAATAATTTTTGGCTCGCTTTAAACAATTGAAAATTAAAATTTTTAAACCGCGGATCCCATACGGCGCGGATTCATTTTACGTATATCAGATTAAAAAGTTTGTACGCTGTTATGCTGATGGTACCATCATAATGTGCATATAATGTAGAGTTGAAATATATACAAGATTAATTTTTGGCTCGCTTTAAACAATTAAAAATTAAATTTTTAAACCGCGGATCCCATAGGGCGCGGATTCATTTTACGTATATTAGATGAAAAAGTTTGTACGCTGGTATGCTGATGGTACCATCATAATGTGCAGTCAATGTAATGTTAAAATATATGAGAGAATAATTTTTGGCTCGCTTTAAACAATTGAAAATTAAAATTTTTAAACCGCGGATCCCATACGGCGCTGATTCATTTTACGTATATTAGATCAAAAAGTTTGTACGCTAGTATGCTGATGGTACCATCATAATGTGCATATAATGTAGAGTTGAAATATATACAAGATTAATTTTTGGCTCGCTTTAAACAATTGAAAATTAAAATTTTTAAACCGCGGATCCCATACGGCGCGGATTCATTTTACGTATATTAGATCAAAAAGTTTGTACGCTGGTATGCTGATGGTACCATCATAATGTGCAGTCAAAGTAATGTTAAAATATATGAAAGAATAATTTTTGGCTCGCTTTAAACAATTGAAAATTAAAATTTTTAAACCGCGGATCCCATACGGCGCGGATTCATTTTACGTATATCAGATTAAAATGTTTGTACGCTGGTATGCTGATGGTACCATCATAATGTGCAGTCAATGTAATGTTAAAATATATGAAAGAATAATTTTTGGCTCGCTTTAAACAATTGAAAATTAAAATTTTTAAACCGCGGATCCCATACGGCGCTGATTCATTTTACGTATATTAGATCAAAAAGTTTGTACGCTAGTATGCTGATGGTACCATCATAATGTGCATATAATGTAGAGTTGAAATATATACAAGATTAATTTTTGACTCGCTTTAAACAATGGAAAATTAAAATTTTTAAACCGCGGATCCCATACGGCGCTGTTTCATTTTACGTATATTAGATCAAAAAGTTTGTACGCTAGTATGCTGATGGTACCATCATAATGTGCATATAATGTAGAGTTGAAATATATACAAGATTAATTTTTGGCTCGCTTTAAACAATTGAAAATTAAAATTTTTAAACCGCGGATCCCATACGGCGCGGATTCATTTTACGTATATTAGATCAAAAAGTTTGTACGCTGGTATGCTGATGGTACCATCATAATGTGCAGTCAAAGTAATGTTAAAATATATGAAAGAATAATTTTTGGCTCGCTTTAAACAATTGAAAATTAAAATTTTTAAACCGCGGATCCCATACGGCGCGGATTCATTTTACGTATATCAGATTAAAATGTTTGTACGCTGGTATGCTGATGGTACCATCATAATGTGCAGTCAATGTAATGTTAAAATATATGAAAGAATAATTTTTGGCTCGCTTTAAACAATTGAAAATTAAAATTTTTAAACCGCGGATCCCATACGGCGCTGATTCATTTTACGTATATTAGATCAAAAAGTTTGTACGCTAGTATGCTGATGGTACCATCATAATGTGCATATAATGTAGAGTTGAAATATATACAAGATTAATTTTTGGCTCGCTTTAAACAATGGAGAATTAAAATTTTTAAACCGCGGATCCCATACGGCGCGGATTCATTTTACGTATATCAGATTAAAAAGTTTGTACGCTGGTATGCTGATGGTACCATCATAATGTGCATATAATGTAGAGTTGAAATATATACAAGATTAATTTTTGGCTCGCTTTAAACAATTGAAAATTAAAATTTTTAAACCGCGGATCCCATACGGCGCGGATTCATTTTACGTATATTAGATCAAAAAGTTTGTACGCTGGTATGCTGATGGTACCATCATAATGTGCAGTCAAAGTAATGTTAAAATATATGAAAGAATAATTTTTGGCTCGCTTTAAACAATTGAAAATTAAAATTTTTAAACCGCGGATCCCATACGGCGCGGATTCATTTTTCGTATATCAGATTAAAATGTTTGTACGCTGGTATGCTGATGGTACCATCATAATGTGCAGTCAATGTAATGTTAAAATATATGAAAGAATAATTTTTGGCTCGCTTTAAACAATTGAAAATTAAAATTTTTAAACCGCGGATCCCATACGGCGCGGATTCATTTTACGTATATCAGATTAAAAAGTTTGTACGCTGGTATGCTAATGGTACCATCATAATGTGCAGTCAATGTAATGTTAAAATATATGAAAGAATAATTTTTGGCTCGCTTTAAACAATTGAAAATTAAAATTTTTAAACCGCGGATCCCATACGGCGCGGATTCATTTTACGTATATCAGATTAAAAAGTTTGTACGCTGTTATGCTGATGGTACCATCATAATGTGCATATAATGTAGAGTTGAAATATATACAAGATTAATTTTTGGCTCGCTTTAAACAATTGAAAATTAAAATTTTTAAACCGCGGATCCCATAGGGCGCGGATTCATTTTACGTATATTAGATGAAAAAGTTTGTACGCTGGTATGCTGATGGTACCATCATAATGTGCAGTCAATGTAATGTTAAAATATATGAGAGAATAATTTTTGGCTCGCTTTAAACAATTGAAAATTAAAATTTTTAAACCGCGGATCCCATACGGCGCTGATTCATTTTACGTATATTAGATCAAAAAGTTTGTACGCTAGTATGCTGATGGTACCATCATAATGTGCATATAATGTAGAGTTGAAATATATACAAGATTAATTTTTGGCTCGCTTTAAACAATTGAAAATTAAAATTTTTAAACCGCGGATCCCATACGGCGCGGATTCATTTTACGTATATTAGATCAAAAAGTTTGTACGCTGGTATGCTGATGGTACCATCATAATGTGCAGTCAAAGTAATGTTAAAATATATGAAAGAATAATTTTTGGCTCGCTTTAAACAATTGAAAATTAAAATTTTTAAACCGCGGATCCCATACGGCGCGGATTCATTTTACGTATATCAGATTAAAATGTTTGTACGCTGGTATGCTGATGGTACCATCATAATGTGCAGTCAATGTAATGTTAAAATATATGAAAGAATAATTTTTGGCTCGCTTTAAACAATTGAAAATTAAAATTTTTAAACCGCGGATCCCATACGGCGCTGATTCATTTTACGTATATTAGATCAAAAAGTTTGTACGCTAGTATGCTGATGGTACCATCATAATGTGCATATAATGTAGAGTTGAAATATATACAAGATTAATTTTTGACTCGCTTTAAACAATGGAAAATTAAAATTTTTAAACCGCGGATCCCATACGGCGCGGATTCATTTTACGTATATCAGATTAAAAAGTTTGTACGCTGGTATGCTGATGGTACCATCATAATGTGCATATAATGTAGAGTTGAAATATATACAAGATTAATTTTTGGCTCGCTTTAAACAATTGAAAATTAAAATTTTTAAACCGCGGATCCCATACGGCGCGGATTCATTTTACGTATATTAGATTAAAAAGTTTGTACGCTGGTATGCTGATGGTACCATCATAATGTGCAGTCAATGTAATGTTAAAATATATGAAAGAATAATTTTTGGCTCGCTTTAAACAATTGAAAATTAAAATTTTTAAACCGCGGATCCCATACGGCGCGGATTCATTTTACGTATATCAGATTAAAAAGTTTGTACGCTGGTATGCTGATGGTACCATCATAATGTGCAGTCAATGTAATGTTAAAATATATGAAAGAATAATTTTTGGCTCGCTTTAAACAATTGAAAATTAAAATTTTTAAACCGCGGATCCCATACGGCGCGGATTCATTTTACGTATATCAGATTAAAAAGTTTGTACGCTGGTATGCTGATGGTACCATCATAATGTGCAGTCAATGTAATGTTAAAATATATGAAAGAATAATTTTTGGCTCGCTTTAAACAATTGAAAATTAAAATTTTTAAACCGCGGATCCCTTACGGCGCTGATTCATTTTACGTATATCAGATTAAAATGTTTGTACGCTGGTATGCTGATGGTACCATCATAATGTGCAGTCAATGTAATGTTAAAATATATGAAAGAATAATTTTTGGCTCGCTTTAAACAATTGAAAATTAAAATTTTTAAACCGCGGATCCCATACGGCGCTGATTCATTTTACGTATATTAGATCAAAAAGTTTGTACGCTAGTATGCTGATGGTACCATCATAATGTGCATATAATGTAGAGTTGAAATATATACAAGATTAATTTTTGACTCGCTTTAAACAATGGAAAATTAAAATTTTTAAACCGCGGATCCCATACGGCGCGGATTCATTTTACGTATATCAGATTAAAAAGTTTGTACGCTGGTATGCTGATGGTACCATCATAATGTGCATATAATGTAGAGTTGAAATATATACAAGATTAATTTTTGGCTCGCTTTAAACAATTGAAAATTAAAATTTTTAAACCGCGGATCCCATACGGCGCGGATTCATTTTACGTATATTAGATTAAAAAGTTTGTACGCTGGTATGCTGATGGTACCATCATAATGTGCAGTCAATGTAATGTTAAAATATATGAAAGAATAATTTTTGGCTCGCTTTAAACAATTGAAAATTAAAATTTTTAAACCGCGGATCCCTTACGGCGCTGATTCATTTTACGTATATTAGATCAAAAAGTTTGTACGCTAGTATGCTGATGGTACCATCATAATGTGCATATTATGTAGGGTTGAAATATATACAAGATTAATTTTTGGCTCGCTTTAAACAATTGAAAATTAAAATTTTTAAACCGCGGATCCCATACGGCGCGGATTCATTTTACGTATATCAGATTAAAAAGTTTGTACGCTGGTATGCTGATGGTACCATCATAATGTGCAGTCAAAGTAATGTTAAAATATATGAAAGAATAATTTTTGGCTCGCTTTAAACAATTGAAAATTAAAATTTTTAAACCGCGGATCCCATACGGCGCGGATTCATTTTACATATATCAGATTAAAAAGTTTGTACGCTGGTATGCTGATGGTACCATCATAATGTGTAGTCAATGTAATGTTAAAAAATATGAAAGAATAATTTTTGGCTCGCTTTAAACAATTGAAAATTAAAATTTTTAAACCGCGGATCCCATACGGCGCGGATTCATTTTACGTATATCATATTAAAAAGTTTGTACGCTGGTATGCTGATGGTACCATCATAATGTGCAGTCAATGTAATGTTAAAATATATGAAAGAATAATTTTTGGCTCGCTTTAAACAATTGAAAATTAAAATTTTTAAACCGCGGATCCCATACGACGCGGATTCATTTTACGTATATTAGATCAAAAAATTTGTACGCTGGTATGCTGATGGTACCATTATAATGTGCAGTCAATGTAATGTTAAAATATATAAAAAAAATAATTTTTGGCTCGCTTTAAACAATTGAAAATTAAAATTTTTAAACCGCGGATCCCATACGGCGCGGATTCATTTTACGTATATCAGATTAAAAAGTTTGTACGCTGGTATGCTGATGGTACCATCATAATGTGCATATAATGTAGAGTTGAAATATATACAAGATTAATTTTTGGCTCGCTTTAAACAATTGAAAATTAAAATTTTTAAACCGCGGATCCCATACGGCGCGGATTCATTTTACGTATATCAGATTAAAAAGTTTGTACGCTGGTATGCTGATGGTACCATCATAATGTGCAGTCAATGTAATGTTAAAATATATGAAAGAATAATTTTTGGCTCGCTTTAAACAATTGAAAATTAAAATTTTTAAACCGCGGATCCCATACGGCGCTGATTCATTTTACGTATATTAGATCAAAAAGTTTGTACGCTAGTATGCTGATGGTACCATCATAATGTGCATATAATGTAGAGTTGAAATATATACAAGATTAATTTTTGGCTCGCTTTAAACAATTGAAAATTAAAATTTTTAAACCGCGGATCCCATACGGCGCGGATTCATTTTACGTATATTAGATCAAAAAGTTTGTACGCTGGTATGCTGATGGTACCATTATAATGTGCATATAATATAGAGTTGATATATATACAAGATTAATTTTTGGCTCGCTTTAAACAATTGAAAATTAAAATTTTTAAACCGCGGATCCCATATGGCGCGGATTTATTTTACGTTTATTAGACCAAAAAGGTAGTACGCTGGTATGCTTATGGTACCAAAATAATCTGCAAACAATGCACTATTGAAACTTATATACGATTAATTTTTGGCTCGTTTTAAAATATAGAAAATTAAAATTTTTAAGCCGCGGATCCTATACGGCGCACAATTATATTACGTATATTACACCAAATAGTTTGTAGGCTGGTATGGTGATGGTACCATCATAATGTGCAGGCAATGTACTGTTGAAATATGTAAACAAATAATTTTTGGCGCGTTTTAAAATAATTAAAATTGAAATTTTTAAGCCGCGGATTGCATACGGCGCGGATTAATTTTACGTATATTATATCAAAAAGTTTGTAGGCTGGTATGCTGTTGGTACCATCAAAATGTGCAGACAATGTACTGATAAAATATATGAAAGATTAATTTTTGGCTCGCTTTAAAATATTGAAAATTAATCTTTTTAAACCGCGGGCCCCGTACGGCGCACAATTATCAGCTGATTTCTGTGAAAAAATATTAATCGAGTTTAATGTACTATAACATTTTATTTAAAACTTATTATTTTATAATTTCTATTACATACTATTATTTTAAAATTTAATTAACAAATTAACGCTTTAATCAGCTGATTTCTATCAAAAAATATTAATTAAGTTGAAACAAACTTTATATAAAAATATCTTTTTTTTTTATATAAAATCTAAGAATAGTGCGCGCATTGCGCGCACTTGTGCATTGTTCTAGTTATATTAAAATGTCGATCAGAAATAAAACTAAACTCTCTACTTTTTGTACATTTCTTAATATTTTGATTACACGATTAATGTCCTAATTAAGATTAAAATTAATAAATTTATAGAAAGTGGATTCATAATCAGTTTAGCTTCTGAGAGATCTTTTTATCGACTCTTCATAATTCTCTTTTCCCATTGTTTGCAAAGTGTAATTAAGAATTACAATAAAAAGTTTGAAATGCACTGTTAATTGGAAAGAATAGAAATGTGTATCTTGAGGAATGAGAAATTCTCGCGATCAGTCTGATATTATGTAACGTCGCACATTAATCGTAAAATTTCGTAAAACAGGTGGCCGTTTGCGGCGGCATTAAATTAGATGCAAATCTCACAATTGCACTTGATTGTCCGCAACAACGTTGGTAGTCACGGTGCGGAATTCTTAATTTTTCATCGCTAGGATACGAAACTTGGTTAACTTCGACATTTAAGCGCGTGCTGAGAATTTATTCTTTTCTTCCGCCATGCTTTGTGCGATAAAGAACGCGGAATGAAGAAGAATGAAATTAATTTATATATTGATGTAAAGATTTATTATATGTATATATGTATAACTTAGATTTTAGATTATAGTGATAAAACGCGTGCGTACGTGCGTGCGCTTACAAAGATAAAAAAGTTCTTGAATTAAATTTTTATAAATTATTATTATTTAAATTTAAAGAGAAGAAAGAAAAAAGTCAATTTCATCGAATATGTTTGCATCAATTCCAAAAAGAACGTACAACAATAAATAATAATACAACAAATAATAATACAACAATAAATAATAAATAATAATACATTTTTTGGCTACATATCAATATAGTTGCTATTATAGTAGTAAGTAATATTAAATTAATACGATTGCTTCTCGATACGCTACTCTCTCTTTTCTGGAATTGATTCAAACATGTTCGATGGAATTGATTTTTCTTTTTCTTTTTTTTAAATTTAAATAATTTATAAAAATTTTATTCAAGAACTTTCCTATCTTTGTGACACACACATATGTGTTTTGTCATTAAAATTTAAATTATATAGTAATAAGTCTTTATATCAATATAAATTAATTATAATATATTATAATATTTAATATATTATAGAGTTAATTGTAAATCATTTATTTAGCTATTGTAAACTAAATGTATAATTTAAATTGTAATAAACCGATATAGTTTAACAAAAGATTGCTGTATTTGTAAATTCAATTTGAAATGTTGAAATCAGCAAAACTCGGTGAGCTCTCTCTCTCTCTCTCTCTCTCTCTCTCTCTCTCTCTCTCTCTCTCTCTCTCTCTCTCTCTCTCGATAGTTCAGATGAGCCTCGATGGCCGGATAAAAGGCAGTGGCAGCTAATAAAGTGTCGAGTGTAAATAACACCACCGACGTGATCGCGACATTTTCCAGTACGAATGGGTTCGGTTGGTCAGAGGAAGGTCCGGGACTTTCTTTTTCAAAGAACGCTCGAGATGAGACAGCAATTGCATAAAAGTTTTCCGCTCTCTTCAACGGAAGGTTTCCGTGTAATTATATCTCCGCAGATGTTATTCATCCTATATCTAACATTTACCAAATAACAATTTTCTTCATAGATTGAATAGACATCTATAAAAATTCACTTAAGAAATATAACGTATATTAAATATCGATTAAACCTAGTAAAAACTCGATCGCTTCAGCCGTTATTGAGCATCCGAATCTATGACTATCTCGAACTGTCCGATTCGCGTAAAGATACACGGTGCCTCGCTTCTGAGAGTCGGCTTCGCCCTAACTAGGCGCGAGACACTACCGTGTCTCTTGATTGAAACAAAACTAATTATTGAAAATAGATTTGACATATGTAAATTATAATTAAAATAAATGGAAAAGGAATCATTTGTAATTATAATATATTATTTCTCAAAATCTCTAACAACGTCTACTGTATATTTAAATATGTAAGAGATTGACATATACCGGGTGTCCCATCTTAAAGGACCCACTCAAATATCTCAGAAACACTGCGTTAAATAAAAAAATGTTTCCTACAAAAGTTGTAGGGTTTCGAGGGGGACATAACATAGTAATATTCATATGACCTTGGGCGGCGTCTCCAAGGTCAAGTAAAGGTGAGAATAAATTTTTTAAATGGAAACCCATATTTTTTATTATAACATCTTTTTCTACTAATTAATTTGAACAACTTTTATCTGAAGCATTTTTTTATTTTCTTCAAAATTCATTCTCACCTTCACTTAAGGTTAACCTTCACTAACCTTGGAGACGCCGCCCAAGGTCAAATGAATATTACTATGTTATGTCCCCCTCGAAACCCTACAACTTTTGTAGGAAACATTTTTCGATTTAACGCAGAGTTTCTGACAATGAGATATTTGAGTGGGTCCTTTAAAATGGGACAATGTAAATACATATAATATTATGTATCTTTAAAATTCATGAAAAAATTGCAGCGTTGTAATTAGAATTCTCGTTATATTAGACATGCTACTAAAATAATATGCTACTGAAAGTTATTCGAACGAAATGATTATTATGAGAATTTCTCGGAAAATGTGCGGCTGCATATATCTATATATTATTTCATTAATATAATACTTCATTATAGGTACTTCAATATATTTCATTAATATTTAAAACAAGATATTATCGATGCGTTAGCGTTATCCTGGCAAACGCATGAAAACGTCATAAAAAATTGAAGATGCAAAACAGTATTTTTTCGCTCCTACAAATTCTTATTCTGATCATTTTCTTTTATAAAACATTTCCAACCAAAATATAAACATCGGCGAAATTGATAATTATACTGAATGATAATATCAGAGAATCGCGTATCTTTTATCAAAATAGTTTGAATATTTTTGAAAGAAGAGACAAAAATTCTCGAACAAAAATCAATATCCAATTTTATAATTGGAAATTTTATCAAATTGGATAATTGGAACAATAAATACAAATAAATGAAAACAAATTTCAGAAAAACCTGTGTATCATATACAAGAAAATGTGTGTTAGTAACAGCTTATTTACAAAGACAACTCTAATACTAATATTTTAAATATGAGCATCGCCCTTGAGACATATATGTTATTATATTATGCCTCCTTATCTAAATTTCCAGGAGGTTTGGGCGGTAAAAAAATTCCCAGGCGTTCGGATATCCTGGATTCGCTAAACCCATGTTCACTACTCAAAGGCTTACCCTTGAGGGGAGTAAAAAGGGATGGGATAACGTGCGGAATACTTAAGATTGTCATATTTTCCTCCCTTCCCGGTCGCGCTTCATTGGGCGCTATACTTTGCGTTGTTGCACAAGCCAAATACAAATATGAAAGGGGAACGAAGGGGAGGGGAAGAGTGCTAGATCGAGCGATATACCCCGAGTTTCCTCTTTGTTAATCCGTTCCCTTTTTCTTGACCTAGTCTTCCGGATCGGCCCCATTGTGTCCATGACAGAATTAACCCTCGAGTTCGAGATGTCTCAGACCTTGCACATGTCACGTCGCTGAGAAAAGATTTGCAAAGATTGGGCCGAGTGAGCACTGAATCACGTACTTGCTGCGATCCTATATCTGCGCAATTTTTTTATCGCCTTGTTCAGAAAACAAGATATCATATGCGCTATGAATAGACTGTGGACTGTAGACGTTCCTCATGTTATTGATTCTTTAAGCTGTTAACTTCTCCTGGTTTTTTTTTAATTTTGTAAATATACGTATAAAAGCCAAAAGTGTATTTACAATTGATAAAGCATATCTAGTTGTAGCATATTCTCGAGTAATGTAGAAGCATTATTTAGGAAAAAAGAAAAATATGTGATGACGAGGGAGAAGGGGATATTCTTTATAAGCAGCTATGATAGAGTAGTCAAGAGATGAAATCGGACCAACACCAGGTTATAAATCTCACGACGCTTCTATACAATCGTGAGAGAGAGTTGCGCTTCTCACAATTTCCTTCAAGGGATGTTTTTATGGACGGGTAACACGATGACAGAGAGACTAGCTCTTTCTCGTAATGATATAATGTTTGATCCAAAATACATTTAGGGTATATAAGAAGATAAAATATAAATAGATATATGATAAGGTTTCCTCTCTTTTTATACCGAAATCGCGTCGATATACCTTGATTATGTATATTAACAAATATTTAAAAAAAGATATATTTGTAAATAAATATAAATAGTAACAAATAATAGCATCTAAATATTATTCGATGTTCTCGCATATATGTGTTCCCATTTTTGTTACATATATGTCAAGACTTTATAAGAAATTTCTCTCACTCGCATGACAATCTGCTTTTTGTATGAAAGATAAGATTTATAGAGAGTCATGCATGTGTTTTTAAGAAGAGATAACGAGATAATATTGAGATATTAATCGCGATCATGCATACCTTGAGCTGTAAAGTACTCTGCCATCCTGGTAAAGCCTGACGAACTTATTCGGGCTGGTGATCGTATGCAAATAACTGTGCTTGCCGTTGTAGAAGTACGTGTCGGGTTTCCAGATCCTTGCTAACATGGAAATGCTCAACGCGAGTGTTTCCTTACCACCCTGAAAGGCTAAACGTCTGTCGACCCATGACTGCCGAAAGTAACAGTCCATTGAGTATGTCTGCGGAAAATTTCAAAATTCGATAAAAACAACCCTGTGTATATTTTATCGATATCGTAAATATTTTATAACTCTATTCGTTTTATATATTCCTTATCCCATACCAATTATTATTACATAATTTTATTTTATTTTATTCTTTATTAATCGATTATATTATTGCTTCCGAATTATTACTTTGCAAGTAATACAAATTTTTTTTTCTTGCTTTTCGCGACAATTAATGTGTGTTTAAATTTTTATCATATACATATATTTCATTATCACTGCGATAAAATTTTATCCTTGCAATTATAATATTTTTAAATAAATGCTCACAATCAGTATTGTGAAATAAATAAAACTCAGAAAATCGATTACGCAATTTTCTTTTTTGTCTAGAAAAAAAAAATGTTTGCCCCAAAATTTTGACAAAATTATCTTTATATGATTTCACATAAGATAACGTGTCACGCGATATATGATTGAATGATTAAAAAATTTAAACAATTTACGGATGCAAAGATGTATCAATTTCATATGTACGATAAGTATATTGTATATGACAAGTCTCCAATTGCTTGATCGATTTTCTGATTTCGGCAGTCAAGTCGAGAATTCGAGAGCAGAGTTTGTCTCGCATACGCCGCGCGAGATGAACAAAAAATATGACTGACCATATCCACTTCGGAAATGGGACCCATGCTGCGTACCATGATATCGACCTCAACGGTAGCCGGGGGCCCGCCAAAGTCTGGCCTGATGCTGTTGTCGTAACCGCGAAGTAGATTGTCCAGCAGGTCGCTAATGTTACCGTGGTTGTTGCTCTGAGTCTGCTGTCTGGCAGCGATTCTCGTACCCGCGGCCATTCTAAAACAAGCGACGTCGTTTCATCAGCTTTAGTAGATCTTGTTTCTTCGAATTAATTCTAAAGAAAGTTACTTTGCAAAAATTGATGTAGTTGATGTCGATAAATTCGATACGTAGGATTTGAACATCTCGTCGAAGGATTAGACATGTCTCGTATGGCGAGCAAATTGATCGGTTGATCTGGATTAACACAACACGTCGGAATCGAGCGGTTTCCGACTGTAAGAGGGTGCGCAACTAGTCGAAATTATCGCGCCCTAAATGCTCGCGTACGTATTCCGGCTTGGTTCTCCTCACACAATTTCGCCGCAATACTAATCCATCTACTCGTATATGCGTGTATGTGTATACGGACGAGGACGTATGGAATAAGCCATGGTTTACTTTCACTCGACCACGGCGGCGTTCCGAATTCTTGCTGAATATCTGTGTGGATCTCTATATACGGCCCGCGCAATTAAAACGAAATTCACAAGCAAGAGAAAACTAAATTAAACCGGAATCATACTTATAAAAAGCGCATTAAACACAAAACCGCTCTCTCCTTCCGATGTACTCGTCGCGTGGCCAAATTTACTTTATATTGCTCGATTTCATATTTTGGAATGAAATAAAAACTTGTATTCTCTTTTGTGCTCGCATGCTTTTAATGGCGTTTATTATTAATTATTTAATTAATTATCAAATACATTCTTAATTTGATGTTTATTCTGAAGCTTTCAACTTGAGATTAAAGACGGGAGAATGTAAAAATGCAGCGATTTAAATTATTATTCGATATTGGAGGAACCAACTTTAATAACTAGAAAGCGATTTGGCGATGTATAATGAATCGTATATCAAATAATTAACAAATGAGCCACATGTAATAATTTCGTAATAATTGCGCACATAGAATATAGAATATCAACTGTCCACATAATCATCTTTGTTCTTGTTATTTATTTATATAGATGACGCAAATAATAACTTTATATTATTATTAATATGCTTAATTAAAGACGTAAGGACTAGAGAATGTGTGTATATACCTATTATTACAAGTATTAAAAGATAATTATTTTCTAGATTGATTTTGATTTTCAAACTTGGAAAATTTTTAGTTATGTCATCATATATAGACCTATGCGTGATCGTTACAAACCACACGGTTCTCATATCATGTTACGCAGTCAATAATGTTTGCTTTCGGTGGAACGTAATATTACATTAATATCTATCGTTAATACGTAATTAATTGAAGCATCAGTTTCGTTGTAATTGAACGGAGAAAAAAAATATCTACTCGCGACAGTTTGTATTCATGTATTCCATGATAAAACCGTTTAAGTTTAAACCAAAGTGGCTTCTGTTTAATGTAAAGAAAAAGTATTCCTTCCAATTATACGAACCGTGTATTCAACGACAACGATGAGCGAGTATAAGATTGATTTATACACTATGTAAAGACTGCATCGCCTTTCGTTAAATGAATGCGTAAATAAATAATTATCCGCGGAATTTACAAGCTGTTTGATGAACTGCTGCTACGTGTCATCGAATTTAAATAAAAAGAATCTTGCATTAAATAAATTTTATGATTGACATCGTTGGGTTGCATATAATAAAATGTAGAAAAAGAAAGATTTGTAGATTAAACTTACAAAAACGATGTGATGAGATTGGTTAGAGCAAGCAAGATTCTTGGCTTCATAATGTTCCAGGTCGTATTCTTGCTTTATCCGTGAAGACTCGCTCATTAATTCGATTTAACAATAAAATCGCTCGACATTTTGCGCTACAACAAAAATTGATACAACATTAGTAAAGATTTTTGTCTAGACTTCTTCTGGAAAAAAATATTTGCAATGCTGTATAATTAAATTTATGAAGAAAATATAAAGATATTATAAAATAAAAATTTAATTGTATTTTTAAAATTTTTTATTCTAAGAAATTTTTCCATCTCTCTGCCTCAAATCTTGTCTCTTCCATTATATCGATCAATTCAAAAGATGCATAATAAAATAATCATAAATTTATTGTCTTATATGCTCTATATGGTCTTGTTTGCTCTTGTCAATTTTTCACATTGATGAGCTATTTAGTAATTATAAATTCCAATCGATAATGTGTCCCAAACAAAATAGTCTCACTTTTCGGCAATATAGTACAGAATGTCGCGATTCGCGCGAGAGTTGGCGGAGAGCTAGAATTTGATTTTGCTTGTATGAATAACATGATGATGACGCTTGTGCGCGAAACAAACGTTTCTTCTTTAGCGATAAACGAGGCGGAAAATAACGGCGCGTTTCGAAGCTTAATAATGCTATTATTTCACGTTACGTGAATCTGCTCGATAAGCGCCCATGTGTTTCGAATTGCCAAGTGCCTTTGGAATAATGAATAACATCGATCGGAAGCTTGAGAAGAATTACAATGTGGCGAATTGTAACGATTATATAAGACGTGCGGCGGTTATTATTCACGCATAATAATTTGTGCACGTTTTGCAAACTAATTAAATCAATGTTGGAGAAAAAAGACTCTAAGTTTAAATTTAATTTAAATACAAGTTGTTATATCTTTCTCACTGTTTTTATTTTTCGTTATTTTTTCATGACACAAAGACTATTAGTACTTTTCTAAATAACACGAATGTTTAACACAGAGAGTCTAATTTTTCAGGCGTTTTTTAAACGTCTCTTAAACGTCTTTTACATGTTGTTGCAATTTTGGGCGCGTCGGACGTGCGATAACGCGTGGTAGATAGACAGGTGTCGAATCGGTAAATCCTAGCGGTAAATGCGTACACATTGGCTGCCTGCAGCACGTCCTCTCTCGAAAATAGTTTGCAGCGAAAGATAGCGATGTGTATTTCAAAGCGAACGAACCGCTCCGCAATGCAAACAGCTATTCGTAAATACGGGGATGCGGCTTTGAAAGATGGGCACAGTTTGCGATTAGAGCGGTCTGATTATCAGCGTTGTCGTGATTATTTGTGCACCATGTACCGTAAAGCGGAAGCATTTAAAGTGAACATTTTAATATTATTCAACGTACCTTGAAAAGGCTGTTGCGTAAGAATAAAATTTTTCAAATTACGGTGTGATACAATCATCCTCTCAAAGCATGCTTTTAGATCAAAATATAATAACACATTGGATGAAAGTGCTGAGATAAAGATGGCCGAATACTACTTCATTTTTTGGAGCATTTTTTATCCTTGAAAAAAAAGTAAACTGTTTTTTTATAATCCTTGAAAAATTTTTTAGAAATATTTTATGTAGAGATGTCTTGGAGATAAACGAGAAAAATTTTTTAAAGATCGATACCAACAATTTTTGATAGATATATGGCACGTCTTTTAGAAATAATAATATAAAGCGACCATACCGTGTGTTGTCGTACATCATTTTCGTTATATAATACGAATATATTCCGGCGCGTCGTATACGTGCAACGTATCCCTGTCAGCGGCAGAGAATAGACAAGTCACACAGTGTTTAACGAACGCATGTAACGAGACAGGGTAACAGGCGTTTCCTTAAAGTTTAATTCGTAATTCGAGATCGCGGTACCGTGAAAATCCTCGATACTGACGTATCCTGACAGTACTTGGGGTTACAAAGTTATAAGTCGACGCAAGGTAATGTCAATTTTCGACATCTTTGTAGACTGTGGCAAATTGCGTATATATAGGTGTCGATTATCGCGCGTTTCCAGTCTTCCCCAATTACATCCAGAGATCATACATCTAACAGATCGAGAGTTTCCAACTCTCGTCGAATTATATCAATTTCAATGAACAACTGAGGCTTTAGTCTGAACCTCGCGCGCGATTCCTGAAATCAAATCGTACGCGCGTCTCAACCTTAGCTTTCTTAGCTAAGGTAATCATCGAAATACTTGGGATGCTGATTTGTCTGCGCATGCAGGTGTCGAAATGAGAAACTTGGAGATTTAGAAAAGAGGAGCATCGTCGAACAGACGAAGCGAGTATCGCAACCGAAGACAACGGACATTTCGGCGACAACTTCGACGCGGATGACGACATGTCCCAGTCCCAACGAAATTCGCTGTGGTTCTCCTGAGAAAAAGATCGACTCGCGTTTACGACGGATTTATCAAGACCGTTTGCTGCGCGAAAAAGAGCGATTGAATATTTTTTTTTTTTTTTGCTTCGAGCATTCGTCAGAGATATCAGATAATGTGTGTGCATGCGTAACATTGATTTCGAAATTCAAAGCGACATAAAAAATTCCGAGTGTAATCCCGTGATTAATCGACTGGAAACACACACAGAGAGAGGCGAATAAATGTACGACATTTATCTTTATAAAATGTAAATATTTTACACTGTATATATAATTGGAAAATATAAAAATGATATAAAAACGCAATAAATATATATACATATAAGATTAAAAGTTTGTGACAATTTAAGATTGTCGAACTCTAACTATATGAGGATCCATACACAATTGATCTTCTTCATACAAGATCATAAGTAATAATTTAAAGTTTAGTTGCCAGGTCTATAAATTTATTTAAAAGTGAAACAAGTTAGTCAAGCGAATTGCGAAATTTCAAGATGGTTCGACCGTCGAAACCTCGACTCATGGCTCGTGTGCTAGACGCAGTGATAAATCTGGGCGACACGAAAGGTTCATCGGCTCGCGAAGTTCTCAGTTTTATTCGGCAGAGCAATGTATCGCCCAAGAATCTGACAGTGCAGGTTTGTAACACAAATATGTTTCGTCGTATTATAATTTGAGCTGTTCTTCTCTAGCAATCCAGTGAGTTGATCAATATTTTGTGTGCAGTTTAATTTTCTGTAGTAACTCACGTATATTAGTAATATTCACAATTGCTTTGCGAGGCATTTTAAAATGTATCACGTTCTTTGCATTTGCATTGTAATGAAGTAGCATGTTATTTTCAAAGAAGACACGTGGTTTTTTAAATTAAGATTCCTAGATTCTATAGAAGATAAAATTTATTCTGCACGTGTCTTTTCCAAATTTTTTATGGCAGATATAAGGAAAAATGTTAATTTTTTTTAATGAAAAATTGTCTAATTTTTATGTATCATAATCTATTATAAATATTTGAAAAAGTTGATGTACATATATTTCCCTTATGATGCTCGCTGTATTGCAGGTGCATCGAGCTCTAAAACACGCGGTGAACGCCGGACTTTTACGACATAGAAGTGGTCGTTACAAGGCACTGGCTACTCTGAATCCCACTTCTGTTCCTACTTCACCCACCAGCAAAGAGTCAACTAACGACAATCAGAAAACTGAGGAGAAAAAATCCAAATCTGATATAAAAGTGCCGCTCGGCGACGCAGAATCCTCCTCTCGTCGAGTACAGGAGCGCAAGTATGCCGTGTATTATTTCTGTCGATGAATAACATGAAATGTAAAAACAGATATGAAAAAGACATAGACATTAGAAAAGTGATTTCTCGTTTGCAATTTTGTGAATCGAATTGCAATCTATGTAAACAATCTATGTAAATAACGATAAACTGCTATATATAGAAAAGTTTGTCTCTCTTATCGAATAATTATAATATAAATGGAACCCGAGAACGGAACACACGATTGGAAATAGTTGACGATTCTCTGCTTAATATTTATGAATATAGAAAAACTACGTCACGGCAACAAAGTAGCAAACATCGTAGCAGACGTAATAGTAGTAAAGCAAGAAGGAGATCGCGACGTTCGCCATATCCCAGACGACCCAATAAGACCGTTCAGAATCGAAAGGTGCACCGATTTATCATTCTAAAATTCTAAACATTCGACTGCCTTAACAATAATATTTAATGTTATATTTATTTTAATATATTTGTCATTTCCCCCCCCCCCTTCCCCCCCTCTCTCTCTTTCTCTGTATCAGTCTTTCTATGGTATAAATGCTACTGGTATTCCATTACACTTTGAACCAAGCGAGTCTCAAGTGAGGCTGAATTGTAACAAGAGCCTATCGCAGAGCACAATGGCAATAATATGAGACTTTAATTGTAATTAAGGCGAGATTAAATGATTTAGCGAGCCCAAAGCCAATACTTATTGCATAAATACCGTACCTATGATACATACATTACACAATGCGAAACAAATCATCATTTAAGAGCAAATTAAAACAAATTAAAGTTGAATAATTATAGCGATTATCACAATTCCTCCCTACATGTTCGAACGAGGATTATTGGTCCATTCGGCTGGACAAATCATATATGAGATGCAATTCTGATGTTCGCAGCGACGACAGCGAAAGCGCACGTACGAGGATGAGGAGTTCGAGGATCAGTCATCCGGACGGTACATCTTGCACGGGAGAGACGACGAATCGCCCGTACCATTCAATCGCAAAACGAAACGTTCGAGAGTATCCAAGCGAGAGCTCGAGTCCGACTTCTCCGACGGGAGCGATCGCGAAAGCGACGTGAACCGGAAGCGCGTCTCCCGATGTAATTTATAGCATACTGGAATAGAGTACAAGAATTATAGTGATAGATTCAAAATTATGCGCTTTTTCCTCTTATTTAACGATCCTCTTAGACAACGATTTGTATTTGATTCTTTGATTCTAGATAGAATTTTTATACAGCATCAGCTCTCGCGAAAATCTTTATCGGAGATTTTAAGTGATCGCATCGTGCTAAAAGTCATACAACATTTTTTTGGATTTTTTCGTTTTTACAAAACGAAATAAAATAAACTAGTTATGTATACAATCTTGTATTATTAGATCCTTAATTTTAAATGTTTATATAATATTAAGTTTAAAATACATATAACTGTGTTAATATATATCTGCATACTATATTTAATACGTAAAAAATTAATTGCAGACATTACCGAGGAAAGTATAATCTTTATCTAATTCAAAATTGCGGCCTAGAGCATATGTAACGATTATATGTATATATATATAATTATTATTCTTAAATTCCTAGTGATATCGATTCCTCTTTTTTCTCCCCTTTAATCTGTAGATATTCGTTTCAGCGACTAAAGCATTAAGTCGACAACCGAGACGCAAAGAGACGCGGACGAAGGCAGAGAGGGGCAGATCGACATCGCGAGCTCGCAGTCCGCAGCTGCTGCAACGAACAATGCAGGCGCGACAGCATCCGATCGAGGAAGTCGGAAACGATAGGCAGCAATGTGACGAGGATCGCGGGTCCATGGAGCGCGACGTGGCGCGCTCTCAGGAAACGCACCAAGAAGAAGACGTCGAGGGAGTCGAGGAAGGACACGAACCGAATGACAGCAACACCGGCAGCACCCTGGAGAATTCGAGAGACTGAGACGGAAAGTCGCATCCTTCTCCACCATTCCATTCCACGTCTTTTTTCTACGCCTTCTTTCTTTCTTTTTGACTCTTTCTCTCTCCACACGTGTTTCGATACAGTTTCTTTTACTACTGCCTTTTTAACGACTGTGTATGTACACGTCAATCTATTTTGTTTTCTATTTTTCTTGTACTGAAATGTGTCTCGTTTTAAGTGATAAATTTTTGAGCGCTTTAATCGTGTAAGGACAACTTGAAATATATACCCGTGTGTTTACTGGAAAGTCTTATATATTATACGGAGTGTCCCACTTTTCCCGTGTTATTCTTTAACAACAGATTTCTCAACCAATTTCACATCAATTTTATCTTTACGAGAACATCAAAGAAGGTCGTACCGTTCGAGTTTCGATATTTTACTCGAGCTTTAAATTATATTTAAGTTTACTCACAATTAGACACATTATCGAATGTCTATATACTACGGACGGTCGTGTTGCTAGTTTATGACTTAATTCTTTAATATATTGATAATGCACAAATCAACTACGGTCCAAGATAACAGTCATCGTAATAGTTGACAGATCTTTGGTTCTTCAACACATAACGCACTTATTATTTGTTAGCTACAAATTGCATATGGTGGATTGCCCTATTGTGAGCCACACGTCTATTGTTGCTAATGCAACAATGAGATTCACTTACTCTGAAATTACCTATTATCATAGTCACTCATATAGCCTCGTCTCGACATATGTTTCCAACAAACGTAATTCGAACGCATTATTCGCTAAAAAAATAGAAATGTTGTATTCCAAAGCAAAGTTCACAAATCTAACTAATATCGCACTGTCTATCAACAGAGCTTTGTATTAAGCACTACATCTTTCACATTGGCAAATATAAATATAATATAAATATAGCCGACGTGTCAAGTGATTCGTCTCTTTATTATCGAACGCGAAAATTAATTAATAAGAGACAAAAACAAATCATTCAATGAATTGAATGAACGCGACAATCTTTCAGATTAATATCTCTTTCTTTCTGAAAACTTTAAAATCGCAAAATAATAGTTTTATGAGCATATCAGAGTTGTAAAAGAATTATGTCATTAATAATTATTTATTGTTGCTTACTTTTAATAAAAAAAAAGGAGGAAAAATATCGACAAAAATAATTTTATCTAAAAAATCGGCTATATTAATCTAATATAAATCTGCATTTGCGCGTTTGAATAAGTATGACATTTCTCAAAGATATTGAGCTGATGGCATATTTTCGCGCCTCTTGTCATGATTCTTCGCTTGTGAGGAAAGGAGTAGGGGGAGAAGAGAGACGGATTGGTATCGATGTGATTTATCAAGTTCTCCAACGGAGCATACAGATGACCGTCTCTCTCCGTGTATCGTTGAGCGAAGCTCGTTTGTGATCGCGACGTCTTCTCATCATATCGCCGAAGGATAGGCGCTTTCGTTCCTGCTGGGAACCGATAAATGTATGACGGGCAAATACTTGAACAAAGTGCGGAAGCTTCCGCCGAGGCGAGGATACTATCGTAAGCGTCACTTTTTACGGCATTTTTCTCACCACGCTCGAACGAAGCCTCGAAGCGGCGCATTTTTCAACGTAACTAAAGCTTTCTGATGTTTATCGGTTTAGCCAATGGCGTTTTATCTTCGCTGGCAAAGTTTTCCGTGCTGGGCACTGTCTCCCGTATTCGGCTCTCTGTACGGGACTGTTTACCCAAGTTTGTAATTTTATTCCGCAAAGTTTCTTAGAAAGCATTGCACATCTTATTGGCATGTCCGTCTTTTGATTGTACACCGAGTAATATCAAAACAAATTATTATTTTATTTGAACGCAAACAACACGCAATTGTATATTGTAATTGATGATTTTATACCTACTTTTGAGGCATTCAAGTTAATTGTGTAAATGTTTTCAATGAAGAATGAGAACGTTTTCTTTTCCCTCACGGTGACAGAAGAAAAAGATGCGACAACGGCTAGATAGATTGAAAGAATCAAAATAGTAAAAAAACGAGGGTATGTTGAAGGATCTATCAACGAAGTTCGTTTAAGTTAAAGCAGAAAAAAATCTATTTTCTCGGACAAAAGAACTTGCCCGATAATTGTGACATTGTTGAAAAAAATCACGTCACATTTCTTGACATAAATGCAGGAAATTATAATTTTTAGCAATTTTTTTGAACACAGCAACTAATTAAAATAAAATCATACTGAAATTATAATAAAATGGTATTTAAAAATAAGTATAAAACAATATATATGTATATATGTAGATGTAAGTAGATATATAGATTATATACAGAGTATGCTCTAGTTATATTTTTAAATCGGTAAAACTATTAAAACTCAGATGATCCATTTCGATTAAAAATATCAAGATAGTTTTATACAAATAATTAATTTATAGAGAGAGAAATTTTATATATACATATATAGAAAGAGAGAGAGAGAGAGAGGGGGGGGAGGGAGGGGGAGGGAGAGATTTATGAATAAAATCAATGCATGTATCAAACACTGTATTTAAAGTAAAGAGCATTTTAAATAATTTCTCAGTTTATATTTCGTAATAAAAAGATAAAAATATTTTTTTATAATGACCATTCGTACTGTATATTTAAACTGTCTTTAAATCTGAGTAGGGCTTTTACACAGTTGTAAATTATACAATTTTATTCGTTTTTGGACTCTTTGTATAAATATTTTGGATAAAAAAAATAATTTTTGTTAAACATTATTTCAGATCCATCTCGCTTATTGAATATGCTTTGAGCTACACGTCGCGTTCACAAACGTAACAGTTAAAGTTTTTTAAATAGATTATGTGTTTTGTGTGACATAAAAAATAAATAATAATAATAATAAATAATAATAGAATATTACACAAAAAAGAAACAGAAAGAGAATAAATATACATATACTATACATCGAATACATTATAAATAAAGATCACTCTTTTTGGCATTTCATTTCTCGATATCATGATTTGTACAATTTTTTTTGTGAGAGATTAAAGAGAGCACACACTCGAACGATTAAATTCTTTCACAAACATCGATGAGTTCTAGAAATCCGTTGTACTAAATATTGCATCATATTGTCATTTATAAAAAATATTTTTTATCTTTTTATTACGAAATATAAACTAAGAAATTTTTTTAAATGCTCTTTATTTTATTCAATCTTTGAAACAAATTAATTATAAAATAGTTTTAGAATTTTCAATAACGCTTTAAAAATGAGTGTTACCTATAATTGAGATTGAAAACTTCCATTAGAAAAAAAAATTATATACGATATGAAGAAAACTTTATTTTAATAATATAAATATTTATGTTTAATGTGTTATTATCATAAAATTGATTAAATGTTTCAAAATTTTAACAAATTTTTAAATATATTTGTTTACATATGATAAAGAGATGAAAAGGAAAGAAAGATGAGAGAGGTAAATAGGCATGTAGTGAAAATTGTCACTTGTACATACCTACATATATTATTAGAGAAGGATACACACGTATAAAAATATTTCTAAAATAATGCTACATTTTTTAAAATGATGTTTTGATATTAATGAAAATTTTCGAAACACTTTATCAATTTTGTGAGTATCGCCGATAAATGAAATCGTACAAACATTTTATTTTATATAACACAAAAGTGAATCGATTGAGTAAAATTCTAATGAATTTTTAATGAGCTTTAATATTTCAATTGACATATATAAATTTTTTAAAAACTTACCAAGAGCGCACGTGTTCGTGCCAATTCGTGATATTCTGGAGCTTTTGACACGTAGTCACGATGACAGCAGGGATGTTATCTCGACATTCTCAAAGCCGGTCAAGTACGTTAGGCCGAATCGTTTCTGGAAAATATTTTCATTGTGGAAATTATGATATGATCTCGATACGTGTTGGACAAAGTAAGGATAAGGATCGCGAGAAGCACGTGGCGAAGCCACAACGCGCACTGACTGCTCCAAACAGGACAGCTGACGAAGGGTGGAAACGCCGCACTTTCCGCCCTCCGCTATCAATCCCCACCAGCCTCGCACTTCTTTCTCTATCTCCATTCTTCGTGTTCTCGATCATCACCAATCGTTATGTTGATTTTACTAAAAAAATTTATCGTATTCAACAAGCATAATTCAGCTTATAAATTGGAAGGAGAATATTTTTATTATTTTTATAAGGGAAAGAAGTTACTTAAAAAATAACAAGGTTTATAACGGAATGCGCGAAACACTCGATTGGTCGTGCTGATGTTGATTACATTTTGATGGTTAATTATTTTTGTCTGATATTTTATCTATTAATATTGATAATGTTTTTTTCATAAAGGAGAATGCTAATAATATTACAGATTCATCTTATTTACTTTTTACGTACATCTCAATCACAATCATAATTACATGTCTATATAAACTCAAATTGCCACGTTTTCATTGATCTTAAATTAATTATCCTCTTCTACTTTGAAGATGCCAGTGTAGCGAAAAAGTACTGTCTGTGAGTGATATATGATCTTTCATATATGGTCCTACAAAAAGATTCTTGTGTAAGTAATCAATCAATAGAAAGCACTTCGGATACATTTTTGTGGCCGAGTGCGGAATGACAGAACTGATTTTACGACATCGCGCTGCAGGACTTTGCTTTCGTTCCCAAGGATGCATTAAGGGTTCTTCATATAATCATTGATTGAATCTTTGAGTTTCAGAGAGACTTGTCCGATAATAGTATTTTCAATATATTCGTGCGTCGAATTTCTCACAATTAACAAACTCCATCCGTAATATGCAAATTGTAATTACCACAATTTGTAATTTTAAAAAATTTTTCAAATTGACTAATTATTTATACGACGCAATCAAACACTTAATTGCATGCGTTAACGCATATATGTGAAAGGAAGGATTTTTTAATCTTAATCAAATGCCCATGTATTTCAATTGTATACATAATATTTAAATATAATATTACATGTATAACACTTAAAATATTCGATATCCGCGTAATAGTTTTGCTTGGCACAAATTTCTACAAAGTCTACAAAAACAATGAGCGAAGAAGAATTATATAAGATTAATGATCATTTTGCTAAAGAGAACAGGAAGATGCTGTCTGTTTTCAAGTATATAGCCGCAGCGTATAAGTTTTGCGAGCAAATAAATCCGTATATAGAAAGTAAACCATGTGTCCCTCGCTTGTCGGAAACGCATCTAACATTACGGTCACCCGTTGTCTGCCAAAAATATCAGCAAAGCCGTTTTTCACCGTCGATTAAGTTGATGACGCGTATCGATAATAATCGGAATTACCCACACACAAATTTATTCTCCATCGTCATAAATTCTCTAGCAAGGAGATAGCCATGTGCATGTTTTATTACGTCAATGTGACGCATAAGTATATGTGTTTCTTTTTTTTAAGAATCGATAAATAATTAGCAATTCCAGCAAATAGCGCTTTTTATTTACAACTAAATGTTTAAAAATTAATAATATAATCTCTAAGAATATAAAGGCTCGATATATATCAAATATAAATCGGTAATAGATAGGCTATTCGAGCCGTACGCGGATGTCGGTGCGTCGATTCCAACGAAAATTAATTTTTCGTTGGAATTAACTAATTGTGCACGGGGCAGAAATTTTTCTTGGTACACCGCCAAGACTTTATTACGGAACAATCTCAATTCGAGATTTTTAATTCCAAAGATCCCCTCTGTCCCCCCTAAAGAAATGTAGGCGAGAGCCATCTCAGATGGTGAGAGCAGTCGCCCGGCAAGCGAAAGGTCTCGGGTTCGATTCCCGATTCAGCGACTTTCGGATCTATATTTTTCTCGCCTACATTTCTTTAGGGGGGACAGAGGGGATCTTTGGAATTAAAAATCTCGAATTGAGATTGTTCCGTAATAAAGTCTTGGCGGTGTACCAAGCAAAATTTGTGCCCCGTGCACAATTATTAGTTAATTCCAACGAAAAATTAATTTTCGTTGGAATCGACGCACCGACATCCGCGTACGGCTCGAATAGCCTATCTATTACCGATTTATATTTAATAATATAATGTCTTTGTGTTTTTGAAAAATATATATTAGAATTATATGTATATTAAAGTTTTTCCACGTAAATTTTATTATACATTTATTATACTATATATAAAATATTTAGCAAATTATTTCGAACATAAATAAAATAACATATGTAAATATAAAAATAAATTATTACACACATTATAGCTCTTTCACTCTATTTCGCTACGTTCCCCTAGTAGTAAAGATCAGAATTAGGTCGACAGAGCCAATATGAAGTTTCGGATGGAATAATCGCGGCGAAATAACGAAGCAGGAGGTCACTTTATATCGGGATTTCAACGAAAGCACGTGTCATTCGTTCTCGCAAAATGACCGTACGAAACCCGTTCATGATGAAGCTGCGCACACGTCGTCCTCGGGAGGATAAGAATTTCTACAACGGGATATTCCCTGTGTGGGGATATATCTCATAGGTGTGTACATACATATTACATACATATTTTTCTGTCATTCCGTAACTCCCGTACAATCCCCAGCGACGAATGGCAGATATTTCTCGAATCGCGCACGCGTAAATATATTAAATATAAAATATAAACATTTATAATTTTATATTGAATATATAAATATATTAAATTATATTAGATGCCAAAATGAACATTTATTTGTAAAATTGTGCTGTACTAGTGTATCTTATGCAATGTTATACTATCGAAATATCATGTCACAAAACTATTCAGTTAGATTTTTTGCGCGTAATTTGTCTAAATAATTGAAAATTATTATTAAGCTCCTTGGTATAATCCGCGGGATCTCATCGGCCTTGATTGCAGCGATAACGACATATTCTCCAACTTTCGATGTATGAGGATCGTATCGGACATGATTTAATTGCATGTCAATCTTTCGTGAACGAGAGTCCTCGAGGATGCATCTCCATTACAGAGCGACATATGTGTGCGTTAATATTCGACAAATAGTCGTATTGTGAGTCGGTTTTAAATGCGTACTCTTTTATAAGAGAATACGACACAGAAAATCGAACGCCTCAATTTTCTTGTTGTTGTTATTCTTGTACGGTAAATGTATTATATGATAATACATTTACCGTACACATGTTAAATACAAATTGTTTTAAAAATTATTTCACGACTGTATTTATGTAGATATATACACATATACACTGCTGGCCATTAAATTGCAACACTATATATATATATATAATATACACACGTGTGTATATATATATATATATATATATATATATATATATATATACATGTATACATACACTAACGTAATGTAGCAGTACTTAGAGTAAACCTTCATCTTGAGACTTTTTAAAACGCAAGATATCAAGACAAGGAAAATAATTGAAACGATCTGTCTCGATAACGTTTCGATTTACAATTTATCTGGAGCAACGAATCCTGGTCATTTCTAAACGAAAATGTCACAAAGATATATTGCGTGACATCCGCGATGTCGCTACGTCTTCGTGTCGACGACGTTTATCGAAAATCGGAAATAAAAAGATCGACACGGATTTACTTGAGACAATCGAGAGCTTCCGTCATCGGAGGTGTCTTCGTTCGAGGATCAGATCTGTTAGCGGTGCTCACAATTTCCGGGATTTCCAAACAGGATGCGTGACACATCCTGACGTGTCGCCGATACGAAATTTATTTCGTCCCACTACATGTGGCCCATAAAAGCTCGACTTTAATTTCAATGATCGATTTGCGTATTTCTGTTTTAGTTAAAATAGCGAAACGTTATTATGTTGATTTTTAAATATATACTAATTAAATATAAATTGTTCACAAGTAAGTTTTATATAATTCTAATTCAAGGTTGTGTGTGTGTGTGTGATTATCAAAAACATTTATCTCATATATTTAAATTTCTTCGCAAAACTTTATGTGTCCATAGATTTTATATCTCAAATCTAGAAAATCTTTCAGAGAATACAAGATATTAAAAATTTTATTAAATTGGATCAAATCACAGATACTCGCCTTCTATCTGTTAAAAAATACCTCTCCTTTTGTCTTCAAACTTGCAAATTTACATGTAAAGTGAAAGGTAGGCAATATTTACATGTCGAACTTGAGAAAGCGAATGAAACTTTCTATCCAAAGACGGCGTATATATAGCATCGCGCTCTTCTTCGAAACTTTGGTATTATTCTCTTTTCATGAATCGTATCGCATCTTGGACCACAATACCAATCTTTAAACATCTATAGCGCGCATATGCGCTGTTCTGTTCTATATATTACTTTATATAATTATTTGCAATCTTTTGTTGTGTAAAATAAAAAAAAAAAAAGAAAAAAATAAGATTAGCGAAACATAATTGCATTAAAATTTTTCCAATCATACTAGTAAGTAGTAAGACATTTCTCATTTTCTCGCGGCTATCCATACATCGCGTGTTTGCCGGTATATAATCCAACTTTAATCCCAAGCGGGCCACTCCTAGATCTTTAATCCCTCGTTCGTGAGAGAAATCTCTGCGCTATCGTTTCCTATCCGAATCTAATCTCCGCGCGAGTCACCCATTTCTTACTTTCATTATGCCGCCGCAACTCATCGCAGTCGAATGATTCGCGTTCTTTTACCGCTATTAATTACTTTTTCCATTTACATTGACCATCTCGTAATCTCTATGAACTCAAAAAGTCACGTGTCGGAGAGATTGAGAGAATTAATTATTGTACGAAAAATTTGATAAGAAAACATTTGAAAGAATTTCTTTTCAATCTTGATATAAATTTTGGATACATATTGAATGATAGTTTAAAAAATAAAAGGCATACACAGCAAAAATGAAATAATAAAAATAACGTCTTTTAATTTTCCTGATATTTCATATCCATCATGATATTTATTTTAATTCGAAATTTCATATATTTTTTAAAACGTTATAAATATGTAAAATATGTGTCAAAACACGAAACAAAATAAATCATACCTTCGAAAGAAAGATATACCTAAATTGTAAATAGCCATGTGGATGACATTGACAAAATAATTTGAATCTTTATGACAATTTTTTAAACAATTACTAAAACTATATATTAATTTTGCGTACAAAGAAATAGTGTGTAAATGGTATCTGCGTTAGATTAGCCTAGATCTATTGCAAGTATATAGAAAAAAAGCAAATATATTTACTTTTACAAGATCATTAATGATAATGAAAAGGAAATTGTATGTAAATGGTATCTGCGTTCGGCCTAGACCTATATAGAAAAAAAGCAAATATGTTTACTTTTATATAAGACTCGTGATAATGATAATAATAAAATCGAATTAATACATTTCTTAGCTTGGACTTTTTTCTGTACTAATTGTAAGAGAAATGAGATCGCGAGCCTATCGTACACGTGAGTCCAATGTTTCGTTCACCTTCGCTACAAGACAGATGCGCTCCTCGAACGTAAGCCGTAGTCGTGACGTGACACGAGGATGGCGGAACGAGAAAGCGAGTTAGAGGTAGAAATTCTAGTACGAGGGACACTTGAGAGCAGCACGATCAGCGGTATTCAAAATCTTTCCTCTCTACCCGTTATCGTTCACCGCTTTGACCGCGACCTCTGCCACCTGCTTTTTGACTCGGAATTTCGTCGATAACCCACATACGGCATTCTATCGTTCTCGTTCGCAAGAATTCAGATTTGCAACATACGTGGTGAAGTGACCGAATGTAAATCGATGCACGATATAAACAAACACTCGAGATCGGGTACACTTTCGATGATGCTCAATCACGTCGCTTTCATCGTCCTTGTTTCATCGTATCTTGGAATGTTATTCGATGATTCGTTTTTCAGTTCAGAATGATGGTAATATCTAAGGAGAAACCTAAAACGGAATACTAATCAGAATATTAATGGAGTCGTTATATAATTTAATCAAATTCACATGTTTTAAACGTTTAGACTTGTTTTCGAGGCACATAAAGTACATAATATTTTTCGACTTAATGTAACATTATTTCTTGACATAAACTTTAATGCATTTTTCACGACTTTTTCAAATATTTATTACTTTTAATTAGAAAAATAAATATTTTTAATTGGAGAAATAAATATATCGTTGTACCTATAAATTTGCGTTCTCTCAATTATAAAACATAAAAACTCTATCAGTATTTTTGTAATATTTTTTAAAAGCGCAGGAAATCAGCTATAAATTAATCAGATCTTTCTTATTTGACACTTATTTTTACCATAACAATTTAATTTTATTAATAATCTGTGTCATTTAAATTTCTCTGTACCTAATAATTTTAATTTTATTTATCTTTGCACACATAGTTAATTTCTCACGTGAGATTAATTATGAAACGAAATGTGAAGTTATTTTAATATTCTCTTATAAAATATAAAAATTCTATCAGTATTTTTATAATACTTTTTAAAAGCGCAGACATCAGTTATAAATTAATGAGATTTTTCCCATTTGATGCGTGAATTTTTATTACATCAATTTAATTTTGATAATCTATATGATCTATGTTTATTTAAATTTCTCTGTAATAATTTTAATTTTAATCCGCATCTTCGCTCGCAATTGATTTCTCACGAAAATAATAATAAAAAGAAACGTGAAGTTGTTTAATATTTTTTTATAAAACAAAAATTCTATCAATATTTTTTAAATATTTTTAAAAGCGCAACAATCAGCTATAAATTAATTAAATTTTTTTATTTGATGCGTCAATTTTTATTACAACAATTTAATTTTATTAATAGTCTATAGTCTGTATTATTTGAATTCTTCTATAATAATTTTAATTTTAATTCATTTTCGTTTAGTTGGTTTTTCACGTAAGATTAATAATGAAACCGAAACGTGAAGTTAATATTCCCATGCTTTTATATGTACGCACAAACAGTCGCGAGGCAAGACCAAACATTTTCACCGTGCAAGACGATACGTTATACATTAATAGTAGCCGACCAAACTAACGTGTTTGTTAATCCTTTGATAAAGGGATGTCTCCGGCAAACGATCCATACCCCTCTATTATCCCGTTGATCCTGTTTAAGTTTGCGTATAACACGACGAAAGGAAGTGATTGTATTTCCTCCCCCTCCCCCCAAGATCAGACAAAGTCAATTACTCGATGGAATTTGTAAATTCTGCGTGCTTTAACGCACCCTCATTACCGTTTATAATAATCCAATCACTTGAAACACTGATTGACTCTGTCGGCTTTACAATAATATTTATATCATAGTCAAAGAAAGATTACACTAGTTTACAAAAAATATTTTTTTTTCATTATTTGGAACCAGACAAGGTCTTATTAGATTCTTGGATGCTAAAAACAATGCCGCAAACCGATATTCACCAGCACGTCAGATTTCCGAAATAATGGAGATTTAATATGCAAAAAATGGCTCTTTTGTGATATTAAAAAATTTTTTTTGTAAAAAAGGTCATTATTTTGAAATTATCATCAAAAGTCATGAATAAAATGCAATTTTTTTTTATTTCGATATCTTACTTTTTAATCATGTTAGGAAGGATTTAAATACAGAGTTTTGCTGAGATAGCAAATATGCCGTCTATATAATGATGAAATCATATAATTATACTCATAATTTGTAGTTTAGGGCTATCGATACACATACACAGTGAAACTTATCGTGATACACTAAATGCACTAAATGTATATTTATATATATAGGGTGTCTTTCAAAAAACACCTTTTTTCCTCAGGAGCATCTTCATATGAGAAGTAGTTCCCAACTTTAATCTTTTATAACATGACTAAAAAGTAAGATATTAAAATAAAAAAATGCATCATACAGGGGATAAACAATACATTTATGATATCTGATTTAGACTGTCCAAATAACGTTAACCTTTTTTATAAAAAAATCTCAAATATCGGAAAAAAAAAAAACATTTTTTACACATTAAGATCCGTATTTATAGTCATTTCTCAAATCTCATCTCAGTCTTGAGACATGATATGGTTTAATAGATGAATTTTGAAAATCAATTTGATTTCGTTTGTAACCTCGATTCAGTAGAGATACTCGAGAGAAAATTTCAGTTAATCGATCTTTAATCAAAATGTAACTATTGAACCGTGCGTATCTCAAGACATAAAATCTGAGTATTTAACCTAATACGCTCTTGAGATTTGAGAAACGATTATAAATACGGACCTAAATCTTAATTATATTGGAAATCTGACGTGCATTTGGTTTGCGGCATCGTCTTCAGCATTCAAAAATTTATAAGAAACACTTTGTCTGATTTAAAATAATTTTTGGTTGTAAACTAGTGTTATTTTCTTAATAAGAAATATTGCACATTAAACACAGTAGGATTAGAATGTATAATGCATATTATATTATATAATGCGAGGGAAATGTTTTACGTCATATAATTCTTATACTCGTGGTTTATATAATATTGGAAAATTTATTATAAAAGAAAATGTTTCATAAATTTGAAATTTATTTATAATATTATATTACGATGACATGCACTATATGAGACGTCATGCAAAGCCTATCGCATTTTTTATATCACGTCATACAAAATTACGTCGTAAAAAATTGTCGGATCATTATCACGCAATAATTATATATTATAAAAATGTGCAAAATTAGAAAAATTGTACTTATAAAAATTTTATTACCAAAATTATATTAAAAGATACCATTCGTGCACGCACGAGTATTTATCAAATTTATATACCCATGTTATTATCTAGAATCGCATTTCCTGTTACGCAACAGTATCTAAATAGTAGCTATTTAAAATGTTGACCTTCAGTTGCGGACATAATCATATAGAACAAAGAACAAGCATATAATTACCTTTCAACTTATTGTTCAACACTATTTGTTTATCTCTTTCTTTTTCAGCTAGAAAAAGAACTGCTTATTATTATAACTACATTAGCTACGTAATTGGATTTTAATGCGATGTTTCGTTTCGATGTTAAAGAAGATTTATCTAATAATTTTACGTGAAGATGATTTATTCTTCCTATATGTTAATAAATTTTTTATCGCGCTACATGAGAGTTTACTAAATAAGGCGTATATTGTAAAGAAAAATATATATGCTGAAGACTTGTTAAAATTTTCACATTGACAGGAAATATTTATATCCTTGGCTTTACGTAGCTGTGTATATTGTGACAAATATTAACAATATTTTTTTTAATTTGTTGGCGCTTTCTACTTAAAAATTTCATATTAAATTATTACAGAATTAAACTCTTATACATTACCAAAGCCTATATGGTTTTATGAAAAAAAAGTATGAAATAGAAGTAAAAATATATACATTTTGTATTACATATATGCGTATTTATCTCTCGTGTAAATACGAGATATGTATATCTAAGATATTTTTATCTGTGTCATATTGATATAATGATATTGTCATTAAGAGATAAAACACGTACATTTATCTTTTATGATTACTAGATTGCAGCTTTGATAGCGTTTATTATGATGAGTGCAATTTATATAGGTATATGTGTTGAAATGGTTCTTCTCTCTCTCTCCATCGACATTTTAAAACATATAAATTCTGGAAAGTTTATACGATTGCAATATAAATTATCGATAGAATAAAATGTTAAGTGGAAGTGAAATGGAAGTGAAATTATCTATATAATAATGTCTTAGATATCTCTCTTTTCCTATCTTAATATCATTTTAAGTTTGCTTAATTTCGTCAAGTTCGAAAATTAATAGCTAGCTGTTATTATTATATAGTAGAAAGTTAAATAGTAGATTTTTGAGATACATGTATTGCATATATTGCAAAATATGACTGTGTGTAGAGAGAGAATATATACAGATCATAACTAAAACTTGAACGACAACTTGATAAATAAGTTAGTCATGTTCGGACTTATGTAACCAAGAAGTATATTAATAGATATGCAAGATAGATGAGCTTGCACAATTTACACAATTATGTCGAAACACGCAAGATTAAAATTGTTCTTTATTATAGTAGCAATATCTATGTAAAAAGCGAAATCAATACCGACATTTCTTATCATAACATACTTATTATATGTATCGCACGTACTATTATTACTAGCAAAGAACAAGTCATTGTAAAGCCATTTTATAGATATTGTTAAATATTATTAACTGCATGTATGTAAGGAATGCAAAAGATATTTAAGTAATGTTTGAAAATTTGGAAAATTATTTCGAGATGTAAAATATTCAAGTGCATCCTCTTAGCCGCGCATACGCAAATGCGTGCAAAAAATCATCGGTGCTGATTTTGCACAATAGGCTTTTTTTCAGCCAGTCCCTCTCTTCCGATTTATCGACTAATCGCGGCGACCGGGCCGCATCGGTGAGGGTAAGCGTTCAAAGAGGATGTCAGCGCGATCCACGATCAGTCTCCTGACAGTCTTTCGTAAGATTTACACCGCGATGGATCGTTGGGCAGGAAAAGTCGCTTTGGTCACTGGTGCGAGCGTCGGAATAGGCGCGCAAATCACGAAAGCGCTCGCCAAGAATGGAATGAAAGTGATCGCCGTCGCGAGAAGGCTGGAAAAGCTAGACGAATTGGCGGCGAGTATCAAGCGTGAATGTAACGGCGAAGTTTACTCGATGAAATGCGATGTCCGACAGGAAGAGGAAATTCTCCAAGTATTCAAGCGGGCGGAGGAAGAACTGGGCGGCGTTGATGTGTTGATCAACAACGCTGGTGTGGTCTCACCCGAGCCGATTATAGGTATGTACATATATGTATATATTCTTCTTCTTCTTCTTCCCTTTTTTTCTCGAAAACTCTTATTTTATTTATAAAAATTTATGTGAGTAAAATTGGGGGATATCTTATCGCGACGCACTTTGTGCAACATATATTTAGAATATTTACAATTAATTTTATATACACAAGCTATATATTATTTATCGCGCACTTTTTATTGAAAGAGGGATCAACGGAGACGTATCGCAAAATTTTGGACGTGAATGTGCTCGCGACGGCGATATGTTCGCGGCAGTTGGTGCAATCTGTCAAAAAACGCAAGGCTACGGGTCATATCATTAATCTTAACAGGTAGGTTTTATTTATACGATGTAAATAAAATTTGAATTACATTTATGAATATAGTTTCAAACACTTGCAGTATGTCATCGAAAAAATATAAGAAAAATACACCGACTTCATTGCAAAGAAAACTTTATACAATTTTATTTAATAATTTAATAATCTGTATCATACCCTATCTTGCAATTTAGACCTTTTATGGAACTGAAATTGTTAATCAAAAAATTTTGAATATTCTGCAAAAAAATCTGTGGTACGTGAGAGTGTACTACAGCATTTTCAGACATATGTTTATTAGAAAATTTCAACTCTAAATGACTTCAATAACACGCCCTTAAGGCCATTGCACGTACAAAAATTTTAGTCGTAATCGCAAGGCCGTAAGCAAATCGTCCAATCACAGTCAAGCATTCTTATTACGTTATGATAATTCTTCTCTATGATTGGACGATTTGCTTACGGCCTTACGATTACGACTAAAATTTTTGTACGTGCAATGGCCTTTAATGTATGGACCTTGAGCACTGCTAACTGTAATTTTTATGTTTCATCTACAGTGTAGCAGGACACTATGCAGAAGTTATCAATATGCCAGTGAGTGTCTATTGCGCTAGTAAATATGCTGTCACTGGAATGTCAGCGAGTTTGCGCAACGAAATAACAAACGCAAAGCTTGATATAAAAGTCACGGTATGCGAACTTTCTGTTTATTAATCTTGTCAGTGCCAATATTATAGTCGAATGCAGAGAAAAAGTTGATTTATCTCTCTCGTCATTTGACTTATCATTGATTAATGAGTTAATGATTTTTGTTCCTATGTAACGGTCTTTTTTCACAACGACAATTGATCTGGAATAATAATGATCAAATAATATTTAAAAATATATAATTTCCGTAAACACATACAGAGCATCAGTCCTGGTATGGTGAAGACAGATATGCTATTGGATGCCCTATCCAGCTTGGACAAAGAGACCCGCGCTTCTTTCAGCGACGTACCGATGCTGCAAGACACCGATATCGCAGATGCAGTGATTTATAGTTTAAGTATGCCGCAACGTGTGCAGGTAAGCGGATATTATTTAATGGCTTCGATAAATGTGTTTTTATAATATCCCTAATTAAAAATCCTTCGTTACATAAATCGGCAAGAAAAAGACTTTGTGCTTTTTTAATTTCGACAAATCGCGTATGATTTAATTTTATATTACTCTCTCTAATACAAATTCAGGAAGGAAGCAGGTTAATATAATATAAGAAGCAGGCGCAGAAATTAGGCACAACAACGTTTCGGTCCCTTTTTTTCTTCAGCAGGCAAATAATAAATCGAGTACTGTTTAGTATATCACTGAGGTCAGGACGGGCAATTTTCGGTTAGTCGGCCTGCTGAAGATGGTTCAAAGAAAGGACCGAAACGTTCAAGTAGAGAAGTATTTAATAACAAGTTTGTTACGCTTAATTTCTGTGTCTGGCTCTTATTTGCTGGTTCGTATCCTGAATTTATATTTATATATCAGAAACTTTCGATTTATTACAATTCTGTTTTTAATATTTATAGCTTGTATTCTATGTCAAAAATGTATCGCAATCTCGAATATTTGTAGAATATTGTTTTAAAATTAAAAATTATTACCCGTGCACGAGAGAGAGAGAAAGAGAGAGAGAGAAATCGATTTAATTTAAATAATATTATACCAATCACATGCACGTATAATGGTGCTTTATCTGTTTCAGATATGTGAAATCATAATAATGCCACACGAAGCTATGGCTGGAAAGAATCCTAGACCATACGCGAAGAAATAATGCGTATGCTGCGTTTCAAACCAACCTCCTCCTGAACCTGTTAACAGTCACGCTTTGCAGTAAAACAGATGGAACTAGAAGAAGATTCAAGCTTTAAGTTTCTGTAAAACAAAAAAAAATGAATAATAGAAAAGAAACAGATATTTTTATATATTCAAATGTGAATTTTTTCACAATCACGATACTAATTCTTATATTGTTAGAAAATTAGTAATACTAGTTAGTATTTTGTCGTTATTTTAATTCGATTAAAATAAATGTATTTTCCAATAACTGCTTACTTCCATCCAAAATGTAACTGCTGTAAGAGATTGTGCTTGAAAAATGTAAAATATACAAAGTAACAAAACAAACTGATAATCGAGCTGATAATTAAATTATTTTCTCATCACGTCGTCGCATTTGCACTTTTTAAATTAAGTCGGTAGCGTTTAAGTAACAGAGTATCTTTTTATTTTTCTGTACAATTACGCAGAGAGGAAGAGGAGAGAGAGAGAGAGAGGGAGAATGCAATGCTAATAAATAGATGTGACATGTCTTTGTGTAATATATTAATATATCTCTCATTATATATATTTATACGTTTACATTTCATTACATCACATCGAATGGACATGGTGCTGGAGTTGCCGGTTCTGTACACATTCTTCTCTGTATTAAATTGTGCTAGAAAATAAATCTAAAGAGAAAATGTACGATCATTATGAATCCGTGATAAGACACTTACAATTAGAAACGATCAGCGTCAATTGCATAGCGTAGCGGGCATGTGCGTCGTCGTTCGCCGAGATTTACAATAATCGAGAGACTAATGATATTTACGAACAATATACGGACGTACTCTGTTCCGCGAGAAGTAGAAAGGTAGACTTAAGAGAGAGAGAGAGAGAGAGAGAGAGGGGCAAGAAGGATATTCTCATTGTGTGTGTATGTGTGTGTGTACTATTAGCTTAAGAATTAATAGTATTGGTCGAGTATAGTATTGTTAAAATCCCTCTTTTATCATTCTATACGCGATTTCGCAGAATTGTCGCTCGAGAGACTCTCTCGTCAAATTATTATATAATTATAATCTCTCTTACTTATATACTTAAGAAGGTTCTTCGTATATATCAAGCGTAATAATGTGCACACGCCGCTCTAAATATCGACGCTCCGTTTCATTTACTCTTTTGTCCTCTTAAATTTTTAGAGAATGGTCTCTCTCGCGCGTTTTATATATAAGAAGGAAAGGCCAGTATTAATTTAAACGAGATTTTTAGACGATGCCACGTGAATAAACATACACATATACGAGGCAGGCATTCATCTCTTCTTCGAGTAAAGTCGAGAAATGCATTAGCCGAATGAATCGCGATTCGCTGGAGAAGCGACGAGCAAGTTCGAGTATAAAGTTCTTCGACTTTGACCGAATGTTTTTTATTCACGTGACTAATCGATAATTCTCTTAATACAATCGTGACTTCTCAATGCACTTTAATTCTATCACGCGTATTGGCCCCTCGTCCGTTGCAGAAAGAAAAATTTAATCGCACGCGACTAACCGGCACGTGGTAACATTTCAAACAACTTTACGAAAGAATTTGTCTAACTTTACAACATTTTTACTGCTAATGTTACGCGACGTTTGCGTCTCTGCAAGAAAGAAAACCAAAGCAATTACGATAAGAGAAAAGAATCTTGCTCAATTAAATGTTGCGTAAAACAGTATACATTTAAATAAAATTTTCGTCAAATTCTAGTTGAGCATAACAATTAATCTTTTGAAGTTTGTCGGGCTTTTGCCAAACTTTTTACGCTAAGTTTTTGATTTATTTCAATTAGTCAGGCCATGCTACAGTTGCGGCTGACAATAAGATTAGATAAAATTTAGAAAATAACGACAAGAAGCAGAGAAACGATCATTATCCAATAACATTAATCCAATTAATCCAATAACGATCACTATCCAATAACATTAATCCAATAACGATCATCCAATAACATTAATCCAATTAATCCAATAACAACATCCAATAGCATTAATATTCCGAAGAAAGAAAAGAAGAAACTGTTGCATATTCAACAACAACGCAAATTTATGCGTATCGAATGAGAGGAATTAAATAAATGCAGGACGGATATGTTTATACTCTTCGAAACTAGTGAGATTATATCCTATACATTCTCTATACCGATATAAGTATATATAATATCTCTGTGACTCTATGATAAAATGTTTCATTCGAAAAATCTGCTATAATTCGGTCTTCCTTAGTTTACGCAATTTATTTATAGCGTATATCTTTCCCATACTTATATAGATAGAGCCTTATCTCAAATTATTGCCGCGTACACAGAATCGGAGTCAATTTCAGTGGCAGATACTTTCATTTATCATTTGTCTATAAATCTAATATGAATTAATTTACTCTCTTTTAAATCGATTTAGCCTTTTACTAACTCTTTTCTCTAATGTACTCTAGTGTACTTTATGTAAGACAAGTGTGCGAGAGATGTGTATTTAAAAAAAAATATATATATCTATAAATAATAAAATAGCAAGTCTGCAGTAACGGCAGCATCTTCTGTGAGTAATACGAACAAAAAGATAAGACTGACAAACTACAAATGTCTCCGATTCTTTTACGCGTGTAACACGGCATAAGACGCGATGCATAGTGACACGGTCTGACAATTATTTATTATCGCGTCGAGAATTTACGCGACGCGCATTCCTTCACGGATATGTAATTACAAGCTTAAACGCGGATGTGCGTGTCGCTGCGCATAAAGTATCCTACGACCGTAATATCGCGAGAAATTCAATAAAATAATGTCTTTTCTCTTTCTGTCTTCATATATGTATATATGTATATATATTATATATAATATATATATATATAGATATATATAAGTATGTCGACTAAACATTATAGCCGCATCTTATCTTGCTCCTTCTTTTTATACATTACATACACACACACATTAAAGCTGTACCAGTGTACGTGTATACGGATACACATCTAACGAACGGTATGTATGTATAAGGATGCTTCGCGAAATACTATTTTTTTGCCGCGACTAATTGATAAACGCGTGAACGAGAGAAATCGATGCTTCCGCCGCGCGGTAAAGAACCGCGTCGGAAGCATATATGGGGCCTCAGTTATTCGCACTCTTCTTTTTATTTATCTAGTAAAATTAAACGAAAAAGATCGCATTAAAAACGCAATATTATTGTGCGATATTCATATCTTTGTGCGGTGATTGCCAGCAAACGATAATGAAAATTGCTGAATAAAGTGTCTCGAAGATTATTCTTACGCGGTAATTGTAAGTACAAACCTTATAATCATCGTCGATAGTTATAATTCATTTAGAAGCATACAAATTCTTTCATCGTGCGTAAAGCTCTTCATATCAAATGCTTCAGTGTTGTAGTTTTCCTCGGTAAACATGATTTTTAACACGATATCAAGAACCGAAAAGCATACCTTAAATATTTGCTCGTTTATAGTGTTGTGGAAGAAATCAAATACGGCTCGAAATATGTATATTAATCTCCAACGTGGAAATTCATCAAACGTTGTGAAAATATATTAATAAATTTGTCTCCCTCTTTTTTTCTTTTTTTCATAAAATGTGCATCTTTCGTAAGGTGCTCGTATAATTTTAAATCGCTGTTACATCAATTTCCGCGTTGTTCGGTTCAAGAACACAAGAGAGGGGAAGGGGTATGCCTTTATTCGTATCAAATTATTATCACAACGCAATTCAAGATTTGTGAATCATTCTTCCTCTCCTTTCGTATAATACAATATACAATCCATCTATTTACGAATAGCTTAGAAGAATTTCAAGAATCGCTAGGACCAAGAATATTGTACTTACCGATTCGCAAACGTAACACCAGAATCTAAAATCAAAGATTTCCATATTGACAAAGAATTCATAATCATTACAACATCGACGATGATTATCTCGAGAAGCGCAGTAACTTTCTAATGAGATCAAGTGATTTTACATCATATCGAGCCGTAAAAAATAATCGATAACTTCTAATTCAAACATCCTACGCAGGAGTAGCAGAGACAGATATACGTGACTCGGGCCTTTGGTCTAACAATTTAAACAAACTATCTCTCAAGATATTATGAATCGTCTCCGCTCATCTAATGTGTATGACACACATACATCTATTTGTACTACTATCGAATGATGCTTGTCTCTCATTCGTAAGCGTAATAAGGAGCCCATAAACTTATTAATAATAGCCATTCAATGGGAGATCACGAGCTTCTTCCACGTAGTCTAAAGTTGCAGAGACTCTTGAAGAATACAATTGCTCGTTGTATCTTTCATTCTTCGGCCGGAGCCTGCGCTCCTCCACCATCCTCACTTTTACCACTGGCTTTTTGTTCTTGCTCCTTTTGTGCTTTGGCTTCTGCATCTGCAAATGAAACGTTGACATTGCGACTCGTCTCAATCTTGTTGAAGCAAATGAGCTAAATAAGTTCTGCGAATAGTGTACAGGCAGAAACAAAATTCTCATAATTGTATAGAAAGATGATTTCCTCTGTTTTCATTGTTTTCAAGCGATTAATTGACGTTTAAAATACGAGATAATTAACATACCTCGAACTGCTTGCTCCTTCCAACTCTTCTTATTGTCCGCAAGACACGTGATCCAAGGTTTATCGATTCTGAACCTTCTATTTTCCCCTCCTAAACGTTCATTTAAAATAATTAATTTAATTAAAATAAATTAATTAATTTAAAATAAATCAGAATTTTTCGAAATTGACATTTTGCCGATATAATCGAACCAACAATCATAAATCAGAAAAAAAGAAAATTTCAAAGTGCAATTATTTAAAGTTATGTAATTTAAGCATATGTTTTAAAAATAATTTTACCGTTACTAGGCTCTTCTGTGGTATCCTTGACATTAAGGGGCGCGAGAACAGTTTCCAGCGTGTCACTGCATACTTGCATGCTAGGCTCGACGATGAATTCTATGAATCCTATTTGGGATTCGGCTACCAATGTGTTGTTACGATCGCACAGAGGTGAAAATGGCAATCCGAGCTCTCTCTCCTTGTCACCTTGTCTGAAAAATTCCTCCAGAAGTTGCATCGTCCACCTGTGTGTGCATTCAAAATTACCAATGTCATTTACTCGTGAATATGAATATGAATAAGTAAAGATTGCTGTTTTTTTTTCTCCTGTTTATTAATAATTAATACGTAAATTAATATTTTATTACAGGTTTTTACACGCATTTGCATTTTTTATTGCGCTTTAAAATTTCGTATAGAAGCAATTTTATGTGTCTGCGATAATTTTTAAAAGATCGAGTTTCACATAAAAATAAAACGAGGGAAAAACTGCTGACATTCTATGCAAATAAAAAATTTCACCTATGATGAAGATCCCATCTTTTGGCAGGATGCGAAATGTCGCAGCAATGGAGGACCAAACTAACGGCTTTGCTCTTATCTACGCTTGGCTCCGCCAAACTTAATAGATTCTTCATGTTCTTTAACTGTTGAAAGTGAAAACTCATGTCGGTGGCAAGAACCATGTCGATCACGAGCGAGCGAAATTCCCGAAATTCCTCTCTCGACAAGTTCTGCAATATGTTGCAATCATCTTCTTTGAGTATCCTGAAATATTGTAATAAAACATTGTCATTATCGAACATATTTATTTCCTTTAACACATCTACAGTGTACATAATGTAAATCTTAATTTAACTGCATTTTCTTTCCTTTCTTTCCCTTTCTCTCTCTCTCTATCTATCTATCTATTTTTCTAGGAAGAAAAGAAATTTATTTAAATTGAAAAAAACTTGAGAAAAATATTTTAAAAGATTGCCCAACTCTTTCTTATGCGCGCATGTCCAACAGATATTATGAAATTTTTAATTTTAATTAATATTTATGTCTATAGTAATTCTTGAAAGATAAGATTTATCTACACTTTTTGGATGTAAATTGTCAATGGGAGGGAGAACAACGTCAATCGTAAAATCAAGTTTGCGCATACCGAAAGCTGGCCGAGATGTGATGGTTTTCCAGCACCGCTCGATCGTTATACAGAAGAGCTGTATCGCTCCCAGACATTACGTGAAAATTGTTTGTGGTCCCAGTGTGCTCGTAATCGTGAATAAGTGCCGCCACGAGAGTGGCGAAAATCTCGAGATCGGTCAGCCAGTTCTGCAACAAGTATATAATCAACTGGAGATAATCTCACGTTGAAAGAATCGTCGAGGGAACGGAACGGCGGAGGATGAAATTGAGCAGAAAGGATACCTTCTTTTGCTAAACTAACTAATCAACGATAGCTTGATAGAGAGATCTCGTTTTTTTTCTATTATTTACATCTCACGATTTTTGCTCTTTTAAAGACAAAAACATATCGCAAAACGAAAGCTTATCAATATTCTTTCCGGAAAGTTTATATGTATATATTTATGCTAATTATATATATAGATTGCATATATTCTAATACATTACACGTGCAATTAAATTAAAGGATAATTTAAAACTTCAGAAATTTTCATTTTTCCAAAAATTCTTAATTTTATAATAATTTCTCAATCCCCCAAATATAATGAAGAAAAATTAAGCAAACATATTTATTATCTCTTTTTACACATAGAGGATATATAATTTGAAAATAATACAAAAAAAAATAAATTAGACGTATGTCTAAAGTATTTCTTTAGAGATATTCACCATCAAACCCGTTTGACACAAGATGTAATGCATGGTTTGCGCAACGTCGGCAGCGTGAAGATTGTTATGGTATGGGTTTCGGTGTCTGCAATATCCCTCTTCGACTTTTCCGAGGAAGCACTCCAAAACTGTGGGAGGTACTTTAAACTTGTGAATCATACCGTATCGATTGAGGAGATCATAGCCCAAGTATTTTACCGGTGTGCCCAAGGTGGCCTCGTTCAAGGAAAACACATCGAACGACCAATCGTCTAAAGTCTTGAACAGTAAAAGCGAACAATTTAAAATTATAAAATTTCAAAAACAAACCTGAGTAACTCGACCAATCTCTACACGACTAATTTAAAGTTTTCTCCAACCAATTGGCTGACTAGATCGAGAAGTTTCGGATCTCTTAAATGTAATCGATGTATTAACGTACTGATAAGCGTGCTTTCATTATAAGTACAGCAAACGGAGAATAAAATGGTAAATCAGTAGAATTTTGTCAAATCTTGTCATTGCTTTAAAAACTGCCACTTTTATTGATTCATCAATTTAAGAGCGATTAATTTAAGATGAAAAGATATCATCATTTCTTTGAAATGTGACTAAATAACTAGGACGAGACCAGAGAGTTGTGTGCATTCTAAACTTTCTCTTGTTCGAGATCCACATCTCGTGGATATACACATATATTCGTGTGTTTCATTACTTAAAAATTACTCGCTCCAACCCGACTTTACAATCGCCGGCTAGGATTACCTTAAGCACTTTGACGACCTCCGGCGGAAATTGCATGAGGGCGGTATTCGTGACCCTCCTGTAGATCCGATCGACGAATATGCCCGCCCTGATGGCGTGCGCGACCGAGCGGAATTTCGGCTTCTCGTCAGCCTTCCGTCTCGTGGTTGCGAGCTGCCTGGTGAAAGTTGACGCCAACCACTCGCGCACTTCCGGCGGCACCGCGTCCGGCTGCACCTCCGATAGTTCATCGTCTTCGTCTGCCAACCGTCTAAGGAAGGAAATCGCAGGATCGCGATGTTAGATCGGTGATATTAGATCGCGCTGACATATTCGGCACGATCATAATTCCGGCCTACCTTACACCTTACACGCGTTTGATCGAGCCGAGACGCTCGATATGTCCTCGAAAAAAAGTTAAACATTCTAGCTAAAATCTGCATTTAAGCTTGCTTTGCATCGTCGTGTCGTATAAATTGAATTGAACTGAACAACTAATATCTACGTTGTATACTCTATATTCCACACTTGCTCGCTACGTTATTTTGCATCATTATTAATTTAATACGCCCCCTATTACGAAATGCATCATCGTGAAAATTGTGATTCTATAGATTCGTTAGAAACGCGATTATTTGTCAGAAATTTGCAAACCGTGAATGTCGCGAATAAATTATTCAAAATAATTTTTCATTCACTCGCAGAGATTACAATCGTGAATCACGATTACGTCCAAGATATGATTGTTGTTACGTTTTATGAACGAGTATACGAGAGACAGAGAATACACACAGAATATATCCTAGATACCAAAGAATATATACTTTACAAAAAATATTTTGATATTAAAATCTTTCACCATACAGAAATTTGAATAAAACAACTTTTTTATAAGTCTTTAAAATTATTTCACGTAATCCTAACTCATTTCTTATCTATAAAGCGTTTATGCTACAATTTAAATATCAATATAATTTTGATTCAACCAAAGTCATACCAATCACACAGTTCAATGAGAAAGTGCGAATTGGACAGAAATATTGCGTTCAAATGCGTGAGTTTGATGTGTTGTGTATGTGTGCGTTTGGCGTATTGAGGGTGACGGAATGAGGGTTTGTATAAAAATTGAACGATTTAAATGAATCGCTGCGGTCTTTCGAGTGTGTTTTGATCTCAAACCTGGTTCAGTGCAGTGATTTATTAGGCTCGAACGATAGTTAGGTCGGTCATTTTGGCAAATACATATATAATTTCGACAATAAGTCAACATTAATGTGAATAATAACATAAAGAGTAACATTACAATCGGCGAAATGTGTCGCAATCTCGCTTAAAAGTGCATCTCTGACGTATCCATCGACTTTGACTTCGTAGATTACACAAAACACAAAACATCCGGATATCGCTATCGGTAAGAAAGTGCAAAAATTTGGATTAATTGATGCCATTAATAACACAATTATAACAGGTATAGTTAAAATATTAAGAAAACATAATTAGTATGTATTGTCCAAGATACTTTATACATACACATAGATGACAAATTATGGTAAATTATGGTAAATTATGGTAAATATTGTGTGATTAGAACTTCGGCATAAACATTTATAAATTTAAAAATTGTTCGCAAGAAAGCATTATACGTTTACATGCGCATCTCTTACACTGTTAATCGCATTGTACTGTAGAGTGTCTCAGAACCACATCTGTTCTTCCAATTACAAATTTTTTCTTGTTACAAACTTTTTTCGCTAAAGCACATTTTTATTAGAGAAGCACTTTGAATATATTTATAAACTGTGTGCACCGTTATAAATAAATTTATTTATACTGATAAAAAATTTTAAGGTAAAATTAATATTTAAATGTAAAAGCTTCTAATAAAAGGCAATTATTATCCATTTAAATTTTGTCCAAGCTTAATTTGTGTAATCTAACTCTGTGTCTCGAGAGTGTTAAAGTATAACCGTTTGAATGAGCCCTGTAATAAAAATTGACAATTTAAAAAACCTAGATCCTGATACACCCCGTGAGCAAAATGGCATTGTATATTATACAGCAAGGCTTATTTCACGCGAGTCGCGCGAGCGATTTTTCATGCAGAAGAAGCTCGATATGGCATCGAGCTTAAAGTGCGGAGAGCAAAAGAAAAGAGCATCTCCGCGTTCGCGATTTGCGCTCGCGCAAAGTGAAAATTTTTGGGTGAAACGAACCTACGGCGTACACCCGGACGACACGTGGCGGCTGACTCCACACGATCGGCGTCTCTATAACGTGAAACACGAAAAGGAAAAACATATAGCACATTGAAAGGTTTACATCGATCTAAGCATTTCGCTACATCAAGCAAACATCCCTGGCATGCCTGCTGCGTGGGGTGACTTGAAAATATTCGCTCTCCGCCATTCGTTTATTCTGGCCGAAGATCAGTTCTCGGGATAGCCATTATCATCCTCCGCAGCCGCTCTCGCAGCATTTTTCGAGTCACTCCCTCGTACGTCGCGATAGATTTACGAGGGATGCTTATTATCCACGATCTGACGCCTGACGATAAACGTATATATACATGCACTCCTCTCTTCCTCGGGCAAGAACAATGCTAAACCAGTAGGAAACGGTCCATTATCGTGTAAACGATGCATGTTGCACGGCAGGCAGATACGTCCGACAAATCGTGTAGGTTACACCTAGAAAGAGGCTAGAAAAGACGTAGACTAAAGAGAGGGAGCGAGAGAGATAGACAAGGCAAGGCAAGAGTAATGTTTTTTTTCATGCTGTGTCCGAAAGTGTCGTTTGATCCTCGTGATCGAGGATCATTTCTCTCGTCGATCTTTATCCTCTTTTTCGACGTTCGCGCACAAGATGCAGAAATAAAGATAACAAAAATTGATAAATGTGATTATATATAAATGGCCATGATGTAAAATGTTTTCTGTTTTGCGCGCATCGTCCGATTATCTATACAAATTCGCGTGTCGCGAAACGAAGGCATTTTAACATTTAGGAAAAATGCGAAACATCTAAATTCAGTCATTGTTATCTCTGTGTAATCATTCGCACACGCATGTAAGAGAAACACGAAAGTTTATAATTTCGCGTCAACTATACTGGACTAACGTGTGCCGTATCCTAAACGAGTAACGATATGTCTTTGATATATATACTCGTCAAAAAATTTATCGCAACACGTAATTAATATCAAAATTTAGCATAAATTCAAATAAGCGTATCTCCGCGAAAAATTGTCGTATTTCAAAAATTTTTTTTTTTTGTTTTAAAGGGTAAAGTCTTTACTTTAAGGAACTTTCGTTCGATTTTGATTTTATTCTCTCCCCCTTTCTCCATCCCTTTAAAAGGACGTGTTTTTTTTTCAAAAAATTGCATAGTTTGACGAACTCTACGGAGTGTACTAAATTTTTTTCGCAAATATCATCATAACTATCGTAAAATATGGACTTTTCTCTACAAATTTAAAAAAAAATTGAATACCGTACGATTTTTTTTCGCGAAGTTACAGCATATCAAAGTTACCTATGCATTTTTGCCTATGTATTCAATTACCGCCAACATTAGCATTATCCGATGGGCACTACGGGGAAGTTGCTGGTCGGATTTTGCCCATCGTGTGTGTGTGTGTGTGTGTGTGTGTGTGTGTGTGTGTGTGTGTGTGTGTGTGTGTGTGTGTGTGTGTGTTGGGACAGGGATATATGTTCGTATTTAAAATTGTGTATTTCTGCCTCGTCTTCGGATGACCTTTTATGGGAAGATGGCATGATTTTGAAAGACTACCAACCAATTTCCAGCAATTGGAAGCAGCCCTACATCGAATATGGTTCGAAATTCTGCAAGTCACAATTAGAGCCTGCATTAATATGCGTGAGCGCCTGCAAGAGGTCATCCGAAGACGAGGCAGAAATATACAATTTTAAAAACGAACACATATATCCCTGCCCCAACACACACACACACACACACACACACGATGGGCAAAATCCGACCAGCAACCTCCCCGTAGTGCCCATCGGGTAATGCTAATGTTGGCGGTAATTGAATACATAGGCAAAAATGCATAGGTAACTTTGATATGCTGTAACTTCGCGAAAAAAAATCGTACGGTATTAAATTTTTTTAAAAATTTGTAGAGAAAAGTCCACATTTTACGATAGTTATGATGATATTTGCGAAAAAAATTTAGTACACTCCGTAGAGTTCGTCAAACTATGCAATTTTTTGAAAAAAAAACACGTCCCTCCTTTTAAAGGGATGGAGAAAGGGGGAGAGAATAAAATCAAAATCGAACGAAAGTTCCTTAAAGTAGAGACTTTACCCTTTAAAACAAAAAAAAAATTTTTGAAATACGACAATTTTTCGCGGAGATACGCTTATTTGAATTTATGCTAAATTTTAATATTAATTACGTGTTGCGATAATTTTTTTGACGAGTGTAGTATTTTCTAAACGAATCGTCTATATTACTACTCGATGCAACAATTTGTAGAAACATGCTAATTGTCTTGTATTTCAAATATCAGACTATATCTGAGTTGTTCAACTATTGAAAGATGCTCTTATTAACGGAAGAACGCATTGCTACGTAATGCGTTTTAATTTCTGTGCACATAAACTAGACTAGATAGTAGTACGTACGAAGGAGCTGTATTTGCTACGAGAAACGTTGACTCGTTCCACTTATTAGTTGGCATTCTACGGAGAAGAGCGACAACTCGGATAGTATTTAGTAGAGAATATAAAAGTAATATTTTTTGTATGTAGTTAAACAATCCGTTTAATATAGGAAAGCCTGGAGCGTCAATTCTACAATAAACAACTTTTTATCCAATCTAAAAGTAAAATGCAAAAATCGTTATACCTAGCAAATATCGTCGTCGCGTTTCCGCGACGCTCATCAATTGTCAATCACGTTATTCGCGTTATGCACAAAATTCGAGCCTGTGATGAGTATTGGCAGATTGACATTTAGCGGTTGGACGAATATCGAGAAACAGAGACGATCAAGAGCAAATGAAATATTATATAAAATATTAAATGTCACATAAAATAAAATATTGGAAAATAAATGGAAGATTTTATTGTAAAGTAATGAAATATCTGTAAAACTTGTGTCCGCAAATTTGAGCAGAAATATATTATTACGAAGAACGAAATTTAAGTTTGTCGCTCATCGCCGTGATTACCAACTATTATCCTCTTAGAAAAAAATATCTCGCCTCTCGCGAGACGCGCGAACGCGAACCTATCGTTCGACAAAGAGGACGACAAAGAGCGTCGACGGCACGGATACGGACGGCGGGAAAATCGGTTGGACAGGGGTGGAAAAAGAGGTGCGGGGGGGATAAAGAAGAGAAGAAAAGGAGAAGGAGCCTGAGACAAAAGATAAAGACGAAGGAAGACGATATCTCGTGGGACGAAACGGTGCGGGAGTCGTAAGGGGGTTGGAAATGTGAATGTTTCGCAACCTTGCCCATACGGGGGTGCGAAGCTTCCGTTTCTGGGTTACCACCGCGTGGCCCTGTGGTCCGTCCGGTTCCAAGCCGCCCCCTAGGGATGAAGACGTCAGGCCCTCCCCCCTACGTGATGATTGAGCGCACTCATTCCCGCCTGAACTCACCCTGCGGTAGTGCTTGTTAGTTCATGTGTAAAAAAGATCAGGATAATACAAGATTAAAGTTTCTCTCTTTCTTTTCTTTTCTTTTTCTCTCTTTTCGATATCGACGACCGCGGCATCGCGCTGTTCATTTTATCGACGAATATCCACATCAATAGACCAAATTACACCGATCTGATTCAGAACGAAATGGAATAAACTCTCGATGCGTCGCGCTTCGTGCCAACATAGTGTCCTCATGATATTGCTGAAATTAAGGATTGCGAGATTGATGTATCGTACTTTTGTTGCAACGCACATTGGTCGTAGGTGCGTGAACGAGAAGAAAAAATCAAGCGTTTAGATTCAAGCGATATAATCGAAGTTGTCATAATCTCCATGTCATGGAGATCATATCAATTGCAAATGACCGGCCGTGTGCAATTTTCACACACTCGAGGCAAGATATTTTGCTACGACGCAAAGTGTATAAATAATATAAAAAAAGATGCGAATTTGATGTACATATTTCTATAAGCGTTAAAGAAACTGCGTAATATTGTTAAAGCTCCTCACTTTCCTTTCTGCAATTATATCACAAATTACAATATCAAAAGCGAGAAATCATACAAATCTTTTCTTGCAAAAAAACCTCGCTTTCATTATAATATATACGATGATGAAATATACATAAAACTTTCCTTTTTATTCCTTTTTTAGTAAAAGCTCGAGTAATTAAATCTACGATGTCCAATATTTTCAGTAAAAGTGCAAGTTGATTAGAATTCAAAGTCATCTATTAATAATCGAAAAGATAAGACTAATTTATATCAGTACAAACGCGCATGAATGTTGAAATAGAAAGAGATAAGAAAATCTACATCCTACATTTGTCGTAAGAAAACAAAAATTTATACAGTTTCTCGCGCTTTCAATATCGTAGCATCGATATGACCGCAATTGAGGGAGAACTAGGAGCCTCAACAACAAAAATTCACTTGCCTCCTGTGAGGATTGAACTCACGACCCCTGGTTTACGAGACCAGTGCTCTACCACTGAGCTAAAGAGGCGTCGACGTCGACTCCTCTTCGGCAAACCTACAGAAATGATCTCGGTTAGAGAAAGCTCTAGACAAGTTTTGTCACAACGTTGTTGCCATGTAACGTTCGACTCGTCCAAGCATCGGCGCGCTTGAAGCTTTATCGTCCGGACGATTGATCTCGTTTGCGCGCATTCAGGAATAGCCTTTGTCCCTTATACAAGACTGGCTGTCTCTTTGATCGCCGAGTGACCAGGGGTTGTGAGTTTCATCCGGCACGACGCATCGCGAGAATCAAAGGCTCATCTTATTACGCGAGAGGCCGCACTGAAATTTGCGTTGTGCTTAGCAAATGAAACGGGAAACTGCGAAAAAGTCGTGCAAATAGTCGCACCCTGTGCGATTCCTGTGTCGACCGATAAATAATTTATCAATGATCGATCGTGTAGTCGATCCTGCCGGCAAAGTTATATCTCATCGTTCAACAATCGAATCGATATTAACGATCGTTATATAAAAGTAAAATGCAACACGGTCGGCTACGTACGATCGAAATACAAACAAGTGCTATCACATCGATAAATTATATACATATTAACTTTGAATCAATTTCAATCTTGTCGTGTATTCTCGACAATTAGATATGCGATATCAACAGTGCCTATAAAAAGAGAATTGTCAATTAATCGCGAGGTGCGGGACGTGGTGGCGATATAGCGTGTTGACAATGTCTGTAAATTTCGGCAGAAGAAAACAGTAGTACTTGAAATAATCATAGACAGGTATATAAGTATAAACCATTGTCTTTTTTCCATTGTACGTTAGAGACGAAATTATCTCTCGCTCGTGTAAAGAAACTTACTTGGTCTCGTCGATGAAAACAGCCTCGAGTACGCGAGCTGCATAATGCAAGTTTCGTTGAAGCAGTTCGGCGGATATCTCCCCCTGTTGTAGCTGCCTCAATAAGCACCTCAATCTGCAAAAAGAGAGGTATCCTCGGGAGTTTGTTCCCTTGCGCGCCAATAACGTGCCCTCTAAACTAGACGTTCGCGTTCAATCGCTTTCCGATAATTGCGCGACAAGTCGAGATTGCTAACGTAATTGTATTTAACTCTTCGATGCTCGAAGGGGTAGATGTTTTTTTTTCCCAACGCGAGATTCTTTAATCTCACATTGAATAAAACGTTTAGCGCGAGAATGGATAAAAAAAGTGTTACGAGGATGTACAAAAAATATAGTTTAATTGTGTGAACACACTCAATATATGTATATAAATTATAATTTGATTCTTATAATAAGCGCTGATAAATGATTTATGTAAATATATATTTAATTATTATACGCAATGGAAATGAAACATTTCCGCGCTCTCTGAGAATGATAATACAAGGATGTATGCATGATGTATTTATCGCCCGAATAGAATATGCACTTTTTATCTCTCATTGATTCAAAATAATAAAACAATAAAATTTCATGTGAAATCGTTCAGCGGTTAAAAAAAAGTTGTTTCTTTTTATGAATGCTACTCTCGGCAAACCTCCACCTAAATCTAAAGAGTGTCACATTTGCAAAGCTATTAACACCTGCAATGCGATATGATACCTGAGAGCAGCTTTGTCGCACGCGTCGGGAGTGTCAACGGCAGGAAGCAAGTCCGTCGTGAGATCGACATTATCGAGGATCTCATCGAGGTCGACGGATTGACTCGATAAATACGGAGTGTCGGGATTGTGCGGCGGCGGGGAACTTTCGAAATTCCCACTGCTGATGCTTTTGCTTTTGCCGGAACTTCGGCGTACTATCGTCAAAGTGCCCTGTTCTGAAACACAGCGAGCGTGATCGCTCCGATTAATGCGATTCAATGGAGAGCCAGACTCGCTCCTACCCTAAATCATCGCGGAGAAATATCTCCGCGAATAAAGAACCCGCCGCATTATTATCCGGAACAGAGGTGTAAATATGGACGCTTTAATTAATTATCTTAATTATTATAAGTATAGTTTGTAAAATTTTACCATTTCCCGAAATAATTTTTTTACTCTATAAATTAAGCTGCCTCTCTCCTGACTTACACAATTGTTCCGTAAATACAGCTTGTGACACAAAATATAATTTAAAAACATCTCACCCCACGGTAACATAAAAAACATTTTAGCTTAATTAGTTGATATTTTAATATTTTACAAATTGAAATAGATATTTTTTTAAAATTATTTATTATTTATTATATATATATAAGAGGTAAAGATCATAGAACCAATGAAAAATAAACACACTTGATATTTACATAAAAGTAAACTACTTTCCTCTTATTAGATTAAAGGAGATCTCTATATGCACTCGCGTGGCGGAAATTCATTTCGCGTAATGCTAAAATATAATATGACATTTTATAAAAATAAAATTTATGAAATAAAATAAAATTATTATTGTATAAGTAAATAAAGCTACTAAAGCTTTATACACAAAGTTCATTTTCCACACATTTCGCACATGCGAAAATTGCACAATTTTCATAAAAATATTTTTCATATTTTTCTCAAGATTACCCTCAACTTTTTTCAACCTGCAATAAAAACACCCTATTACGTGCGAATATTTTGGAGCACTTGCAGCTGACGAAAAAGGAGGAGAAAAAGAGAAAAAGGGCAAAAGAAACTTTGCCTTTCGAAGAAATATGCTCGCGGAAACGTCTGGTCGATAAGCGTCGAGGCGTATCTCGAGGAGGTAATACCGCGAAAACTTACTGGAAAGTTGGCCGTTTCGATCAGGAGAGGAAGAAGGATTGCGCGGCCTCGTGGATGCTGCGCCGCTTGAACCGCTGCAGCCGGTAGCGGACGCGCTGCTCGCCGCTGCACCGGCTGAGGCCACTCCAATATCATCCCTCGTGACTCGTCTGTCCGGTGGAGATGCAACTGCAATCGCAAAAAAAAAAAAAAAATAATAAAAGCAAGAATAAACAAAGGATAGATTTTTTTACTATTATCATCGTTTCTCAACAAAGCGCACAAATGTGCATATACATATGTACTACATACGCGATGCACGTGGCACTCGTGCGCGATCATCAATCAACGCGAGCGAGACGGAAAATTATTGCGGTATTTTTGCATGAATTTTCGTTTCATAACAATTTAATGTCGCGAATACTTGTTTGAATAAATATCTGATTGGACGCTGTTTGTTTCGCAGCTCTTCAATCATCATTGTTGTGTCATGTGATGTATATGTATAATTTCAACATTCGCTCGTAAATTCTAAAGAAGAATCTAACATTTTGTAATATTTATTTTCTAAAAATTGTAAAACATCGATAATTATAACACGAACGAAATTTTTCTTGGAGCCTTTTAGCGCGAAATGAATACTTTTCGTGCGGCTCTTTCGTACTGGGAGAAAATTTTGTTTCATCTTTTTTCGCGCTAGGAGAATATAACTATAATCGACTTTTAGAGAGACTAACTTTATTACACACGCACTATCCTAAGGCATAATAAATGTCAAAAAATGAAACGATCGCACGTGAGACAAAAAGCTAGATATCGCTAGAAATATTTGGACATCTAGAAAAGAATGTGACACAATATTCAGATATCTATATACATATATTATTATCTACATACATTTTTTATATATTACGCACCAAAAATACACGAAAATGTTTTGCATAAATTTTTTTGTACGTACATAAAATCGCAGAAAAATTAAAACTCTGCTGAAAAAAAAGATGCAAATTTGTACAATTTCGATAAATGAAACATTTCCATTTACTCACGTGGAGCTATATATATATATATATATATACTCATGCCGATTTGACTTTGATGGTACAACGTAATTATCGTGCGCGTCTTGTGTAATGGTGCGAATGTTATATCGCGAAATCGAACGTCCACATTGTCACCACCATAATTACACTAATTTGTCGAATATGTAACATGGTACAAAGTGTAAGGCCGTGTATCACTGCGGTAAAACCGCGGTGGCAGAGTAGCTATCGATCGGTAGCACTTGCCTATAGCCTGCGAATTAGTCTCATAGCCGATCGATCGCACACGAGTTACCAACGAGTTCCCATTATGCTAATCACAAGTTGAAGTGTTTCTGAGCGCGTGCATCGTGTTCGCGTCGTTTAGAGATTCGACGGAAATGAAAAACAAACGAACTATATTTACAATAATGTAATGAGCGTAAATGAATATCGCTCGACGATTACTTTAAGTTAAGTATCAGTTTGTCAGTTAAGTATCACCTTCGATATTGATTCGATAATAATTTTACGGTGCATATATAACGATATGCACGATGGCATTCAATTATGTGTACACACACAATCAGAGAAAGGAAATATAATTTATAATAATTGCGTACATATATGAAATGGACAAGTTTAAAAGGATAAAATTAAATCTAATAAATCTGTCGGTTTCGATTCTTTTTCAACATAAGAAATCAAGAGTCCTAATCTAATTAAAATAATATGTACAAGTCGGTAGTTAAATCTCTTGGAATTATTGCTGAACGCGATGTTTCGTATTTCTCTGCAAGTCACTGAATCGAAATCCAAACATTATGCCTATAATACGGTTAACAATTAATCAAACAGCATTGTTCGCTGCGCTGTCAATGTATCATGTATCATGTTACATTTAAAATAGTTATTGAAAATAATCTATCTGCTATTTCTTTTACATTCAATATAAAAACGCAAAATATTCAATTTAAAGAAGCATACAAATTCGATTAAAATTTTTATTTTATTATTGCAATTTGGTTATTTTCGTGTGTATGTTATAATCTTTGTACTAACGTATTCTGTCAAAAAAATAAATAAATAAAATCGGTATTAATATCCAGGGAGAAAACACTATTGTGAGAATAAATTGTTAAAATCGAATATCAACTCCGGCAAAATTTTATCATCCATCCGTATTCGACGACATGTGAGGACGCATCCAAAAGGCATTTTGGTAAAAAAAAAAAAAAAAACCATTCGTTTGCATGAAATCCAATTGCTTAAAATGTATGAAATAACACAATATGTAAATCATATTTTTCTCACTTCGGAGAAAAAGAAAAATTTTAATTTATAAAAAAATCTCAATTATGTTTATTATAATTATATCTTTTCATAGTTTCAAAGAGAGAAAAAGAGTAAAGATAGAAATTAAAAATTTTATCAAAATAATTATGCTTTATGCTCTTTGAAATACATGATTCATTACTTTTATAATTTATGCCTCCATTATATCTAATAATTAATATTTTACGATTTCCTGCCCTTTTACTTTCAAACAAAAATACCAGAAGAGTATCAGACATAAAACAATCTTCAAATTAATCCATATTTCGAAAATTACATAATCCCGACATAATCATTTTTCATAATATTAAGTCACGCTCTATAATTGCATGATATTAAAAAGAACCAACGTCCATTTTGCATAATTTCATATCTCGTGTCGTGCGTAAGATAGTCGCGAGAATATTTTTTGGGAAATGGAAAACGCGCTATGCAGGGCGTAGGGCGTTTGCAAAAGTAGGTAATTTTATTTTTGGCGAGATTTTATAGTGCGCAGAAATACACGTACCTATACGTGCTTAGTAAAATTAATAAACAGAATTTCGTTGAAATTCGCAGTCGTGAATCTCATCAAAGCGTTTCGCTTTGTGATTGTGATGATCTGTATGACGCACAGATACGCACATTTTCAAATAATAATTTTGCGGAGCGCTATCACTTTCCAAAATCACCTTTAAACGACGATACCAGCGTATTGATGTGACGGCGCGTGATATGAGTGGAGAGGGAGAGGGGGGGGGGAGGAATTATGAAATTATTCACCGTAAGCGAATAAGCAAACAGACGCGAATATAGCATATGTGAATGTAGGTGAATTATTACATTTCGCTTGAATAATGCACGAGATTGCAAGGCAATGGCGAAATATATGCGTTTAACACACAGAGCAAAATTCATATCCATCCCTTTTTTTAATTTACATTTTTATTTTTTACAGCTAGTATGCTACATCTCATTCGATGGTATGTTATGCAACGAGAGATTAAATTTTATTTTCTGAAGAAAATGTAATAATTTGACTTAATCACAATAATGCTACAAAGAAATTATCTGACAGTTATATAAAAATGCGCATCTTAAAGAATATTATAATCTTATTTTTCTACTACTTTCTGCCTTTAAATATTCTTTTATAAAAACGGTTAACACTCACAATAATGGAAATGTCATTACTAGACTTTATTAAATCATGAATATTCAATCAATAGCATGTGCATATTTCAATGTTATATAATGTAGAGTGTATTTTTTGCGATTTTGTAAACCTTTGTTAATAAAAGAAATAAATATACTCATTCTTAATAACATCGTTATTCGTAACAGCATAAAATAATGACTCTCAGCAAGCTGCTCATTTATTAAAAAACGGTCGGTGGCTTCTGAATAAATGTGATTAAAGGAATTGATATGGCTTCGTTTCTCGGGCAACACACACACACACACAAACCGCAGTCTTGCAAATTACGCGGCCAAGAGTCTTCTCTCTACTTTTTTCTCCCTCTCCTTGAACCAGCTTATCATTAATCGATGCACTTACACGAGACGGAATCCGATTATTAAATGATAAATGCTGACGATTGATAAAATGAGGTAAAACAAACTTGTTCAAGTTCAGATTAAAACTTGTTTTTGCGATAATATGAGTAACATGAATAAACACGATGAAAAGAAAAAGAAACAATACTTATGAGTACAGTATCAAAAAGAGCAACCAGAAACAATTTCGTTAAAAATTTATATCTTGATCTTTTAAAATTTATGTTAGAAAACATGATATATTATTACAATTGAAGAAATTAATTTCTTTCTTGGGTTTCCACATATTTACTTTCAAAAAAGGCAACCAAGAAACAATTTCGTGAAAAATTTATCTCGATTTCTTAAAATTTATGAGAGAAAACGAGATATTATTACAGTTGAAGAAATTAATTCTTGAGTTTTTTCTATATGTATTTATTTTAGATGTCTTTATTTATTTTTTGTTTCAGATATATATACGTAACGAATATTATTATATATATTTATACTATTGATAATATATAGATTGTATAATTTGAAAATATGAAATTAAATATAAAAGAGAGAATAAGAGAGATGAATTTAAAAAACTTGTGGATTTATAAAACCATATATAAAATATATAAAGCTATAAATAAAATCGCATAGAGAATAGTAACGTAATTAAATCGAATGTTGGACAATAACCAATTCATGCGCGGGCACATCTATTTTGATTCGCTCCGCCGTACACATATAATCGGTGACATGCAGAGTAATAGTGTTGCAGATGCGGGCAGGGACGACAATAGCGACAATAGCAGGGGAAATAATAGCTCGAAAATTAACTTGGGCGAGTTCTTGTCATTTTCTTATTGGCCCAAAGTGACGAATATGTCTTTTTGGCGTCAGCAAGGCGTTTCACTGATGGCAACAGAGACGCTCGAGACATACGTAAGATCGATAAATAACTCGTTGCGAATATTGTGTATATACCTCCTGTATCTTGCAATATATAATTATAATTTATATGCACAATATAAGCCATTTGATAGTTATAATATAGCAGCGATTACACAATTGCAACAATTATCTCGAATTATGGTAATTGTGTATAAATTCTTCATCAACAGTTTATACCGCTGTGGAGATGACATTAAATTATTCCGTATTTCATTACAATACGAGCATTTTCTTTTGCAAAAAGATAATGTTATCTATATAAAAATCATAAAAAATGATTTCTAATGCGGATAACTTATCACCTAGACCTAGATGACCTAGAATACTCTTTAATAATTATTTCTGTTGTTCTGAAATCTTTCTTCAATCTCAATATTCCGGAGCAAAATATTCGCTAATCCTCTGATAAAATTGCACAACGAAAACATAAACTTGCACAACAAATCTCTCGAGATTTGCTATGCTTCTGCTTATTTCGACGGGAACAAAGTACATCATACGTATTTCGATGCTATATGATTATCACATCGCATGTACAAACATTATAAGTGTAATTTTAATTCTGCGCGCGGTTCAGCTTCATAAAAGCTTTCATTTATAAACGTTTCTTAATTGCACAATCTTCGTGATATGTATTTTTATTAAAAGATGATTGCGATTCTTTTCTCAATGAAGCGATTTTTTTTTACACCAACGGAAAGAAATCAATATTGATATATTATTCATTTTCGATATAGCGGAAAGTCTATCTCCCCTATGAATATAAAATGACAAATTTCAATGCCTTGATGGATTATGGATAGTTTTAAACGAGTCGCTGAATAACTCTGCGGAATCATAAATTTTGATCATTTTAAGAAAAAGGATAAAATATTTTTTGTCGCGAGATTAGCAAATTATTTCTTTTTCATCGAAAGAAAAGTCTAATAATGATATAATGAACACTTTAGGTGAAAGTTTTTGTAATGAATATTTTCAATTTACGTTTGAAAAATTGCAGAGTAATAATTAATTTCAACGCACAAAGTAAACTTTCTCATTAACTTAATGGATGATTATTATCGCGGAGTTCTACGCGTCATGCATAATTTATTATGAAAGTGAAATGTATATACATGTACGTAAACGATGAAAACGATCTACCGAAATAACACTCGATTATTTAATAATAAGCGTAATTTAATCATATTATTTGTGAAATACATATGCATAATAAAAGAGATAACTCAATAAGCGCGATAACTTGTACTGAACAATATTTGATACACTGAACAATTTGTACGCTATTATAATTGTTTCTTTTTCTTAGAAATTAATTGTTATATAAACCTAAATATGATTTAAGATATAGATTTTCATCTCTATAGCGATATCAGATTGCTGATGATATAATTGCGTTTAAAGATAAATTATATATCAAATATTTTTGGGTGCTAGAAAGCTACTATAAAAGACGGAATATATGTAACACGACGTCAAAGATCGAAGACGTAAAATTCTATGGGAATTTATCGCGTTTCGACGTAACTTCCTTGCGTGACAAGAAAGGTGAAAAGGTCTTTCCTACTATTCGATTTTCATAGGTCGAAGAGAACATCCGAGGCATGTCAGTATTTACAATCGTTATTTTTCTTAATGATTTTCTGAGAAATATGTTTCACAAACTTGTAGATTCTCATCTCGTTAAAGATATCTAATGTAAATCAACTTTAAAGATAAGAGTCATTTCGATGTTATATATATATATGTATATCAAAAATTATGAGTTGAAAACTATGCGTCTAATCCTATTAAAAAATTAATTACGACGGATGTAATATTGATAACGCGTTTTTATCAGTTGCTAGATGCAGCAGGTTAATTCAATTGGTAAGGCGGAAGAGAGATAAGGCAGGAATTCCCTTTATTATGTCTGGTCCACAAAAATTAAATCCAAAGCTAGATTTTTCATTTTAAAAATGCGATATCCTATATCGATCGCTCTTAATAAGCCAGCATACTGATAAGAAATTGAAAATTTAGCATATCGGAAATATCGGACTGCATTTTAAAATGTCATGTCTGACATGTCTGCACAGAATAAATTCAAGCTTTCCATCATTTTAAAAATTCAATGAATTTGAATCGTCAATCGTCAGTAATATTAGAAAAAAAAGTGAAGACATTATTCACGGTAACTTTTCGATAACATTGAAAAATCTATTAGCCCTTATCAATGCAACTTGCTTTCTTGTTATCTGAAGAATTTCTGGATATTTCGACAACTTTCGTTTTGTACATAAAATCAAGAAAAGTTTCAGAGTTTACAGATTTGCACCGGCTTGTCGATTCTATTGTCGAATCGTTCGCTGGCTTTATCTCGCCAAGTTGGGTTAAAACACAATTGCGGAATCGAGCCGAACTATACAAAGTACAAAAGTCGAAAACTCGAGACTCGCTCAACAAACGAAAATAAGCGATAAAATAAAAATCGTCGGTTGCAAAAACGATTGGAAAACTTTGACGGCAACTTCGCGGTGGTGTATACACGTATCCGAGCACACGTAACCCGAAGATGCGCATACCTGGATTATTGATTACCGTGGCCGGAGAGTCACCTGATGGAATAGACCCTGTGCCTGGACAAAGACCTTAACTCGAATGCAGCGGTTCGTTCGCCCGGCCGCACTGTCAGCGTTTCACTCGTCTCGTTTTTTTTTTGCTTTTCCTTTCATTGCGTCGCCCGCAGCAGGAGAGAGAACGAGGCGAAATGCTCTCTCGTGCGGAAATTATATCCGCGCACTAAATTTAGCCATCTTCACCAGGAAAATTTGATTACCAATCGCGACCGCGCTGGATGCAAACTAGATGTGCGATTGTGCACCTCGCGCTCGTATGCAATATATCGGATTGGCTACAGTCATACATAGATGAAATGATTCGATCTCGTCTCCGAGAACAAGCTATGCTCGACACGCGTATTTCCATCTCTGAATAATGCAGATGTATACTTGATTAACGTCGTTTTCTAATAGACTGCTAGAATATGTCGAACCAAATTGTTAATCGCGAATCGTGCGCAATTTCTCTCTTCGTGATTAAACTTACTTTCGATTTAATACTTTGCTATGTGTATTTTTATTCGGGATCCTATATATCTAGTATACCAATTCAACCCTTCTTTCTTTTTATATAAATTCAGATGCGATTCCATTCCGTTTCATCCTTTATTGAAAATTACAAAAAAAAGGATAAAACAGCTTTTAAATGTGTCAATTTATTTTGCTAAATTTTATTCAAAACTTCAAACTTTGTTTTATCAAAGTGCATCGAGTCTTCCTGCGCTATCGATATCAGAAATTGATTAAAGTTACATTTCTCTCGAGCCAATTAACTTCCTCTTTTTACGCGATAAATCTATAATTTCATTGCTCATACATTATCCGATTAATATACATTATAACACGTATGAACACAAGCACAGCGCATTTTTAATCTATTTATTAATATTTAACAAAGTACGAGCTTTGGGAGCATTTTCCAAGGTCTACATAAAACATCGTGCAATCCCACTAATGTTTTTAGGTCACGAGATTAAATTTCTGTTTAAAACTCTACTACCGCGTTCGTAATAACACAACTACAAAGAAAAAATTTCTCTATTTTTTCCTCCCATATGCGCACAAAAACATTCGTTGCGTTTTCATTCCATAAATAAAATTTATTATGATAAAAGTCATTGATTTTTTACAATTACTAGAACAAAACAAGCGCGCGCTACGCGCGCGCCAATCTTCGATTTTATATTCAAAAGAATAATATTTTCAAAAAAATAATATAAAGTTTGTTGATAGAAATCAGTTGATAACTGTCCAAAAAATTAACCAAGTTTTAAGTATTATAACATACATATTATTTAAAATATATTATTTTAATTTTTATAACACATTATTTCAAAACTTAATTAGGAATTAACGTTTTAATCAACTGATTTCTGTCAAAAAATATTAATAAAACGTTAATTTGCTAACTAAATTATAAAATAATAATACATTAAAAATATAAAAATAGTTATATGTTGTATATAATATGTTATAACACTTTATCTAGGATTATAATAATTTTTGAAATCAACAGAAATCAAAGCAAATATTCTAAGACTAATAGTTTTTTACATTTTAGAATTTCAATTTTGAAAGTTATTCGCGAAAATTAATCAAACTATAAGTCGTAAAGCAATAAGCATGGTCGGGTTTTAAAGGTTTTTTCAAGGTCTACAAAATGAGCCCACAAAGAATGTTCTAGGCCTCATAGAGGCCTTAATTTTTGCAATCAAAGTTTAAATGCTTTTCGCGAACATTAAGGCATCTATAAGGCCTAGAACATTTTCTGTGGACGCGTTTTGAAGGTCTCTTCAAAGCCTACAAAACGCGAGCGACTATATGTGTTTTTTTTACATCAATTGATTTGTCTCATTATTCCGTCCATAAAAGTATTAAAGTAAGATTACCGAAAACTGAATATTTTACAAGATATTTTACATTTAACGTAAAAAAATTGTTAACTTTATTATAGTGTTTTGGAAAACTCTCGAGATAAGCTTAAATATGTTTCGAATAAATATCTCAAAAAGACATTCCGATTATATATCTCAAAAAGAAAGTATAAACATATCAATCTTATTTTCATCAAATTTACGCGTGAGATATGATTTTATCCATAATTGCTTATGTAACCCATTATCTTTCCTCGAATATTTTATCGCTGATTACATTTTTGTGGAGCAGAGAAATGACATTGCTAAAATTTAATTTCTGTCAGATATTTTTTTAAAAATATTTTTTACGTTATATGTCAATCATGTATACGTCAATATTGACGCAGATATTTTTCATTTAAAAAAGTAGATAAAAAAATAGATTGTTTCCGAACGGATGTAATAGCGCAACACTAGTAGAAAACGTTATTTTTATCGTAAAGCTTAAAGTGATATTGCGTCTGATCACGCTAATTTCAATGTCAACATTCCTTACCACGTACATATCCGAGATATTATTATTATTACAGCAAAAGAACAGATTCGTTAATCGCGTATAGAATTGTAGGCCTCATGATCAAAAAGAGTCTATTCATCAAGATGAGATGCCTTGTTACATTGATTTTATTTCGATAGTAAACACCGAGAGCGTGAGATTAAACCTATACGAGATAATTAATGTTGAAAAATTTTTCATTTATGCACGCGTGGACAAAATAGCCAATTTGTTCCAAAATAAATTTATTTTATCTTGATGATACAATATCAATGTGATATTAGTATCATTATTTGTATAGATATGAAAGTTGTTAATTGTTATTATGATCAACAACACGTGTATTTTACCAGAAATATACATATAAGAACATATATCTCCGCACCAGTATTTTTCGAACAGTGTTTTCTCAAGCGATTTTTCGCACACGATTTCTTTTAAAAACTTGATATAAATACTAATTAAATAATATCATTCTTTTCATTAGCATATTGTAAAAAGTGGAAACATTGAAATGGTATTTTTATTGTGTGAAAAAAATGCAAATTGCAATGGTTATTATAAGTTTGCATGAACGAAAAGTCTTCAATCGTATTAAACTTTAATGATGGATCCTCTCTAACGTATTTGAAAGACTCTACTTCACTCACAATCGATAAGATTGATTTCAAAGTCAATCTGAGGGATATCTCATGAAAAATTGATACACCTAAGGGGAAAATCTTGTATATGTACGTGCATTTGCGAATGGTTTACCTATTTTTAATCATTAGTATTGTCACTTTCGAAAAACACCAATGCTCTTGATTTTGTAGCACTGATATGCGATTCAACCTTGAAAATGATAAATAATATAAAAATGTTGTGACAGATACGATTAGACGATCTTGTGATACGTCTCGCGATTAATCGAAATGAATACACCGGCTATACGCATATAATCTTATTCGCTCGAAATTACATAATGCGGCTATAAAAGAGGAAAGCTTGGTTTATTCCACAACAGTAGCTCTTACAGCAGGTGTCGGAGCAGTGTCCATTGTGATTCGGAAATAAGCACAAACACTCGGAAAATTGTAAGTGTGCAAATTTATAATAGAAAGAGTTGTTTTTAATTGCCGATAATCGCATCGTTTTGTAAAATTTTGTAATAACATGGTAACAAAACTTCTCTCTGCAGTTTATGTTTTAAATGTTCTTAAAATTTTATTCATTATGAGGTTTTCTAATCATGCAAAATCGTACAAAATAAATTTTTTATAATATAATTTATTTTACATTTGAAAAATTTTTAAAAGGCGTTAAATCTAACAATAACTTTATTAAACTTTAAACAATTTTAAGCACTTTTATTATGTTGCATTTCTTGCAATTCTGCAATAATAATCATTGAAATATAACAAAGTGACTGTTTGCGCAGATATATTACAATTTATTTACACAAATATATCGTATAAATATCGTATAAATAAGATTATTATATCCACGATTTCAGTCGACTTGTTTATATCGAATGCTTATGAATAGGTGAGAAAATATTTGAATAAAAAAATTTGAGTTATTTATAATTCTAAATTTTGTTCCTAAAATTATATTCTATAAATTACGTAATTTTGTGATATATATATATATATATATATATATATTTATGTGTTATTGTAATGTAAATTTTAAAAAAATTGTTATTCATCAAATTTTTATAATCTCGAAAATTATCAATATTAAAAAATATACGACTTTTATTATATATGTTATATTTTTATATAGTCTCATTGAAAAATTATTTAAATTGTTTTGTGGCGATAAATACCACAAGCCGAAGAGAATTTAGAATTATATTTTATTTTATTTTAAAAGTATCAAATAAGTATCAAGTCGGTAGAGAAATTTAGTGTTCGGACACAATACATACAATAATAACAGAAATAAAGATAACGATTAAAAAGGCTAGAGGTAGCGAAAAGACAAAAGAAATGTCCGGAAAAGATTCGAAAAATCAAAATAATATAAAAACGGCTTGAGCACGAGAAGTGACCGAAGCCAGCGAAATAATCGAGCAGTCAGTCTGTTTCCGCTAACGCTAACGAGAAGTCGCGAGAGAAATTGTAATCGAAATTTAATTAAGTACTGTGGACAATTTAATTAAACAATTAATATGACAGTTCAATTAACAATATCCTATAATTCCCAGTAGTAACAACTCACGCTACAGTTTTATATAAATAAAAACAAAATTTTTTAAAGTTGATCAGTTTAAAGGGGAAAATAGATTGCACGTATATTATTACATATTTGAGTCAGCGCGTAAATAATAATTTGTTATTATTTACTTTCCAAATTTAGCTAAGATGAAAGGAGTAATAACGCTTTGTACAATATTACTATTGTCCAGTCTTGGGCATTGTAAATATAATGTGAAATGGTGGCAGCAAATGTCACTTTATCAAGTTTATCCCAGAAGCTTTAAGGACAGCAATGGGGATGGTGAAGGAGATCTCAATGGTATGTTCTTTTATCGATAATAAAATCTTAAGGGAACTATTATAATTTAATAATAATAATAATATAGCATATAATGCAGTTAAAATAAAAATATATCGTTTTAGAAAGTAAGATTAAAATTATGTAAAATTTTAAAAAAGTGAATAGTAAATTATTTCATCTATTGTTACATATGTATATGTACGATAAATAATTTATTTGGGTTTTACTAAATTTATGTTATTATTATTTATGTTATTATTATAATTATGTCACATATATCTAGGATGCAGGAAGTTTTCAACTGAAAGTTTAATGATAAATTCTTTTTACCGAGAGATTATAAAATTAATTTAAATAATATATTTCTTATAAACATAAAATTTCGAATTTTTGTAGAATATTTTAAAATAAGCCAAGAATTTAACAGTTTTTGATATTTGATATCAAAACTGTCATGGTAACTGAAATTTGAATTAAAGATCCGAGAAAATTAATATACCTACATATTTAAAATTAAGCATCTAATAATTGATTTACTAAATTGCAATTTAAAAGATTAATTCGCACTAAAATATTTTACGAGTACGATCCCAAAGTATTTCGATTTTTCGCATACAGGTATCAGGAGCAAGCTAAGTCATTTAATCGAATCGAATGTTAATGCCTTTTGGATATCTCCGATTTATCCTAGCCCGATGGTCGACTCCGGCTATGACATTTCCGATTTCGTTGGCATTGACAAAAGATTCGGCACTATGAAGGACTTTGAAGACCTCACGAAAGCGGCTCATGACGTGCAATTGAAAGTTATTTTGGATTTTGTTCCTAATCACTCCTCCGATCAGCACGAATGGTTTCAAAAGAGCTTAAAGAGCATCGAACCCTACACCAATTATTACGTGTGGCATAAAGGCAAGGTATTACCTAACGGAACGGTTACGAAGCCAAATAATTGGGTAAGTACATTCAAAGGGACGTCCGTAATAGTTGTGCGAAGATTTACGACATGACAGACGACGTTATTGAAATCGGTTTCAAAATGATCCGAGCTCGTGAGTTATCTTAATGTTGGAATTGCAATTATTTTCTTTCGCTATTGCTAAGCGAGATTAATTTAGCTCTTTTATTATTAATTCTCTATTTCGCAGTATACGCGATATACACCGTCTGTCCGGAAAAAAAGGAGACTGATTTTTTCTACGTTGTAATGATGCCATCTGTTTAACTACTATGGAATCTTGTAATATCATCTCTCAGAAGTATAATACACTTATTTTTTTTGGCGGCTAGTAGCCAATTTCAAATTGGTTACTGTGCAGATAAAATTTATCACCTTTTTTATCGTGTCAAAATGGAACAACGAGCAATAATTAAATTTCACGCGAAACTTGGCAAAACGCCTACGCAAACATTTAAAATTATGAAAAGTGTTTACGGCGACTCGTGCTTAAGTCGTGCAAAGGTATTTAAATGGTATAAACGATTTCGTGAAGGCCGAGAGTCGCTCGGAGACGACGAGAGACCGGGCCGCCCAGCCACAAGTTTGAATGACGCGAACGTCGAAACAATTCGCAATCTTCTCCTCATTAACCGTCGTGTTTCGTGCAGAATGATTGCAGATGAGACGCACATTAGTAAAACAGTAGTACACGAGATTCTTCGCAATGTTTTAAAGAAAAAAAAACTTGTGCATCAGTCTCCTTTCTTCCCGGACAGACGGTGTATGTATAAATAGTGGTAACGTTAAGGTCGATTACTTTAGTTAAGCTCATAGCAATCGCATCGCGCAAGATGTGCCTACTAAATGATTCGCATTATCTCTGAGATGCATAAGTGATTTTACTGTATAGTGATTCGGATTTCGCATTCAAAAGGTTAATATATTCGAAATGTAATTACACACAAAAGTTAAAATGGTCTATAGTCTATAGTAACAAAAATATTTGTTGTGCTACCGAGCGACATAGTTGATTGCAAATATCGAGCGCGAATGATTGGAGAGAGAAAGAGAGAGAGAGAGAGAGAAGTTAAATGTATAAATTATGCATACAAACGTCTTAAACGAGAATTAAATTTTGGTTCAACTTGGACGATCAATCAAGGTGAAAATCCCCCCAAAAAGTTCCGTTGATGCGATCGATTCTTTTTATCCGCGGTACTCTCTCTTCTCCGTCGCGAACCGATCAGACCTCTAATATCTGAAAAATGTTCTCTTCACATTTCTCGACGTCAAAGTTAACCGACGATCCATCATTGCGATTACTTACGATTCTCGTCGATTTCGAAATATCCAAACCATGTATATAGAGTCGATATAACGCGAAACAATATATTCCGATCAACACAGCGCGCGAATCCGCAATACATACATATATATATATATATATTCTTCAAAATACGTCCTAGCTCGACGTACTCGATCTCTGTCTGTTCTATATCTGTCGTTAAAGCTTTCAAGGTATAATCAATTAATCGGGACAACTGACCGATTATTTACACGTATAGGTGAGCGTGTTCGGCAAATCAGCATGGACCTGGCGTGAAGAACGACAAGCGTATTATCTTCATCAATTCGCAGTGGAGCAACCCGACCTCAACTATGAGAACGAGAACGTAGTGCGTGAGATGAAGGTACGTATTATTGGCAAAAAAAGCTATCATTAAGTAAGTCGACTCTCTTTTATATCGAATCATCGGACGCACAATTCTACTTTATGTCTTTCGACATAAAGTTACGATTCTAACTTACGATACGTTTGACACAAAACTGTCATCTACAACGTGAGAGAGATAATTTTCGGTTGTTAAACTTGAAACCGGTCAGTCGCGAATTAGTTTTAATAACTTGGAAGTAAAATCTGATAACAGGCCAAATTGCAGTTTGATATAAAAAAATGTCGATAATTAAACATCCAGCCTTCGCGATCAAAGCAGCGAAATAGCGGACTATCTTGTTATCACGTTGTATCTCGAGCAACCGCGGCGGCAGAATAGAAACGGTGGATTACACAACATCGTTGATGTCACCAGAGGTGAAAATAAATCCGGCCTGTATAACACGCTGTATAACGGCAAGGACGTTGCTTTTTCCGTCATCATCGCGTCGTACGCGCGCACGCGTACACGATAGAGAGAGATCTTCCGTTCTTCTCGAACGCGTCGCGAAATGAAGGGAAAACATCGTTCCGTTTTTTCCCTTTTTCTATCCCTTCGCTCTTCCTCCGACGCGACGCCGTAATTCGCTCGTGAAAATAATTTCAGAATGATCGTACGCGTGCAACGGATAGGAAACGATTCGATTCGCGTAAGTAGGATACTGCGTGCACTTATCATCGGTGCGATAATTAATTTATATTATAGCGCGACAAACGTCGCTAAAACTGACGGACGTGTTTTTTCCTCGATCGCGTCGTCGAAAAGCGGACGCAATTAGTCGTTCGTTGCGAACGACGAACGCAACGAGCGTGAAATTATGCTCGCGGAATGAATCGGGAAGTGGACGCAATAATATTCGTTCATTTTTCAGAGGCAACGAACGTTTAAAATGTCTCGCGACGAATCGGTCGTTAATGTGATTTAACTGCGAAAGACAATCGATAATGTCCGGTGACAAATGTCCAGCGGGCGTGAAGCGAGATAATTACGATCAATTTAACAAAAACAAAAGTTCACCGAGCTGGAATAACAACTTTCAAACAAATTATTCGCACTTAAATAAAGGCGAAAGGTCAAGTTTTCCAGTTGGCCGTTATAACTAGCTCGCCCTTTTTTTCCCTCTCTCTCTCGCGCTACAGAACCGATGGAATTTTAGTACGTGAAAGTTTCGCGGGATATTCATATTTCGGCAATCAAATCCTGCGCGCGTAATTTGAGAAACAGTGAAACGGTGGAATATCCAGCCGTAATACAGAAAGTTGTAAAGTACACCAGTACACGCAATAAAATCCACGAATTGGACAAACTATCGTGCAGCAAATAGTGCAGTAAGCTCGCGTGATACAATCTGCCATCATTTTTCCGCTGGCGTTAAAGCTTTGCGAAATTTAAAATCGAAAATACATAAAAATGTATATATCATTTTTGTGTATTTTATTCACAATCAATAATAATTACCGGAAAGATAATTACGTATTTGTTTCGTTAGATAAAATAATACATGATAATTTTTTCTTTTACGCGCAAACACATATTACATATAATGTACTCGCGTACCACAGATGTCGAGGTTTTATTCAATTTCTTTCCATCCATAACCGCAAAATTGCTTCACGACGGCAAGACGCTTCTTATCGCAGCCTCAATTTCTCCAAATCCTTTATGTCACAAAATTTGCCCTAGACATGCCACATTCGTAACATAAAGTCGGATGAAATTGAGAAGAAGAAGGAATAACGTTGTTTTCTTTTTACAAATCAGTATTATCAGATGTTACTTATATAAGAAAAAAATCATTTCTTAAATTTCATCTCGCATATTTATCGAAATTTTTGTGCGATGTTTATCTCTCTTTTTTTCCTAATTAATTCAATTTGACAGGAAATAACGGAAATAATATCAGAAATAATATAAATATGTAATAAAATAATAATAAATAAATATCGGAAATAATAAATAATAAATAATAAATATGTAATAATTATACCACCATTACAAAAATTATAATTGTGAACTTTTCTGTATCCTGATATTTATATGCGTGTACATGTACGAGAAACAGTACAATCGGATTTATATGAAGCAAAGCGAAATAATTAATTAAATTAATTTTGGATTTGCTGTGTAAACTATTGTTTCGAATGAATATCTTTAGGGCACACAGCAATGTGCAGTGGTTTAATCCACTTGAATCTATATATAGGTCTGAAAGATACATAGAGCTTTACCCGAGCGTATTGCTCTCTCTTTCTCACTCCCTCTCTCTATTTCTAACCCTGCCCTCTCCCAGAACGTCCTGAGATTTTGGCTCGACAAGGGGGTGGACGGATTCCGGGTGGACGCGGTGCCATTTCTGTACGAGGACGTCAGGTTCTTAGACGAACCACTCACGGGTAATCCGAATCCCGATGATTCTGGTTACACGGAGAAGATATATACCAAGGATCAGCAGCCCACCTACAAGATGGTCAAAGAATGGCGAAAAGTGCTGGACGAGTATCAGGAAAAAGTTTTAATGATGGAAGCTTACGCGAACATGACGATGACGATGAAGTATTACGTATACGGGGCACACTTTCCCTTCAATTTCGGTCTGATTACCGACACGAATCGAAATTCTACAGCGGCCGATTTTAAGAGGGTGATCGATTATTGGATGCTAAACATGCCGTTTGTCAGCGGTACCGCAAACTGGGTGGTAAGTCGAACGAGAGACAGTTTTTCTTTTCGAGCTAGTCAAGATCTTAATCGCTCTCTCATTTGCATAACAGAGGTGTGAAATTTTTTCGTCTCAAGAGCTATTATATTAGTTGCTTGGATTTTTTAAATTTGGAAACTTGAAATCAAATCTCTCGCAAAACATTTTAAATTTTATATTGGATGCCGTTTTTATTTCAAGTCGCCAAATTTATTGTTCTTCCTGTATCACGTTACAATTCGAAATGCGTCATCATATTGGACCTCTTTTGATTTTTACTTTTAAGTTCGACAATGTAGAGAGAGTAAGTTTCATAAAATTCTCTTTTTATAGGCTGGGAATCACGACCAATCCAGATTAGTGACGCGTTACGGACGGGAACGAGCGCAAGTCGTAACTATGATGACTCTACTGCTTCCGGGCGTAAGTGTGACTTACAACGGCGAGGAAATCGGTATGGAGGATACGTGGATCTCGTGGGAAGATACCAAAGATCCGCAAGGTTGCAACGCCGGCAAGGAAGGTTACGAGAAGATATCCCGAGATCCTGCCAGGACGCCATTCCAGTGGGACAATACTACTTCGGCTGGTAGGTATCGGTTCGAGCAACTTCTAAAATCACTGTGTTAATCCACCAGTGAAACGCGATTTAAGCTGGTTATTATCTATTCTAGTAGAAACACCCATTGAGAAAATTTGTAAAGCTACCCTGTTTCATATCAACGCAAGGAGAATAGATATTCGGACCATCGTAAGACAATAGTACATCAGTTTACGAATTTATTAATAATTTTGAAGCGCGAGAATATATTTCGCGTCATTATTGGAATTTTAATATCGAGAACGATGGTGAATACATCACTCGACAATATCAGTTGCAAATAAATGTCTTCTTCACAAAAATCGATCAACGATTAACGATCTGTTAATAAATAGCAAAAGAAATTGTATGAAAAAATAAGCGGTAGCGCTATAGAAACCGGTTTGTAACGCTCCGCTTTAACATCAGTCATCTTGTGTCCTGGTCCACATATCGAGGATCAACGCGCGCGATACGTTTGTCAGGTCACGCGTCACATTTTGAGATTTCGAAAAGAAAGTGGGTGAAAAACTCGAGATGAAACAGGTCGCTTATCGATCATGTTGCAATATGCTATACAGTATACAGCATTCTGTCGCTTGTCTCTCTCTGCATTTGTCGTTTTACAACCTAGAAAAAATTCCAAATGATCGAAAAAAATCGTCATATCATATACCATTGTATTATATGTAATATTAAAAGTTACGATTATGTTTGTACACGATGCGTTATACTTTTGCTATGAAATGATCTAATTTATCGATTATTTTAGGATTCTCTACGAACCCAAAGACGTGGTTACCGGTTAACAAAAACTACGTGACACTTAATTTGGCCGCGCAAAAGGAACAGGACAGTTCGTATTATGCTCTATATAAAGCGGTTTCTTCTATACGAAAATATGTGGTTGTTAATCAGGGTACCTTGACTACAAGATTATTAGGCAATAATGTTCTTGCCCTTGTCAGGTATAGTAAAATGTGACAAACGTGTATGACAAGAATGATATCCTTATATTATTATTATTATTATTGTTTAATATAGCTGATATGTTTCAAATATTAAAAAATATATTTTTAATTCTTAGACACACATACATACACACACATATCATTGGAAAGCATACGTATTTAATTTTTAATATTTAATTTTCTCGTGAAAAATAAGGAAAAAGCACACTCTCTCTTTCTTATTACAGAACATTTAACAACAGTAGAGTTTACGCAGTGATGAACTTTGGAAATGAAGATGAGACTGTCGACTTATCGGCACTCGTTGAGAGATCTCATCAATTGTACGTTTACTATGCCACTACGAATGCTCATGATTTAATTGGGTAAGTATACGTTTTCTTCAGGCATACATACGTGCGTTATTAGAAAAAATAATAAAGCATATATATATATATATATATGACGCAAAAGAGATTTTATAAACATTATACTATCTCGAATGTTTATCGCGTTACTTTCATATTGTTATCTCTATAATATTTAGGTCTATCTTCCAAAATGGTCATGCTTTGAAAATCCCCGCATCGGCAGCTGTGATATATCTTTAAAGTTACGTAAAGCCGTGCGAAAAGCTATGGAAACGAACGAGGCACCATACTTTCAATGTTATTTCCATAATTCACTAAGCGAAGAGAAGAGATTATTCAGTCATACAATGATTCTACTCTCCATCTTGTTTACTTCTATATGCACATAACATTGCTCTTTTATTTATTCACGCTTTACGTATTTTATCAACTGGATTTATCTACAAGACATAACACTACGCTCATGGAAATAAATGATAATAGCTCAGATAAGGATGAAATGTTATGTTAGAGAAGACAATGGATGCAATATTAAGAGCGTTAAAACATAATTAATAACAAATTTTTTTTCAACTCTCCGCAATAATTACAATTGTAAGTATTAAATGTTTCAATGAATGTAAAAATTGAGAAAAACAAAATAAAAGTTTTAAAAAATAACTATCACATATTTTTAATTATTAAACACAATTTTATATTCGCGATGTATATCGTTTAATTTCAGTTATGGTTCATATTAAATATATTCGCATATCGTGCGAGGATCATTTCCAACTAATTCCAATTCCTCGAGAATCGATTCTACTCGCATCAAATGCTTTAAAAGATGTAAATTGGGAATTTAATTTTTCTCCCATTTTATTTTCCTCAACATTTGTCAATTAGCTGTCATTCCCGACAGCTGATTTATATTAGTCATACCGGCTGCTCTCAAACTCTTAGGACACATTGCATAGACCAACCCTTAATCATCCTTCCAAACAATCATTTTTATAGAAAAAGGATCCCATAAATTATGACCAGAAAAGACTTGTTGCGTTTAAAATTTGTATTTAAAAACGACAATTAATTACAATATTGCAGAAATATGTAATTGATATAATCGATATCAAAATCGTATTTTTATATGAAAGCTTGTTACATAAACTCCCCCTCCCCATAAATTGTATAGTATTAATCATAAATTAGTTTTTGCATAAAAGATTCGCTAAAAAAATTACGATCTTTTTTTACAATAATTTTAATCAATCCTAATACTGTGCTACTTCAATTTTTTCATCTGACCAGTTTTGACATTAAACAAAAGAAATTACATAAGTTAGTTAATTTATTCATAGCATTGACATATATGGATAAATTAAATTCTCATGTTCCTCATACATTTAATTTTAATATATTTGCGATTAATAAAATAAGTGAAAAATAATATAATCGTAATGTAAAATCAAATAGATGAATTTCTTCTGCTTGTGCCTGAAATTTTAATTTGTGTTGATTTTGACATGACACTGGCATCTGCATTTGTATGTTAGTAAGCTGCGGCCCCTCCTCCCTATCTAAAATGTAGATTTGCAGTATCCGCATAATTACCGCAAATACAACGGAGAGAGAGAGAGCGCTTGTTGCATAACATATTATTCAGAACTCAAATTTGTTGCACAATAAAAAAATTTAATTTTTTTTAATTGTCTGTATTAAAGCATGTATTTAAAGTTGCCTGATATTTCGGAAATGCATAAAGTATAATTTTGCACGGATATCCATGGATAAATCAATGGATTAAATCCCGCAGTATTCAAATTTTTATATATGCACTCATTAACATTGATTGCACTTTGTATATTGTGTCGCGTTCACTATTTGTCTGCATTTTTTCGTTACAATATAATAACATTGTTTCATATTGAACGGTTAATTTAAAATAGTAACGTTAATGGTATCTACTGTTAAATATTTATTAATATTTATAAATAATATTTATAAATATTTATTAATATGTCTGTCTGCTATTAAAAATTTGGATAAATAATTAACGACGCGCTTTTTTATAAACATCTCTTTATTTTTATATAATTCCGGCAGTTATATTAAATGTCAAAAAAAAAAAAAAAATTTTATGATTTAATCCTATCTGTTTCTAACAATGCAATCAACAATGATCCTATCTTGAACTTTCTTCACAACTGCGCTACACTCGGAGAAACTTTAGCTCTCTCGCATGTGGCAGCGGGGGTTATACAAGAGTTGCAATTATTTAATGAAAATTCAAAGTTTAGCGGGGAGAAGAATAAAAGAATGTCAAAACTTTTGCATCGTTCTCCGAGAATAAAGATTATTTTCGTCGTCGCGACGCTCTCCTCTTAAATAACCACTGCCGACTACAAATTTTACGAAATATATGTTACGAAAATTTAAACAATGTGCAAAATCCTCGAACTCGGACAAGTATGCGCAAGTTTAGTTTTGTAAAAATAGAATTTTTAAAGTGACATTTAATATATACCTATGCAATCGAGTCGCATATCGAATCTCTCTATATCTGCTTCAATTTCTTCTTGTCTATCAATCCCTTATCTAATTTATCATAAAAGTTATTTCTAAGATAAATAGCGTGATTTATCGATGTGCAATGTTGATAAACTTAAATCAGATTATAATTACTTCATTTAAAATTTAGAACGCAATTATTTGTGAATAAGTCGCAATTTGAAAATTTGTGAAATCTGTGTTGTTTGGGCTATATGTATCAAATTTAAAAAGATATTACTTTAAAAAAAAAAATATTGATTTCTTTTACGCGATTTACACGATTTCGTTGATCATTATATATACCAATATATATAATGCACTATATATATTTTCTAGAATATATTACGGAACATTGTTATATTACAAATCATATCACTAATATAATATTATTTTATATTTTAATATAATATTATTAAACGCATTATATATCACTCATGCGTACGCTCTAAAAGCAAAATAATATGTAATAATAATATTGGAGTAATAATTAAAGTATTTTAAATCATTTAACTACTATTTAAATATTTAACAAGTTTAAAATTTATATAAAATAGTATCTAAAATAAAATATATTTTCTAATATGATTAATAAGTATATGACCTAAAAACGCATGTGATCATATACATAAGTATCAACTATTTTGCTTAGTGATGATTGTCTTTATTTTGTCTTTATTTGATGAATTAATCTGTGTGTGTGTGTGTGTGTGTGTGTGTGTGTGTGTGTGTGTGGTGTGTGTGTGTGTGTGGTGTGTAAGAGAGAGAGAGAGAGAGAGAGAGAGAATCTATACTTACATTTCAGTATCACAATAAGTGTCATGCCTGATAATACCGCAATCGATCGCCTATAATTATCTTTGTATTACTGATAATGTTATAAACGGAAGAGAAATGCGCAATATCTCTCGTGAATATAATTTCATCATATGTGTATAATGTATTTTGTCTTGTATAGTTAAAGCGTCCACGCCCTTCCTATTAATTATAAGCTCCAAGTTCATAGAATAATTAGACTTCAAACTTTTCTTGAACAAAAATTGCCCGCGACTTAATTAAAATTGGGATCCTTTAATTTTCAATAAACGAACCGGTAATTCAATCTGTAATTAAATTTTCTCGTAAGAGAAATCTTAAAATGAAAAATGCTTATTGAATGAGAATGTAATCAAATCAAAATGAAATTGCCGCAATTATTGCGCGCAAAGTAAAATTTCTGTAACAAATCGTTACAAATTTAAAGGTTATTCTCAGACTTTGAAAAATCAATTATGTCAACAATATTATCAAAATCAATTTATTAACAATTTGAATTTTCTGAAAATTCAAATATGTTCTCCTCTTTAACTCGTCTCTGTTTCTTTGATACGTACGGCAACAAAAATTCGAGAACCTTTGTGATTATTTTCTTACCCAGCTTACGTTTCATTGTCATCCTTCGGAGAAATCGTACCACTTTATGGAATTATGTTTGCGCGAAACAACGCATCGTTATCTGCAATCTATCATATATACTACCGGCCAACCCTGGATAAGTGCTACCTCCCCCACGGACGACATGACAATTATCGCGAGACCGTGTGATTTTTTTCGATTCACTCGATAAAGCATCTTCTTTCTGCCAACATCGTCCGCTTCACATATATAAATTACGACGTCGAGAAACGCGCTACGTAATCGTGAAGATGCTCGTGTCGCGGCACCACATCATCCTCCCAAGTCTGCTGCTGACGACCACCCTCATCTCGGGGGAGATCCTCAACCGAGGATGGTGGAACCACACAGTTTTCTATCAGATTTACCCTCGCAGTTTTATGGACTCTGACGATGACGGTGTTGGTGATCTCAAAGGTAAGAGAGAACGAAAAGAATCAGGAGCTCTCGACGAACGTCGGAACACATCGCGCATTGAATTTGCCTCTCTTCCGGCCTTCTATATGCCTCCTCTTCCACCACATAATGATTTTCGCGATAAGCATCGATGAAAATAACGCTGTAACGCGCCTGCCTAGTGTAATTACACATCGTCCGTCAAGACAAAACAATTTCGTAACGGGGACGTAATTTCCATTGTCATAGTGGATTTACTCGTGACAGTTGTGTCACGTTGCACTTATAATATAAATATTGCGAAGATAAACATTTATCTAATTCTCGTTAAAGTGGCTAATATATATTTAAATATATTAGAATTAATTTTTCTCTCTGTTTTCTCTCTTCCTCATCTCTTTCTTCATTACGATTTGCCGCAACTCTCCACATAATTTTGCTTGATTCTGTCTTTATTTTCTCTATTGTTATATTATTATTAAATCGTTTTTATGCGTTTATTCTTAAACATCAACGTCGCTCGTATGTGTCATTATTCATTATTTAAAGCAAGTTTAAATAAATATTAACATAAAATATAACGTTAAGTATTTTACGATAGTTATTACATCGTAAATATCGCTTTACAATATGGAAAATAAAATCGGAAAAAATGCGACGTAAAATATAAAATGATTGTAACTGCATTGATATTGCACTGCAAGTCTCCATGTTTGCTTCATAATCTTTCTATATAAAGATTCTTATCTCAAAGTACATATATTTGATATTTCACAAAAGAGTTTTATAAAAATTTACTTTAAATATCTCTCTTATCGTAATTTAAACATTTTCTCTTATCATAATTCTAAGAAAAAAGATTATTTTTTTGTATAAATATTTCGCATAATTTTCATAACGTTGAAAATTCACGGTTGATCGGACAGCAAGTCTTTTATACAGTTAAACGTTAAAAGTCGCGTTATTACAAAATTACACTATTGTCATTCACGTATCAATCTTTTTCCGTTCGTAATAGGTGTAACGAGCAAACTCGAACATTTTGTGACATCTGGAGTAGGGGCGATATGGCTGTCACCCATCAATCGAAGTCCTATGGTCGATTTTGGGTACGACATTTCGGATTTCAAAGATATCGACAAAACATTCGGCAATTTGACGGATTTTCAAAATCTTTTAACACACGCTAAAAAACTTGGATTGAAGGTAATAAAAAATAAAATAATTGCGTTGGCCTATAAAAAAAATGCAGTCCATTTTAAAGCGAGCGATTTAAATACCAGTGATAATTTCATCGAATTTTATTAATATATAATTTTCATTCAACTCCCAGGTTATACTCGATCTCGTGCCTAATCATACTTCCGACGAGCATTATTGGTTTCGAGAGAGCATAAATCGTACCGGCAAATATGAACACTATTATATATGGGCAGATGGGAAAGATAATAATAATACATTGCCACCGAATAACTGGTTAAGTTTGTTCGGTGGCCCGGCTTGGACGTACAACTCAACCCGCAACCAATGGTACCTTCATCAATTCCACAGAAGGCAACCAGATTTGAATTACACTAATCCCGATGTACAGGAGGAAATGAGGGTATAATCATATTTTACGAGAAGTAGAGTTATCAAACCTGAAACCTGCAATATTCCTCGATTAAAGGGAAGATTCACGGCGCAGATATACACGTAATGCAATTATATATTAAATCATCCGTGTGTTCATTTTCGTGTCGCTTTAGGAAGTTATCCTGTTTTGGTTGAGGAAAGGCGTGGACGGATTTCGCGTGGACGCGGTACCGCATCTCTTTGAAACAAATTACACTTTGGATGAACCTAAGAGCGGTAAGGAAGGCGCGACGGAAGATGATTACGACTATCTGAATCACATATTGACCAAGGATCTGCCAGAGACGTACAAACTGGTGCAAAGCTGGAGGGAGATTTTAGACGAATATGCTAATCTATATAATACAAGCGAAAAGGTTGCATTTTTTAACGTTTCATATACTACATACAATTATATATATATATATATCGTTTTTTTTAAGTTAAAATTAATTTAATGCACTACTTCGACATTATACACACTTTATTATTAAAATTATACTATAATTTACAATAACATCCATCTTTTTGCTTGCATATGCCAGGTGATGATGACTGAAGCATACGCTACGTTAGAAAACACTACTAAATATTACAATTACGGTTCCCATATTCCTTTCAACTTTAATTTTATCACGAATGCGACCAACGCCTCGGATGCTGCTACGTTTAAAAATATAATAGAAGACTGGATGAAGGCAATTCCCAAGGGTGGCGTCGCTAACTGGGTGGTAAATAAACGTTAATCCCATCTACTTCATAATTTTGTATCACACAATATGATATGAAAATATCTAACTTGGAAATTATTCAATCTGGTAACTTGTCGCAAAACATTATTATTGAAATTCTTTTCGTTGATAGACAAAAGCTTAATGGCAATTATAACGATAAAGAGAACGCAAATTTATTTAAAATTATTCGAACGTGAAAATTTTTCAAATATTTAAATTTACACGTTATTGAATTTAATTTGCAATATACATATAATAAATGCATGTTAAATACAATTTACGCTAATTTAATAATTATGTTTGCAATAAACATAATTATTAAATTAGCGTAAATTATAAAATATAAAGAAGATCCGAGTGTGAATCAAGAATTGGTTAATGATATTAAACGCTTCGGTGATTAGAGCCAAGTCACAAATGGCATTTTAAAAATTTGCACGCGCGATTGCAGTAATTCTATACATAATAATATAATCAAATGTAAATGCGCGTTATAATTCGAAGCCGTATTTCAATGACAACTGCGTCACGGTAAATGTACAATTGCATGCCAAGCGATATACGACTTTAATATACGCACACATACACACACAAAATGGCCAATACTGTGTATAATCTGCAAGTGAACAAAATATCCGTATAGATGGGAAATCACGATAATAATCGTACCGCTTCGCGTTATCCCGGGAGGGCCGATCAGATGACAATGTTAGCCATGATACTGCCAGGCGTAGCAGTCACATACTATGGCGAAGAAATAGGAATGGTTGATAAAAAGAACATAAGTTGGAAAGATACAAAAGATCCTCAAGCTTGTAACGCGGGCAAACAAAAGTACCAAAGTCGTTCTCGCGATCCCGCTCGCACACCATTCCTATGGAATTTGGACGTTAATGCAGGTATGTATGTACATACATACACACACACTCTCTCTCTCTCTCTCTATTTTTTTCTCCTCGATTTCAGATATCAAAAGAAATTTAATTAATTATTAATGTACAAATTGAATATTTCGAAAATCAAACACTTTTTAAATTGTGAAAAAAAGTGTCTAAAAAATTCGCGGTATCATAAAATCTCGTAATATTTGATCACTCATTATTCTTTATTAACTTTTACAGGTTTCAGTAAAGCCAAGAAGACATGGTTACCGATTCACGAAAATTTTACTACCGTAAATTTAGTAGTACAACAATATCTGACCGAATCTCACTATCGTGTTTATCGCGCTCTAACAGCGTTACGTAATACATCCGACGCTCTCAAATTTGGATCATTGACTACCGACGTTATAAATAACACCGTATTATGCGTCCTACGAAAAACGAGTGAAGAAGCCGTGACATTATTGATAAATTTCTCAGACAAAGATAAGCAAGAGGTTGATTTAACAAAAATCTTAACGCAATTCAGGAACGGCATGGTTAAAGTAGCGAGCGTGCACTCCCAAGTAAAACAAAAGTAAGTAATCTTTAATAACTAATTAATATATTAAAATAATTAATGCATATATATGTATATCAAAATTATATAATTGCGAAAAGAACTCCATCTCATATTTTTGTATTTTTTTTCAGTCAAACTTTTGAATTGAATAATGTCATCGTCCCAGCAAAAGTTTCGATAGTTCTATTTTCTAATGCCTCAGCGGAATACGTTGCTTCCCTTCAAATAATTCTACTATCATTATCTCTTTTAATAACGTTGTGTAAATAAAAAAAATATTAAAATTGTTAAAATAATTAAAATTAATGAGAAACGTGCTCGTTATATTCATCATAATATTACGATAAGAATCTACGCTACTAATTATACCTAGAGATGTCACTCTCTCTTGATTCCATTAATTATAATTATTTCAGAATTTATATTAATGACGTCAATGTTAAACTCTTCCTTTATAGATACAAATATATAGAGCGCACTACAGAAAACGTCAAATTCAGAAATACGATATAAATGCCGTGTGCACATGATAAATGTCGTTTGTAGCGTAATAATTATTTTCTAACGTGCACATCAGAAATGTCAAAAGTTCCTTTTTACAATTAGATCTATCGCATGCGAGCATAGACTTTGCTTTTTTTTTTGTTTTGCGTACGTGGGTAGAGAACATTGTTTTAGATACAAAATTGATTTCGTCTTACAATTAGCGAGCGAATCGATAATTCATTACGCTCGAATGGCGAAATTGGAGAAACAATTTATGTATCTAATCCCGATTGATGGAAAAATATCTGCGTACGCGAGAATCTTGACGAGATTGGCAACAGAATCAAACAACGCGGACGAGGTTCGACAAAATAATCCTCCAAGATATATATTCTACCGAGATCACATTTTATCCATCCTTAGTTTTATGTTTCCTTCTTTGTATTCGCGTCAACACTCGGTCTGAATCCGATTAGACGACGACATCGTAATCCACAAAGAAACGTGTTCTGCCATTCCTTAAAGGTGAATAGTATGTTTTCCACGATCGAACCGATTAACTCAATCTTGATATATACGAGTGAATAAACAACTGTGTACGAGCTTAGAAAAATAACGCAATCCAGAGTGATATACGTAGGAAAATATTGAAAGCAACATGTAAATGTAATTATAAACTCTGTGTTGTAACGTAGACTATTATTCTGTAATGAAGTAATGTTTTCTCTAATAATCCCTGCGAAAATAAAAAAACTAGCGCGCTGCATCAGAAATGTTCATATCAACATTATTTTATAGCGCGTAGATCGTAAAAATTGTGTCATTGACAGCGCGACGCTATTTTTCCAGCAACTGACCATCTCAATATTAAAATTCTTGCGGCTACCCTTTACGCGTAATAACCGACTGTCACGCTATCCTGGTTAAAAATGCTGCAAATAAAAATGTGGCAATGACACTTGGGAAGGGCAAAATGTTCACACTGAATGAAAAAATTCAAATTCTTGTCATAAAGAAATGCTGTTATGTAAAAAAAAGTCATACTATATAATTATACATATATTAATATCTCTTACAAATTTTACCTCAATTCAAAGTTCAATCTCAGAAACTATATTAGATGCGATTCAAATATTACGCGATAAATAAAAAATTGATCATTTTGCGAAATCGAGTATTTTAAACGGGTATATTGTCCTCTAATATACACGCGAATAAATTTACGAAATTCGCGACAATCCGGCACGCGATAATCGCGATTTTGGTATAGATAATAAACGGATAGTTCATCGGATGAAATCATCGACCCGCAGCATCCGACCTCAGTGTTACGCTTTCAAAGTATGAATTATGTATTTCGCTGGAAACATCGATATCATATACTCTCGAACAGAAGACGTTTGAAACATATGTCATAGTAGGAAAATGATTTATTGTCCTCGATCACTCTAGCATAAACTTACGAACTTTTGTCGTGGCTGAGATGATCGGAAAAAGCATCGTGAATATCTGATAAATCCTCAAAACACAATTCTGTTCTTATTCGCTCTTTATTTTTATTTGCATATCCAATATGTTTTTATATCTCTAAAGTTTCTTCATTTCCTATAAGAACAATGCGAAGTAACTCTACGATGAATTATTGCAATAAATTATTGCGATAAAATGAAAAGTATAAATAGTTTTAAAGAGGGGATTACGCGATCTTATTAATACAGAAATACACATCTACAGAATATATATTTATATGATTTTTTCTTTTCGATATAAATGCGAGATATAATAGCGTCACTTACGGACTTCTGCGTTCATAACTATAGAACTTTATAATGACGTAGACCTCTTCAAAAGAAGAAATCGTCTTAGACCTCTCGATGATGTTGCATGTATGACTTACATATAATGAGCGTCGAGAAAGAGAGAAACGGAATTCTCTTTGAATTTGTAAAAGATAGTTCTTCAAGCATAGATACATATCGTGTCTACATAAGTTGACCGGAGTGTGTGAAGTTGGCACCTCAAGTTATGCTATCATAGTTCTGTTAAGAGTTTTGAGTTATTTAGAACCATAGGAAGAGTTCTTGATAATTTCTAGAAATATAGTTCCGGTCATTACGATAACGAAAATCAGTTTCAAAAAATAGGGGTGCCAACTTCACATTTTTTTACACATCGAGTTCCAATAGTTTTTTGAGCAGAGTTTTAAGGTTCTTTTAAATATAGTTCCTGATTATTTTTTGAAAGAGTTCTGCAATTTTTAGATAAAAAAACGTACCTTCAATATCGAAGATATTTCTAAAATATCAAGTTCGTGAAAAATGTTAGAGTTCGTGATTTTCTAAATGTTTCGTAAAAGTGTATTAATTTTAAAAAATCAATCTCTTCGAAACTATAATAGATAGAGCCATGGGGTTTTCACTTTTTTTCTTGTCTTATCGAGTACGATTCAGAACTCTAACGTCTTTCCCCAGAACTTGATATTTTAAAAATATCTTCGATATTGAAAGTATATATGTTTCTTTATCTTTATAAAAATTGCAAAACTCTTTCGAAAAATAATCAGGAACTATGTAACTATTAAACAATTTAAATTTACTCACCTCACGGTTGCTCCTTTGTTGCCCGATGCCTCCCCGGGCCTTCTTCTCGTACAAGTTTCGAAACACTTGCATTCGCGTTATTTTTTTTCGTTCGCGACGCGCGGCGACGCCCGGGTTTTAATCACAATCTTCGACGCGTTTCGATAAAACGCGAGACTCGCGAGAGCTTATTCGCGCGCGAATAAAACCGAAAGACGCTAATAATTAATACACTCGTCCTTTCGCGGACCGGCAAGAAGCGCGCGACCATTGATCACGAAGAATGGAAGAAGAGCACTGGAGGTGGAGCTAGACTGGCACCGCCAGGTTCGGAACGCGCAGCGGCAGCGACACGCGCGCCACGTCGTAGTGGTGGGAGTATGTAGAGGTTGCGACGTGGGAGCTCGGCGAATCACGTCGCGACTACATACCCTTACCAGGTCGTAGTGGTGGGGGTATGTAGTCGCGACGTGATTCGCCGAGCTCCCACGTCGCAACCTCTGTATACCCCCACCACTACGACGTGGCGCGCGTATCGCTGCGCGTTCCGAACCTGGCAGTGCCAGTCTAGCTCCACCTCTAGTGCTCTTCTTCGATTGTTCGTGGTCAATGGTCGCGCGCTTCTTGCTGGTCCGCGAAAGGACGAGTGAATTAATTAGCGTCTTTGGTGGTTAATTATCGTATAAATCCGATCGCGTCGCGCGTACCGACATCGTAATCGCGATCGCACACGTGAAGTTGATCTCGTCGATCGTGAATCTCGCTCAATGTTCGTCTCGTTGCATCCTTTGGCGACTTGAGTGCGTCGCGGCCAAGTCGCTCTCTTGATCATCTTCGTTCGATAAGCCTCTGCGAAAAGTGGGTCTTGGAAAAAGCGGCGACGCGAAAATGGAGCTTCGGTTTTATTCGCGCGCGTATAAGCTCTCGCGAGTCTCGCGTTTTACCGAAACGCGTCGAAGATTGTGATAGCTAAAACCCGGGCGTCGTCGCACGTTGCGAACGAAAAAAAATAACGCGAGTGCAAGTGTTTCGAAACTTGTACGAGAAGGAGGCCCGGGGAGGCATCGGGCAACAAAGGAGCAACCGTGAGGTGAGTAAATTTAAATTGTTTAATAGTTATACATAGTTCCTGATTATTTTTTGAAAGAGTTTTGCATTTTATAGAGATAAAGAAACATACTTTCAATATCGAAGATATTTTTAAAATATCAAGTTCTGGGGAAAGACGTTAGAGTTCTGAATCGTACTCGATAAGTCAAGAAAAATCGTGAAAACCGCATGGCTCTATCTATTATAGTTTCGAAGAGATTGATTTTTTTAAAATTAATACACTTACGAAACATTTAGAAAATCACGAACTTTAACATTTTTTACGAGAACTTGATATTTTATAAATATCTTCGATATTGAAGGTACGTTTTTTTATCTAAAAATTGCAGAACTTTTTCAAAAAATAATCAGGAACTATATATAACTGATTTTCGTTATCGTAATGACCGGAACTATTTCTAAAAATTATCAACAACTCTTCCTATGGTTCTAAATAACTCAGAACTCTTAACAGAACTATGATAGCATAACATAGGGGTGCCAACTTCACACACCCAGTTGACCGGACTTATTCTTGTCAATTTTATTATTCTTATATTTCCGTCATGAGCAGAAGCATTTATCTCGAGAAGGCAAATTCCCGACGTCAAAACGTCGCCTACCTACTATTGGCAATAAATCGTTCGCCGTGTTGGCAAACTTCCGCTCGTTTAATCACTAGGTCTCCGAAAGTCGATAAAGTCTACTGAAAATAAATGTCGTCAAATTCTCTACATGCGCTTCTCCGATGTGCAGACGTGTTATTCCAATTTCATCTTCTACATATGTATATCTCTGCGAGAGATGTACTTGCAGAGAAGCAGCAAAATCATATAGTCATATATTAAGAGTGATTACCAGTATTAAAATAACAGAATTTTCTATCGCGTTTTAAAAATTTCATAACTTTGCACAAAAGTAAAATTGGAAACAATGCTTCATCAATGAAATAACATGACGAGAAAATAGTCAAGTGGCAAAATTATTTGAAAATAGTTATGTTAAGAATAAAAACAAGAGAGACACATATACACCGCGATCAAATAAAGCTTGTAGCTGCGCTACAAATTTTTTAAATCGCGCAACATCAGTAGAGAGAAAAAGAGAGGGTGTTGTATTGCAAAAGTTAAATGAGTTTCAGGTAAAAATCTTTACTTTCAGGAAAGCTTTCGCGATGAGTCGAACGAATTCGTCGTGTTGCGTGTACATTGCACGATCGTAGCAGCCATTATATTTCACGCGTCTTAATGCACAGTCAGCTAATTGCAAAAGTCGAAATTGCTTGTAAAAAGTTTAACTGTATATATACACATACCGTTGCCGTGCTCTGGCATTTTTTGGCGTTTATTATATTGACTGATGTCTTGCTCAAAAAAGTGCTCGCGTTTAGTATAATTAGGTGGTTAAATTTAAATTAACTTCACGACTTTAAGTACTACGCAATACTTTTCATTATCGACAATATTCGTGAAATGCTATATATATATATATATATTTCACGAGCGTCAGCCAATTAAAGTATACTGAATAATCCAGTCAACGAGTTTCACACAAGAGCTTTGAAAATACAAGTTAACGCAATTAGCGTTTATTTTACAAGGCAAATAAAATACATATTAAAAGTGAAAGGTTCTGATATTAAGTCTTTTGGTAAGAACGAAGCGGTTAATTAAGAGCTGGACGCAATAAATAGTGGGTTGATTATTTTATATATATATTGTTTATTTCGACATTTAATCTTATAAAACTATAGTATATAAGAAATATTTTTTTATAGTATATAATTTATATAATTTTGTATTGACAATTCTACACGCTATATAAGATTTATATTTGACAGTTGCTAAAGATGGTCCGAAACTAGAAGAAGGACCGAAACGTATGAAATAAATAAGGAAAATATAAATTTTAGAAAATGTCGAAATAAATAAGAAATATATATATGTATATATATAAAATAAAACCAGTGCACTATTTATCGCGCCCGACTCTTAATTAACTTGTTCGTCCTTATCAAAATATAAAATAAATATATTTTGCAATGAGAAACTTGTTTTATGTTGTTTATAAAATTAATTTTCTTCTAATTGCCTCTATATTACAGCATTTAGGATACATATAGCGGTGTGAACACTATACGTAAAAACATTGTATTTCAATCTATCAAAGCGTAAAGATTAAACCGACACACAAGTAAAAATATCGCGAAAAATGTCAGTACAAACTTGCAATAAAATGTTATCTAACTTGCCTTTGTATAGGATACTGCGATAAAAAAAGAGAAATCAAAAATTTTTGGGAAAGATAAAACACGATCGAGCAACCCCTTCTATTCTATTCTATCGTATTTATTACATTACTTTTTTACGTGTTAGTCTCTAATAGCCGAATTTTATAAAGTTAATGTACGAATGTTTGGACCGCGATTTAATAAGATGTATCGTAATATAATATGTATTTGTAAATTAATTCGAAATTAAAATTTTAAAAATTAAAACTCCCCAATAGGATTGTAATACTCAATACGTTGATTTATGAAATATAAATACAATATATCTAAATTATATAAGTATATAAAGCAATATCCAAAATAATTAATAATTTGGAAGAAATAATTATATTTCGCGCAATTAAATTTTTAGCGTTTGTTATTCTTTAAACAAATATTTAATAAAAGAATTTACATAATTTTCAAAAAAAAAACTTTTTTTATAATATACATTTTTATTAAGTATTATGTGGATCAAAATATAAATTCTAAATACACAATATATGGAAATAAAATTATATGTATAACATATTTATTAGAAATACTTTAAATATTTATAAAATTAATATCTAAAATACTTTATATATACACACATATTATAATACACAATATGATGTAAAATACATCACTGAGAATCGTAGAGATAAATGAGCGATTAATTTTACATGTAACAAATAATAAATTAATTATAAAAATTATTTACCTCACGGCTATTTTGCCGTCACCTGCTGCTTCCCCGAGTCTTCTTTTCCTCTTTTGTTCATCCTTTGCTACTTTATCACGACACTCGCGAAAACACAGTTAATTATGCGCGCAAACTAATCAACAGACTACTTTGCACATCACTCCCGATTAATCGCAAGCTATGCGCGTTTACTTTATGTTACATTATATTTTAATTACTACACAAAAGAGAACAAAGCAATCGAAACTACGATTCGTTTGACAATGTTCTCTAATGTTAACAGATAGTAATTGATAACAAATAGATTGCATATTATATCTCGTATAAGTTAATAAATAAATATATTAAAATTAAAGATAAATATATATACGTAGAAAACACAATATCCGAAAATGTGTGTGACGCCACTTTGTTGATTATTCTCTATAGATTTTGATCAAATAAATCACGTAAAATACGCGTTTTAACAAACCACTAAAGCACGAACGTCAAATTGTTACTATACAATTAATAATAATCTGACATATGTGATTAAAAGTGATTGTAGTACACATTGCCGCTCGATTCGAATCAACACATTCAAAGTTTTGTTAATGACTGAAAATGATATACTGACAACTTGATTTCGATATTGCGCGCGATTAAAATCGCATTAATAGCTAGTTAAGACAGCACAATGTGTATCTTTCGAAAATATACATACAATCGACATTCACAATCAGTGTAAGTCGCGCGAAATAAATGCTTTAATTGAATTGTTACTTGTAAGAATTTAATCGCGAAAGCGAAACGTGCGGATTAATAATCGTGGCTGATAGAAGAGTGGTTCTCGTTTGATATATTTTAGTACTTTTCGAGTATATCGAAAAATAATTAATGCGACGACGTAGGAAGCACACCTTCCCGTACGAGTCTTGCCGTGTAAATGACAAGGCCACGATTCGCGATATACAAATGATAGAGTGTGCTATAAAGAGTGGGGAAGAGTAGGGGGACCACTGTAGTGGGAGAATTCGTTATTATTCGTTCCTTTCCACGATGATGTATACATAGCGCGCTATTGTTGATACGGCTTTGTTATTTGCTCTCCGTGAGACTCGAAGGAACGGGACACTCTATATGGTATTGTCGCATTATCTTTCGAAATATCGTGGAAATAAGTATACTAAAGAGATTTCAAACGCAATGATATACTTTACGAACAATGATCAACCTGCTCGATTAATTTTACAAAAGTTAATCACGCGGATTAATAAAATCGTAGTTGACAAAAACAATCTCGTTCAAATATCTTTTAGTACTATTCGGGTAAATCGAAGGAATGCGAAAATAACAAAGCCGCATCAACAATAGCGCGCTATGTTATGTATATATACATATCGCGGAAAGGAATAACGAATAATAGTTAATTCTCCTCCATTTCAGTTGTCTCTCCGCTCCTCTCCTACTCTAAAGCACGTTATCGCATTTATACTTATATCGACCTTGTCATTCGCACAGCGAGATTCGTACGAGAAGGTGAACGTCGTAAAGCTCTCCGTATATATCACGTTATCTTTCGAAATATCGTATAAAGTATTAAAAGAGATTTTAAACGCGATGATATACCTTACGAACAATTATTAACCTGCTCGATTAAATTTCGTGATTAACAACATTCATAAGTACCTAGATAATGACAATTCATTAAAATATGCATGTTTCGCGCGACTTATGTATAATGAGAGATATTCTTAATTGTATATATTTTTGAAAGTATATTTACACATTTTACACATCGCGTCTCATTATAGCCATTAATTAGCTATTAATTCGATTTTAATATTGCACAATATCGAATCAAATTACTAATGTCATTTTCAGTCATTAACAAAACGTCGCAGAATATATACAGAAAGAATCGATTTCGAATCACACAACATTTTTACAATCGTACATCTATTCGCGTACTTGATATTTATTAAATGTGTCGTAAAAAGTCGGCATTTGTATTATACATCGACCATTTATTAAAATATGTATTTTAAATGATTTAGCTGATCAAAATCTATCGCGTGAGTAACAATCAACAATAATTTTCGAATATTGTATTCTATAAATATTTAATTTTAATTCGTTCATTTATATGTATTAATATTTAATTTTAATTCGTTTAGTTATATGTATTTACACTCTCCTATATATGTTATAATATATAATAGTAATAGTCCTCAAACGATAACTATTTGTTAGCAATAGATGTAGCGTCGTTATAATAATAATAAATTGCGAAATTGTGAATTTAATCTTGCAATTTTCGAGCGCTGCGCAGATCAGTTTTCGCATTGTCTCTTATATCGCAATATACCCCATGTTCCGATATTACTGCCAGTACTGAAAATATATAATATACGTAACGTAAACTATAGCTTTTCAGTACTGGCAGTGTATATCGGAACATGCCCATTATAAAGCGCGCTTCAATTAAGATCGGGAGTGTCGCAATCGTCGTATTTTCCTAATTTTCCTAATTGCGCGCAATTGTAATTAATCATGCTTTCGCGAGTGAATGTCTTGAAGAAATAGCAAAGGACGAACAAGAGTGAAAGAAAAGACCCGGGCAAACGTCGGGCGATGCTGAAACAACAATGAGATAACAATTCTTATAAATTATTAAATTTATTATTTATTATAAGTGTAAAATTAATTGTTAAAAATTTTATTTTTATAATAGCTCTGCAGTTCTCAGTAATTTATTTTCCATTGGTGTATAATATAATAAATATACACATATACATAGGTATATAAAAGTATTCTAAATTTTATATTAAAATATTTCAAATATCTGTAATAATTGTTAGATATATGTACATACATGTGTGTGTGTGTGTGTGTGTGTGTAATATTTCAATATTATGTGTTCAAGATTTATTTTAATCTGTCATATTTTATAAAAAATGATATCAAAAAGAAATTTTTTTCGGAAATTGTGCAATTTTTTAAATTAAATATCTGTTTAATAAAGAAATAAAAAAATTTTATCACACATTGCTGTAATTTAAATATATTATTTATATTAATTATTTTAGACGCATTGTTTTATATAATTTGAATATATATATTTGTATTTTGCAGAGATTAACATGTTGAGTATTACAATTTTGTAGTTGCACAACGTATCGGTGAGTCTTAAATAATTTTTTTTTATTTTAAAATGATTAATTCGCAAAAATTATATCATATATATAAAATATATATTCGAGGTAAGAAATCTCAAGAAAAATGTTTCTTTTTCTTTTGAATCAAATGTTATTTGACAAACTTTAATAAATCTTTGTACATCAGGAATTAATAACACATATTGATTACGATTTAAACGCAGAGTTGCTTAAGATGTATCAGTGAATTTTAAATTTTTGCCTCGAGCTCTAACAAATTTAAAGTCTTGGTAAAATTTCTAGTAAAACAAATCCCAACGGTGCAACTGACGTGAACAGAATTGTTCTCCAAGTTTAGTCGCACTTCGCGTAGTCGTTTTACGGTCCGAAGCAAGTTCGAAGCTCTTACCAGTATTTGACCAGCTTTCCTCTTCTAATGCAAGAATTCGTTGAGATATGTCGCCGCTTTGGTGAACGCGAAATGCGGGTTATGGATAAGCTGTTTTGAACATCTAAACAGCGATATCGTCAGTCATAATCCTTTTATTAGATATCAATTTACTTAATCTCATTTACTTAATCTTAGTTCTTAAATAAAGCCTTTACTAAAGTTGATAAATAATTTCTGATGCAGAGATTTAACTGACGGGAAGAGTTGAGTAAATCTGTAATCAATATTTTCTTCACGCCGATAAATAAATTCAGTTGTCAAATATATCTAAAATATTTTTATTATTATACATATATGTATATTTTTAAAAAAAATTGTTAGATTTTTGCTCTCGAATATTGTCTTTCATCGCGTTTTTAATGCGAATACGTGTATTATAGATTATAGTTTAACCTCGTTTAATTTATAGTTTGATGACAAGTGGCGAGGGGTAAACGTCAATACTATTTTGTACAATAGATATTGCTAAAGTGATGGGAGAGTTTTATTTCCGAAATAATAGGAGAACTCATCGAACCGTAATGGCACGTGCGCAGATCTCTAGTCGCGATGCTTCTCGAAACAAACTGAAACTAAACTCGCCGTGATTTAAAACGAGGTCAAACGATTAGAATCCTTCTTCCTATTAAAGTGGACCACTTTCATGTCATTACTCATTGTCAGCCATAGAAAATACATTGTGAATCAAAATGCGAATGTACTGAACGTGATCCCAGTCGTTCCAGTCGTATCGAAATTATTTTGCGTGTTACTAGCCTACGTGCTGACGAGCAGCACCGACGGTTTCACTGATTCGCGAAGACTCGTTTAAGCTAGCGCCAGACTATGCGCAATTCGTAATTCACGATTCGTAATTCATGATTTGTAGAGATTTGTTGGATATTCGGGAAGATTCGTTATTCGCCAATGTAAGCCGTCCACACTATTCGCGATTCGCAGTATATTAGTGTAGCGCGACACGAGTAGATCGATTCGTAATGATTCGCGTCCTTTGAGTTTCGTCAAAAAACCGCTCGGCTAGCGAATCAGTGCGAATGGCGAATCACGTATGACGAATCGACGAAATTTCCCTCCGCACTATTCACGAACGTTATACAAATCACGAATTACGAATCACTAATTGCGAATACGCGCATAGTCTGGCGCTAGCTTTGAGAGGATTGACACAAAAAAGTAATTTACATATTTTCACATTGTTTTATATGCCAAATAATTTCTTCAACCGAGAATGATTATTGGTTTAAATTTTAAAAATACGTAATTTTCTTCAGAATATTTCTTCAAATGTATCTCAATTTCTTAATTTAGAATAAAATAATTATATCGCGCATATCTCTTTCTCTACCTTTCTCTCTCTTTTTATCCCTCGTAGTATTCAAAATTGACTCGTATAGAACTATTAGGTAAAATACAAATAGCATGATATCATTCACCATGACAGCGAGAAAAGCATTGTCAAAGCTTCTCCTCTTTTCTTAAGGAAAATGACAAATAAACTTGTTTGAAGATCAATGTTCCTCGATCAACGTTTGTTTCTTCCACAAGATGTTATTTCAAGACAATTTAACTAAGCCAGCCAAGCCAAGAAAAATCAATATTTTTCAATTCTTGTCCTTTTTTTGTGAGCTCAATGACGTTGTACAGATTTCGATTAGTTATACACATCATCGAGTGAAAATGGTGCTTCGAGTATCAAGCAAACGTCACAGAACTTTTTTTTTTCTATTTATATACGATTTTATGTCCACAATCGCACTCCTACTCGATACAAAAAATGAACGGAAAATTAACCAATAATATGTCGAAAAGTTTATTTCGTGAATGCGCGAAATATTATGCAAACAACTAATTCGACTCTTTCGCTTTAATATCCATTTGTCTTGTTTTCTCCTTTTTATTTCTTTTGCCAAATTATCGTAACAATTATTCTTTGATGATTGATCAAGATCTAACAATAAATAAGAATTAATCGAGATCGAGTTAAGTCGAGCGAGGGTAGAAATAACAAAGAGAAAATATATATAAAAAAATTGGCTGCACACATGATATTTTGAAGGCTCTCTGAATGAGAACATATAAGTATTATATATGCATTCATTGTTCCGTAAATCATACAAGAGCAATTCGAGGCGGGTAATTAATTGACCGAGTAAAACGCGACATTTATGTAGGATCGATCGAATAAGTGGATGTTAGCGGATATATGTAAACATTGGACGATCATTGTAACGATACTTGGGACGGGAGCAATTAATGTCGTTCTGTGAATTGGCGAGAAACTCGACTATTTGTACATTTTAGCTAGCCAACTTACATTGTTATATATAAATAAATGTATCGTACACAGTTATATATTATATACAATTATAAAACTGGCGTTATTAAATTAATATTCAATTTTTTTTATCGCGTGTAAAAAAAATAACGCATTAATTTAATTTTTTTTTTCTTACATAACTTGATTAATTGATTCATGCGTTATTCATAACTGCGTACTTTTGCGTTGGCTAATGTCACAATAAATTGATAAATGACATTGTGATTCGTGATAACATAGATCGAGCATGGAAATAGAACATAGAACTCCCTCTCTTCCGCTAAATGTCACAGGATTAATTAAATCCGCAGATTGAAGATGCCGCAACAATTCTATTACATCTCTCCGCCTCTCATATTAAAATTGGAAACGAATAGGCGCGCTCAAAGAAATTTAATCACGCAAATATAATTTTGTCACAAATAACGATTAAACTAATTTTCTCGCAATCAGGCGGAAAAGTCGAGAGTTAAGTCGAGTGTGAGACGAACGATGCAAAGATCGACGCTAATAAAAAGACGTTAATCTCATTAAATGCTTCTCGTTTCCGACCTCAAACTTTTGCAACAGCTGGAGACTAGACGGATTAAGAGATTTTCCAGCGAGAAACGCTTTGCATTCAAGATGTTTTGCAAAATATTTCCGAAAAGGAAAGAAGTGTATTTTTTAAAATACTCGCGTATCCATATCACACATTCGTTGAGTGGAGATCGTTAACGAACAAAATTCGTTAATGAGACACTTCGAGGAGAGGATACTTGATGAGCGGGAACACATAAAAGGAAAAAAACAAAAAAAAACAGAAATATAAGTGAATCACAAAAATGAAAGACTTTATAAAAGCAAGCGTACATACATATACGTCTTTCATCAACCGCGGGCGACCCGTTTTCTTTTTGCAAACGACCTCTTTTGAATTCGCTTTAATGATAGTAGTTTTCGAGTTACGTCGAGTCGCAGTAGCGGCGAAACCATGTATACGCGGTCCACATTAACAGACGGTCTCTCTTTCTCCCTCGTTGTATATCCCGAGAGAAAAATAAGATTAACCGGGAAGGGACGCAAACACGTTTCGCTCTTGTTTTCTGCCGCATTAATGCACGCGAGATAAGTGCAAAGCGCTCTGCACGGAGCGCAACCAACGGTCCGGATTTACATAATTCTTAATAACTGCCCTCGCACGTTCGCGTGTGGCTTTTTCGGTTGAATGTCCGATACATTACGCGCCTCTCGTGATTATTACACACGCGATACGTTATACATACGAGACGCGCAACTAGATGGAATATATACAAGTCGCGCGGCGGCGCAGTCGTTAATTATTAATAGCGAGAGATTATAATTACATCGCGACTGTATTCTGGCTACCGAATGAGTCGCGAGCCGGAGAAATGTCGGATTAATTCTGAATTAGGTTGAATGCCTGGGCCATTTATTGCGCTCATCGAGAGGAAACGCGCGAATCTAATGATTGTCGCTTATCGAGATGAATAATGCGAAAATAATCATATCACGTGTTACATGCGATACGGAAGAAAAGCGTCGAGTCAAAACTTTCGTTTATGAATAATGCATAGTTGCGTGCAACTTTTATTTTAAACGATCGTCGGTTCTTGTAAAGAACAGATTTCCGCCAATAATTTATCCTATCTGCAAAGAATCTGTTGACTGTACATATATATATATTTCTTGACGTAAAATCTCTGTCTATATTCTATTATCTAAATTTGCGAGATAATTAAATTAAAAAAAAAATGTATGTAGACGGTGCGTAATGTAAGTAATTTATTTAGCAAGTCATTAAATCAATAAATACGTAGAATTCGACGAGAAATTCGGAAATCTTTAAAATAGACATCCCAAAATATCGCAAAAGTTCTAAAGTCAAAGTCATAATAATTTTATTCTCCCAAGTAGAAATATGCATCGAAATATTAATTTCGTGAAGAATGTTTGGCAACATATAGGCTTTCCGATATACTTTGAGAGAGTTTAGAACATAGGAAACCTATAATTGGACCTGAGGGACCGATGGCTTTTTTTTCGTGGCGATAGCGAAAATATAAAACTTCCGCGAGAGTACACATAGGAGATCGATACACGTTGCGCTCGCACAGATTGTAACCTTTTTCGGTTTTTATTCGAGAGACCGTCTAACAATAAGTTTTGTTTCATCGCGACTAAAGATACAATTCATACAATAATAACTCCAACAGTGTGTTAAAAATTTTGAGTACGTGAATTTTGATCAAATTTGCATTCTTTATAAGCACCATGTCCTTTGATAATAACGATATAAAAAACAATAGACATGTTAATTTCAATCTAAAAGTATAAAATCTACGCATTTTCTTTAAACTTTCCGACGATATACTATATAAGCTGGATAAATTTCATCAAAAGATATCGTTACTGATCTTATATACAGTAATTACTCACAGTAACTTATGTTATTAAATAAAAGAAAAGAATGTAGTACAACCAACGTGAAACTTTGCGAATGTGAATTCAGAAACAAGACCTCCCGCTGTTCGCGCATGGTTGGGTTCATTAAGTCGGCGAACTCGGAATGTAAAACTTTTCGCACATAAATGAATCGTTCGTTATATACGTTGTCTAATTAGCGTAAGAGCAAATTTGGGACATGCATATATGTATACGTGACAACGCAATTAACGTTTTTTGTTTTACAATTAAAGAGCTATTGTTTGTTGAAACTTCTTTAAATGCAAATTAACGAATAAATAAAAATCCTACAAAGGTTTTCGTTCTCAAATTCATAAAAGATATAATTGAAATACAAATTAAATAAAAATCACTAATGGAATAGTCTTTTAAATTTGCTAAGCCGCACTTTATATTTGAAAATAACTTGAAACTTGTTTCACCAAATTATAATATATATAAATTATTATTTATTATTTAGGAAATTAATTGTAGTAATTGTTTATCTCACACTTGAATAATTTATAATCTACAATTTATAATTCATTAACTTGTTAGCATTCATGTATTTATAGATACTAAAGACGAGTTTAAGCGCGCGCATATTCTAAAACATAGCAGAGACGCAAGAGACATTAATATGTGAGTACAGCAGTCGTAAACTCGCATAACGATAATGTAACCATGTTACATCTTGCGGCGAGTTCTAAATTGCTAATTATCCTTCAGGATAAACAAAACTATATAACGAGAAAGCTTTAGAACTGCGTGAATGCGTTGCCGCGCGAATTAAGCTTACGTATATAGTTGCAAATTAAACCTTTGGCAAGAATAAAATAAAATGGCGATTTAATTCGGCAAAAAAAAATTATAAAATCTAGTATAATACGGCCGAACGAAGACAAAAAAGTTGAGAATAAAGCTTTCATAGAATTTTTATTCGCGATAGCTGAATTAAAGACTAAATTTCGAGCATTGAGAGAATTTGAACGAGCTAAACACAACAATGACTTGTAATTCTATTCAAAGATTCGTTTTAAAATTAAAAATTCGTGAGATTAAAATATTATTTCTTCATTATTTTATTTTATACTTTACATTGATCAAGAATAATAGGGAGAAGGGATGCCGGTATCATCGTTTCATATACTTTAATACAGTGTTTTATTGCCGGATCCTATACCTTTTCATTTCGTAGGATTCTTGCGATAAGCGTCTCATTGTCAGACGAAATTATTATTTTGTTACGTGTTATTATTGTATGTGCGTATTATATTCACGTGCATTTATTATTCCATTATCGTATACATATATTCGAGACATTATCGCGTCTTCACTCACCGATCACGTAACTGTATCCGTCCAAGGTTAATACACACTTGCGTGTATTTGGCGAGGATGGAATGCACGGCACTTGCCTCCGTGAGATCCGCCTGCTTAGGCTGCATGAAGCACCGGCTGCGCCCGGATCCGAGTGGCACTTCTGTACCGGGTCCTTGCCTGATCTAGACATTGTTGTCAATCCCGACTACCGAGCTTTATTTCCTCGATATTCCTCGTCGCCGTACACAAGCATACGAGACTCCATCCTGTCGTATATAGCTCTATGTGATGCTTTGTTAATTTTATATATATATACGTCTTGTATCCTTCACATTATTCTGCCGTCAGTTGATGCACTCCCTCAAGTTCCACCGCCGCGACAAGGGTCCGATTGATTCGCGATCTTCTCTTTCTCGTTCGATATGGCATCGATATAATCCGCGCGTTGCAAACCGTCTACGTTTTAGCCATCTCTCTCCCCTGAGATTTCAAACTTTCTTCGCGAAGCTGTGAAAAGGAGAGGAGGTCTTTCCGATTCAAACAACGAGGACGTTAACCTTTGCACTTTTGTTCGATGCATTTGGAGATAATGTCAGCTGTGCTTTTATGTATACTTAAAGTGCGCATTATCGTCCGTTCTTTCGGAAACAAATGATGATTACCAATTTAATTTTCAAGTATAGTGCAAATAAAAGTTGCCACACATCTCGTCTTAAAAGCGCATAAAGATCATATCACAGAATGAATTTGTCTTTATCTGTCGTCGCTAGCCATGATATTACCGTAGTATACTGATATGTATTTAAGAACGGCTTACGCTTTTTTGATTCTCCACGAGAATAAAAATCTCTCGCGTGTTCGATCAATTTTTATTTTAATTTCGTTCGATCTGATCGTATCCGTCGTGCAGAGTAGGAACGAGCATTTATCACAATTCCGTCCAAGTTCCGTTCGGAGAACGTGTCCTTTTCAATTATAGTGCTTCTCTGTCGCAATCGACAGCACGTAATTGCCGGCCGGTGATTCTCGAAAACGACGCATACGTCGTATTCATGATACGCAGCAAAGTCAACCCCCTTTTCCCTCTCTCTCTCTCTCTCTCTCTCTTTGCGTGTCCTTTCGAGAGAAGGAAAACTTCAAAAATGGACAACAGTTTTTCGAAAAAAAAATCGTGCACTCTCAGCCGTAGAAAAATTTCGACGTTGTATTAAAATATTCGCGATAATTTGTGCAAATTTCGAATCCATACTCTCGACAGATTCACTCCAAACACGTTCGTGCGAAACACGGTTCTCGTAACGTCCGACCGCGAAGTTCTTGCCGTGACAGATGTTATGGAGGGAGAACGAAAATCAAGGCGATCGATTGACGTTACCATAACGTTAACCTCGCAGGTTGGTTACCCGTACACACCGGTGCACCGGCGCGCCCAGGCCGTCTCGCTTCCGGCACGCCGTGTCGCACATCACGCACGACTTTTCGCGGGATATAATTCCGTGAGTGCACGACAACACACACACAAGTATCATCGTGCCTGCGTCTGCATTTCTGTATAAGCTCTTTTTCTTTCGCGATCGCGAGGTTTTGCGCTTCACGCGATCGAAGTCGACGAGAAACTTTTTCCGCGCGCTGTCAAAGCGGAATTGCGATCGTACTACCGATTTCCAAAACTTCCACTTTGATCGTTCAAACTCTGACGTGTTTTTTTTTCTTTTTTTAGAAATTATATAATTGCGATAAAAATGCCGTCAAAGTGCACCGTTCGTCTCCGCTCCTCTACGTCGATTTTTGTTTCTAATCGGAAGTTTACACGACGAGACAGACCGCGCAGTGGTCGCTGGAAAGTTTGGTGCGTTCGCAGTGAAAACGGAAGGACGACGCGGCGCGGACGCGGGCGCCGCGCAAATCGCGCGAAATCAGTAGAGGAACCGCACGCCTGGTCAGACGCCTGGTCAGGCAACGAAAAGGAGTGACGCGCGCGTGGCCGCGCGACACGCGAGTCGCCGGAACGAAAACGATGGGTACGCGCATCCGATCTCAGCCACGGTACCGCTACAACTGAACCACTCGAACCTCCACCTCTCGTCGTGTCCGTCCTCCCTTCTCTTCCGCCGTGTCCCGCTCCCGACACCCCGACAACCCGTTTGGCCTTTCTCTCTATCCAACCACCTTTATTCGTTCTCCATCTCTCATTCTCTCGCTCCCTGTTCCTCGGTTTCTCTCCCTTCGGTAAATCTCCTTCCCCCCGTCTCCACCTCGATCGAGACCACCTTGTCGACGTGCGCTTTGCTCTTTCTTCTTCACTTGCACCGCGTACTTGCGACTCTGCCCGTCTCTCCTTGCCCTCGAGTATGCGTGCATGCGTGTGTCTATACGTCTCTCTCCGATACTTTCTCCGACATTTATTTCGGCCATGCGTAATAATGCCCGAGAGATACGCGATGTACGCGATACATTTCTCTCTTTGCTTTGTGTCATCTTCATTTATCTAACATCAGTGATATGGCCGAAAGATGCTTAAAGTTAATACCCGCGATTTATCTGCAGCTGCAGTTTTAAAAAGTTGCAATGCATTATCCTTATTTATCTTGAATTTTTCTCTCAAAATTGATTTAATGAGAACATCAGAGATTGCGAAAATCTCTCTCTCTCTCTCTCTCTCTCTCTCTCTCTCTCTCTCTCTTTCTCTCTCTCTCTCTCTTTCTCTCTCATCTTATTTTGTTTATTGTGTTTTATAAAAAAAAATATTAATGCTACATCCCAAAGTTTAAAAACATCGTACTGAGAAAATATAATAAGTAAGAGGAAGAAATTTTATAAAGATTTTTATTATTCTCTTATTTTTCAATATTATTCTGTATAATGAACTAACGCGAAGAAGATGCAAAATGCGACGCAAATGAAATACCGTCATTGGATATACAGTTATTCGATGCAAGTACGCTAGAATTATCCTCTATCTGTGTTTTTCTTTGACTTTAATTGAAAATCCATGCTGTAAGATCTTTGAAACTCGCTCTCAAATTCGACATTCGCGGAATGTCTTGCGACAGACTATCGCTTTTCTTTTATAGAATGGCATTCGCTCGTATATCCCGTGTCCCCCATTCCTTTCGCGCACAGCGATAACTTTTTATCTTCTTCGCTGACCGAAATACCGAGGGACACATGAGTTTCACACGATTAGTCCCTCTACGCGACATTACCGCTATACTACTGAATCACCCCTTGCTATGTCACACGAATCGACCATTTAATCAGCCATCTATCTAAAGTGCATTCTCTTCGGAGAAAAAACGTGAAGAAAGTAAAGGCGAAAGAAACGTCGTAGAAAGAAAAGAAAAAAATATTTTTCAAAAAATAATTGGCAATGCAATGTTTGTAATTTTTATAATTCATATTTCGTTGCGTTCTACAAATCTCCAAATGTGAAACGTCAGATGAGTCTTAAATGACAATGTAAGTAGATTGAATCATGAAAAAAAAACAATAATTGCTCAAGTGTGAGGTAAGAAAATTGTTTACATCATTTCTCTAAGAATATTATTCCACACGTGTATACAGTCGTAAATACGAGACATTAAAGCTTTTCAAATTTTAAATTAAAAATATTGCAGCATATCTATATATATAACGAGAAATATAATCGCGTAGTAATAAAAAAGCTCAAATTTTTTTTCTTTAGCTTTAGATAACAAATTCTTTATAAACGCGAAACGTCTCTTAAGACGTCGCGTAAATCTACGTTTTTCTGCGCAAAGTCTTACAATGTACTGAACGCACCAACCCTCTTTTTTCGCCGTCGGGATTACGACCCTAGAGAGGAACAGCAGATTATTACGAAACGGTATAATAGCGAGACGGACAGGCTGTGCACAGTAGCTGGCGTTTATTATAAATGCAAATGCATTCTACTCGCGATATTTCTGTTCCGACAAGGGGAGAGAGAGAGAGAGAGAGAGGTGAGGGACGGGGGAGCAATTTCGATTACGGCTAGTTGCGCGTGTCTGCGAAAGGGACGTCAATTTAGCGGCAAGATAATCTTGCTGCCGAGCCGTTTCCACTAACCCTCTTCAAAACGAACCCCTGCCTCAAGAAAACCCTTCTTCATCGTCCCTCCAAATCGCCACGAATCTTCACCCCTTCTTCTCTTCTTCTTCTCCTTTCCTTTATCTCTGTTTTTTACACGACTCTTTTTACTCGTCCGACTCTTTGGTACATTCGTCTTTCTTTTTTCCCCATTCTTTTATTATCCGATGAAATTATTCGCGTGTCGTACAAATGTATGCATTAATTCGACCAGTGCAAACGCGTTGTACGAGTGAATACAGCAGAGTGGTTCGTTGAATGAATACTTGACGAATTAATGCACTCGTTAAAGAAAAGCACGCTGTTTACTTAAAAATATAGAGAGAGATTTTAGTCGGCAAACGACTTGTGCGTACAATGTAAGCAAAATTTACCGTCTACGCTGTGCGCGATGTTCTGATAAAGAAAAGAAAAAAATGAAAAGAAAAAAGGATGATAGAGAGAAACGATGTCTTCGACATACATTCAACGATTGACTGATTTTTGAGACAAGGTGCACCTTTTGCAAATACCACGAGGCAGCGCACAAAATTTATTCTACGCTTGTTCCAACGAAATTTCCTTTGACGCTCTGCACGTGACGCGTAGCGATATACTTTTCTGATGTGTTTGCTTCTTGTTCAAACTCTCTTTCTTTCTTTCTCTCACATACATATAAACATTCCATTTTATATAATAAAAAATTGACTCGTTTACAATCCTCTGCATAATATTTTTTTTTTAATGTTTAATTACCTATCTTTTATTACCTAAATAACGCGAAAAATTATTATCCAACAAAATTGACAAATCTATGTATATACCAAAACAAAAAATTTATTTTAATTAAAAAAAAAATGCTAAAGAAATTAATAAAGAAATAACTATACAAAAAATATTTCTTCTTAAAACGTCCGGTAAATTCAAATTTAATTCTTCGAAATGATGAAATTGTCTATAATATATCATTCGATAAAAGTCGCACGGACGAATCAACGAATAAAGTTGTGCACGGGCGATTAAATCAATTTGAGGCAAAAAGTGGGAGCAAAACAGGTTGGAGGAAGGACGAGAGGGGAAGTGTAAATCCTGCGGCGATATAAAAGCTGCAAACGATGCTCCCGACTTGCCGTAGCTATAACGCTGTTATTTTTGCGATAAAAACACCGCGCACGGTGTTTCACGATAATGCTATAAGTTTCATCTCTATTTATGACAGTGCTTAATAACAACGATTATGCACCCATCAATTTGTTCGTCAAACAGGAGAGAAATGTGGCGGCACCCGAATCGCACCAGATTGAACCGCTGTTGAGCCAATTGTAGACAGAGATACACACGGATCTACATTTACATATAGATATTCCTATCCGCGCGACGCGCGTTCTTTGTCGACTTAATCGCGCGCCAATTATCGACTATTATCTGTCCGATAATAAGCGCTACATAATAGACGGATTCGTCGACGATCCTATTGACGGTGACGCTTTGTTCATAGCGATGACGATGAAACACAATCGTTTTTCCGTCTACCATGCGTTCTCCCGCGCCGAACTACCGCATATTAATTTCGCGAATATACATCGTCGCTGCAAATATCGCCGCATATATATACATAGTATATATATATATATATATATATATATATATATATATATACATATGTACAATATGTATATACAATAGTGCGAGGAGTAGCATTTTTATTTAAAGCCGCGAAGAGGAAACTCGTACTTCAAGTTGTACTCAATCATGAACGTCGAGCTTGAGCGAATCTCTTTGACCTCTCGAAAACACATTGGTCTTTGCCGCTAAACGTACACAGCTTATCCTCTCGGTTGAAGCATTAATCTTCTATAAAAGCAGGATTCCGCTTTTGTTTGCTCTAAAAGTCCGCTGTCGAATGAATATATGCCTTCGGCTATAATCGTGCGCCGTCTCTCTCTCTCTCTTTCTCTCTTTCTCCAGCGTGAATTTTTATTCAATTTTTTAAATTCGCGAAAAATTCAAGATAAATAAAATTTTCCTCGCAGCTAATGATCAAGAGAATTTGATATCTATAACAATATTTGCGATAAGGAAAAGAACTCGAGCGAATAAATCATGGCAATTATAAGTGTTGTATACAATCGCTCGATATACATATAATAAAGACTTAATCCGATAATATTGCACTTATGAGCATATTATGTACGTAGAAACATATATTTATCAATTTTTTACTTAATTAATATATACGTTGATTAATGTTGATATATCGCAAGCTTTTCGAGTGGACGATACAGTCCAGTTTCTTTCTGGACGCGAGCACACGACGATATAAAATTAGATCAATTAAAACGTTAGGAATAATAGGTGGAGTAAATCATTTCCTCGTCCGCAAATGTACCATTCATTAATTTAATTAAATTCTACATGCGCGCCAAGAGACCCACAGCAATATATAGCGGCGCAATAATCTGACAGATTAAATGTAATATCAAAAAGTGTCCAGCGAAATATTATAACTTTTTCGTATGTGTGTGCTCCGCGTTTAATTAAAATATTCAAATTAAAGGGCAAGTTCTCTTTATCGCGAGAAACTGTCAGAATCAAAATCAGCGCCGCGCGCGCGATTCTGACGGTGAACGCACGTAATCCGGGCTTAAGTCAAAATACACCGCAGTAAACTCTGGCCCAATTTCGCACAACCTAAATTCAATCAAGGTTTAGTAAGCTTCACGCCCGCCTGCCTGGTCGCCCCTTCCCCCTCGCTTACTCTCAATTTAAGACCTCGTGCGAGTATTTCGACAAAATTTGTTACAAAAGAGCTACGTGACAAAGGCTTATATATCGTCCTAACTTGCATCCGTCGAAGAGTTGTGAATCGTTTCGAGCTACAACGTACAACGTGCCTAAAATTGCGAATCTTCAATGCCTTGTGAATCTGGCATCGATTTTTGCTCCGAAAAGAAATGTCGAGAATTCTCAATTATTGCATACGCAGTTTATTAAAAATTTGTAGATGTATTTATAGATGTATAGATTGAAAAATCACGCGCCCTATGCTCTTCGATATGTTTTCACTAAGAAAAGAATGATTCGGTGTATACGTTGATGGAGAAAATTTGTCACCCATGATTGATCGCTTCTGCATAGGATGACTTTGCTATCTTAACTCGAACAACTCGATCATCGCGGGAAATACTTTTGAATCTCGCGTACTTATTTCGTTTTGCGAGCGGTACAATGTCGATGAAGGTATATCTGGGAATGACAGCCCCGCGGGATATTTCAAAGAGATGGGCCGAATATGTTGGATCGATCAATGGTGCAGCTCCCAAGCATCGATCAAGCGACCGAGCGTTATATGACTTTCGATTACGCTGACTCGTATACGTATAACCTATGAATTACGACATTATAAATAATAACGCGTAAGAAATCGTTTTACGCAGTTTTACGGCCTAGTGCCGCGCCTCTCTTGTCGTAGAATATCACGTTAGCGGAAACACTAGGTGAGTTTCTACTCCCTTAGCTTTTCGTCATCACTCTTATCGCGCAAACACACGGGTCGATAGATAAAACAACATACTAAACATATAGGATAGTACCTCAAAAAAATTAAGATTATCCGTAAAATGAACAGTCTATTGCAATTGCATCATCTTTTCGGCTGTATTTGAAATTCCTTCGTGTTTATATGTATACATAATACAAAGTACTATAGCGCGATACGAGTTCAACGAGAGAAAGAGAGAGAGAGAGAGAGAAATGGTATCTTTATTATATAACAATATACATGTAACTTGTGTTCTAATTATCATTCGTATGGGGGTCACGTTAATTACGAAGAATTTTACGCATGGCAAACGCATAGTACTATTTCAGCTCAAAATTGTTATTAAATCGCAATACAATTCCGTAAATGATTTTCACCTCGCGAGAGAACTCGGTCGTTTGAGAGACACACGCGAGATTAAATCGCGCTTAATTAAGATTCTAGTGAGTGTGAAACATGAAGTTTCATCTCGCTTCCGATGCAGCTCCCTGCAGTATCCTGCAATGGCGTTCGTGCTACTAGGAGTTTCCAGCATATACCGTTTCGAAACCAGACACACAATGCTATCGATTTTCCCCGTAGTATCCCAGTTCTGCTTTACCGACTTCCACCGGAAATTACGGTAGGCTACGACATTTCCGGTTAATTCCACAGGCATTAACAAAAGGGATATTAATGTTCGACATAATTAAAAGCACGCGTTTCCTTCAGTTATCTTGTTTTCATTACAGCTATTCCATGTCGCTTCAGAATAATCGATTAACAAAATTTCTATTAGAGTTTAGAGGAGGGAAAAATTGGTTCTAATTAAATTTTTGGTTTTTCAATAAAAATAAAATCTAATTGACAAATGTGTAAAGATTTTTTTTAGCAGCAATATGCGTAAATATTCAAGGAGAATTGAAAAATAAATATGATACATCATCGTACAATCGATAAAAGACAATGACATTTATTAATCCTTTGGCCATAAATCAAAGAAATATCATTTGTCTGCCAACAGTCCATTATCATTTGTAAAACAAATCAACGTCAAGCGATTTGATTATTAATTTAATTCTCGTTTAACGATGATGCCGCATATATAGCAACTTGTTTACTATTAGAATCAATCTTTGATCTCAAGCCCGGTCTCATCTTCGATGATAATAATCTAATCGCGTCAACAATATCATTAAACACAATTGGATAATCGAATAATCTCTCGGCAGAATATTGGAAACGTTCGTTCGTTCTTTGTAAATAGCGAAACTCGCGGAAAACGTGACGGATATTCAAGATGTCTCTGTCTTCCCGCAAACAAGATCCAAGTGAAATTTGCATACGAGGAACATAACGACGCGGGTGCGCGCAAATTTGCGACCTTCACCTTTGAACGCACAGCGAAAGAGATACATCAATGTCTCTGAACAAATGCATCGTTCGCGATGACGCACATCAGTAAATACGTGTGAACGGATAATTTATCGTACGTGATGTTTACTGTGCCATTCGCGTTTCAGAAGTAAGCGTATTAATACTCCAAGACATTCTCTCTCTCTCCCCTCTCTCTCTCACTCATGTAAATGTATTTTTTTTTATCGCCACTCGGACGTTCTAACGACCGCATACCCGCATGCTTATCACCTCGTTATGTTATTGCTCCTTCTTAAGAGAATATTTCGCAAATCGGCTTATGGATATGTTCGAATCACAAGGCACTCGAGATACGAGCTTGCGAAGTAACAATCGAAGCCACTACAATTTAATCTTTCGTTACACGCAAGTGTTATGGAGAATCGTCTTTTCTTCTAGCTTCTCTTCTAGCTTATGTATTATTATCGTGTGTATTTTAGTTTTATAAAAGAATATTCTGGTCGAATATTCATGTCGTCTATGAATATTTTATTGCTTTAGGTGTAGTATGTATGTACAACACATATACGCAGAATGATCGATAATAGATGCGCATTCGACGAACAAAGGAACGTTCGTTATCGTAAACGAATTGGAGAACCACTCTATCGAGATTTAATTGGACGTTGTTAACTTTTAATTTATTATCGCACATATCCTTTTTTTCCATTAATCGTGTATAATTTAAAAAATATTTTGAGAGATGCACGTAGAAAATATCTAGTACCACGATTACGGAAAACTTTTCAATTTTTTCGACAAAGTATGTAACATGACTATCCTCTAATTAGATAAACAAACCTTAAAATATTTCGATATATATTATTACTTATATGTATGTGTGTACGTTCGACGAATTAATGGATAATTGGAACCAATTAATTAACGGTCGAGAATATTATCACGCCGAAATACAAAGCCCGGGGGCGAACAGTACACTGTACCCTGTTAGTATCGATCGTGAAGAATGGAGTCGGAGAAAACTCTACCATCGGCATTTTCAGCTGGCAAGCAGCCAGTATGCCTCTGCATTTCGCGACAAAGAGTAATGCGATCTGTCTGTAGAAATATACAAGTGCAAATCCTAAGATTCGTCGTATCTCTTTCACCGCTATTCGATGAACATTTCCGATTAAGCGTATTCATTTTATCAAACGGACATTTCTCGAGAGAAAGCTTTGGTAAAACGCCTGTAAATATATTACACGGTACAAATTATGTACTTAAGATTAAATCTGCCAGAATATTTCTTTATAAAGCGTAAAAGATGTATTAAACCAAAAATATATATCAAACACACGTTGAGATATAATATACAAACTGGGAAAGAGCAAAAAAATACCATGTTCTCCAATCATTCACGCGTAAAGGAAGATTATAGTGTGGAATGAAAATATAGTGTGGAATTAAATGTAGATTAAATGCAGTAGCTTTTGAAATTGAACGTAAGCTCGTATCTCGAGTATCATCGCTTCGAATATATCCATAAATCGATTATGAATAATACTTATCGCTACGCATCAACTCGAGTTTACTCGAGTCAATAGATACCGTTGCGGGCGCTGCTTAAGACTTCATTAGAGCTCGTCGATCCATAATTTCGGATCCAAAAGGTTTTAGATCCCGCAAATCGTACTCGCGTATACGACGTTAATTTAGATCGCCCATTAATCTCGTAGCGCGCGTGTGCTCATTATCGTATCGCGGTTACCTGCCTATCCCGGATTATTTTACCATCGATCACCAGCTTATACAGTTGTAATCAATAAGGATAATTTGGATAAATGCGTAGAAAAACTCTTTGGCTATCGGTCTAATTAGCAAAAAATGAAAGAAAAATTATGTATAAAATATAAAAAATACACATGTAGAGAATTGTACATATACACACACACACACACACATACATATATGTATATATACATTCTACGTGTTGGAAGCAATTTATCGTACATTTCCGCAAACTATATTACAACAAAGTTGTTTGAATATATGTATCGAAGTATGAAATATATGTATCGGAGTAAAATCTACCTTACTGTATCCGTTTACATTCGATTTAGAACGTGCGTCAACTTGGGGGTAACTTGGGGTGTTTGCTGGAATTTAATTAGCGCATCGTCTCATCAGACTAAAGTTATTACGCGAGGCCTATCTAAAATGAACGATCGAGAAACGCAATAGTGGACCTATATATATCCACTCCGCTATATAATGATGCTTACTACTTTCGAATTATCAATGAGAAGACACTCTTGTCACGCGCGGTGCAATCCTGCCCCACGGAATAGTTAATAGTTAATTATGGAGTTCGTTAAGTTATACTATGTGCATTGCAAGTGGTGTGGTTGAACCTGACGAGCCTCCACATCATGAGAGCGAGGGACTAATTAGGGATCCACATTTGACCCTGTCGTTTCCGTGTTCTTGAATTATGAAATCCCCCGCGGCAATATTCGTAGGATGCTTAACAAAGAAAGGTGCGCAAAAAACTTTCGCAAAAGTAGGACAATTCTACTATTATGAAGAAGGAGCGAGCTCACATTTTAGGTAGTCTAAAGCGTTTTGTCGAAAGATGATCAGTCATATGATAAATTTCTTCGCTTTTTATATACTTTGAAAAAGAAGAAGAAGAAATGCGAATCATTTATCAAGACAAATTTATTGTTTAAGAAACAAAAATTATTTAGAAACAATTTTATTATTGTGTGCGTGTGTGAGCGCTTGAAAACATAATTATTATTTATAATATATTACTTGAAAAAAAATTCTTATTATCAATCCTTCGATAAAAAAAATAAAATTTTAAAAATTATATCAAATAAAATACTACGAATATTTCGCGTTTTCATTTCCAAGGAAGGTACATGTTTCTTCGTTAAGGACTTTAATATATATATATATAATAAACGTGTCCTCTTGTGTATCTATTTTGACAAAGAAGAAGAAGCAAAATAAGGGCTCAACGATCGATTGCGAAAGTTGGAGAAGCGCTCGAATATCATATTTTACATAACTTCGATAATGTTTCCAAATGTCCGGTTTAAAAAAGTAGATAAGTTTAAACAAACTTTTAATATCTTAACCAGTTTTGAAGTGGTGCAAATCAACTAATTTTCTTGCCTATATTATTCTTCGATATTAAATGTCATTGTATTAAAATCGTAATCAAGACAAGTGTACGAACGGTGTAACACAACTACAAAATATATCCAGTCACTGACCGCCTCGTATCCATTAACTGAATTACTTCGATATCCGTACAAGACAAAATCTACCAGATCGTGTAATTATAAATATCCGCCATCAACGATCGCCCCGACGCAGTATATCTCTGTTATCTCGTCTCTTATTATTCACGATACTGTTGGCCATGCGGTTTCGTCATTCTCTATTTACTTGCGTCCAACGATCAAGTTTCCCTATCATGTTGAAGCTTACTAAAGCATTCTACCACCACTCTAAAGCTTCCATTACGAAAACGCGCGCTTGCAACTTGCAACGAGCATATACACGAAGCGGGAGCGAGAATCCGAGAAGCGGTGAGTGCGCGGAGAAAAATAGATGCGGTTTTTCCGTTAAACGAACCGGTATTGTATCGACATACGGCTAACACGCGAACGGTAAAATGTCGATCCAATAATACCGAGAGCGTGGTATCACGCAAATACGCATCGCGTGTGCGGACGAGGAACGCTTCCACATCGGAATGACGTCGTCGCTGGCACGTAATCCCATTCATCTTGTCATCGAGTCTCTAAATTCTCTCGTCGATACCTGGCCCGACTACTGCCATCGTAGATAGATAGATAGATCTCCCGCTCTCTCTCTCTCTCTCCTCTCCGCTTCCTTCCTTCCTTCCGATCGTATTTTATTGTCGACCCATCGTGGCTGTGTACCTCGATAAATTATTAGATTCCGTCATCGGCGCAAGTAGCGTATTTACATCGGGACGAGTGTACGAATAATCTTACGAATAAAAAAGGAGAGGCCGTTGAAAAGAGTCGGCCGCAAATTAGTTCAAACTTGGAGTTGTTGATTAACTTGTATCTCTGGCTTAATTAAACGGACGGCCGATTTTCGCCAGGAAAACGCGATTGTCGATCGCGCCAAAAATGGCAGAAACACATTGAAAACGATACGGCTCTAGTGAAACCAGACTAATATATTATTAATGGACCGTAAACTGACAAAAACGAGCACTGATATCTCTGATTATTTAGAAATTAAAAGCGATTGAATCCGTAATGATTTGCTTATAAAGTACTGTAAAATATCGTGATATTTTTAACTAATAAATATTCAGAGATCAAAATATATTTCTTTCTCTTTCTTTTTCTTTCTCATATACTATATTTCTGTAAAATTATAAGAAGATGCAACTCTTTGTCGCATCTTAAGCCATCATTTTGATAAAAGCTAAAGTAATCTCATAATAATATCATTTATTTGCTTGCTCATCAGAAGTATAGATAATTTTCCGAATCAACTGCACAAAATAAAAAGCTTCTTTTGCATCTCCCGGTGAAAACAAATAATATATCGAATATTCCGCAAATATTATAAGGAGGTAGCGTAAGAAAGCTAAAAGTAAAAAAGATGCTTTTATTAAAATCCTATGCTTGCGGGAATCCTACAGCATTCAAAGGCTGGAGCGATATTTACGATTGCTCGACTGCTTATCGAATTTACTTGAAAAACGGAACTCACTTCCAATATACATATTTCCGTAGTTTCACACACATATCTAATGAGGAAGAAATATGTTTCGCGTGTTCCATCCAGTGTATATAAAAATAAGGTCGGCGAAAAATATTCGTCTACACGGAAAGAGATGTTGCTATTATCGTTTTCTAAAGAAAGGACTATACAAACCGATACCAACCGGAAAAGCACGAGACGCACCGGTATATTCGTCTAAATGATAAGAATAGCACGCCACCCGTAACAGAAATTGGAAATCAATATTTAAGCCCATTCTTGAGATGTCGTGACCAAGCTGGATTTGCGTGCGGTACCAAATAGATAAGAAGAATACTAGTATAAACGTTATACATATATATATATATATATATATATGTAAGAACTGTGCACATTCTTATCGTACAAGAACATGTCGCGGATTACTTATTATCGTTACTCCTTTTCGTGATAATAAATAAATACGCTCGATCGGCCGTTTATGCGATCGAATTTGTGCAATTGTAGAAAACTCATGGCGAATACGTCAGTAACTTTTTGACGAGTGTATCAAACGTATCGTAATAATTTCTACAATCGTTGCATGCTTTTCTGCAATTTCCAGTAGAAAATAACAAAGAGAAAATTGCACATATATGTATGTGGAACGATTGAATTGTCGTTGATCATTTGAACTGATGCGCGTGATACAATCAACTGTATAAATATATATGTATATAAAACACATATACGTATAAATATATTACACTGACAATAAAATTTAAAGATAATAAAACGGTTGCATATATATATATTTGTATGCACACGCGCGTAAAGCACCGTTAACATCAAAGAGCATTTTTTTGTTGTAAAATGGCATGAGGGAGCTAAAGTTTTAGTAAAATGCCGGGACAACGACTTTGTGTGATTAATTAGCTTTATACTTCACATTGTACATTTAATATTTCGCGTCTGGCGCTTATTATTTGCGATGGCATTTGCACGCGCGACACATTGTAAAGAAAATAATTTGATTCAGAAATGATACTCTCGCGGCGAGAAATTCGTAATGTGTTTCGAGAACGATTTGTCTATACAACAATCGTTCAAACGTTTCTTTGTAAAAGAATATTTCCAACGTGCGTTGAAACACAATGGAGTATAAATCTGTGTGCTGCGTCTTAAGCAAATAATAAACTGTATATGACAGAAAATAGGCAGCAACGATATAACCCTGGGCGAATATCTTATTTTACGGTACAATAAATGTTTGCAAAACGCGGCAAACTCTCGGCACCGAGTGTCTTTAAATTCTGTTTTCGCGCATTCGAGCCATAGCGAATTTATCTTTTCACTGGCTTGGCATCTTGCGAAAACTCTCCACGAAAAGACGTGACCCGTGATACACTCGACGTCGACTTTGTTTCGCTTTATTCGCCTCTTCACTTCCTTTCTCACGCGACCTTTCTTCATAACTACTTTCCGATATAGCGGTTGCCTACTAGAATTTCTTTGGACATGGCCCGAAGGTAATGCTTAAATTCTAAATTCATATTATCTGTGCCCCTGGTATGAGTTTCTCTATGAGATCGTATACACGATAAAGATTTATGTAGCCAGATCCATCGTTTATTAAATGGCATATATTAAATATTTTTAAAAATTGTGATAAAATATGAAACATTATGGATATAATAGATCTTTTTTAATATATATATGAGATTTAGAATATATCTATTTTTTTCTTATTATTTTCTCATCACGATTTGTAAATCAGTCCAGCATAAGACAGACATTTACGGACACGTAATAATCTAATTGTAAATTTATTTAAGAATCTGTATTTTCAATAAAACTAATTTTTCTCGAGCTAATCTTTCTCTTAATTTTCTTTGTACTCAAAATTCCACGCTAGGCGAATAGATGACACATGCTTGGAATAAATTGTAAATTAAAGTCTCTCTCGATTTAGCGACTATTGTTCGCGGATCAATGAATTCTACGTTTTACATACGTAACGTTTAGCATAATATTGGATCGGAACGATCCTATAAAAGACTCTGCGTCTATTCGATAGTTGACGGAACAAAACTCTTTGTCGCATCGACACCTACATTCTTGCTGCAACGTGCACCTGAGAACGCTGTTTACGCAATAAGTTTGTATAATATACAACGGATATTTGCATGATGATAATGTAAAAATTATATCTATAATTATTATGTGGATTGATAATATGAAAATTAGACGCATTAATTATTAATAGTAAATCGTAATACACTTTTTATAAAAATAAGTAAATGTGCACTCTGATTCTCTACTCTACTTTTACTATTAACGAATAATATATAATCATTGAAAGAATAATTAGAATGAAATTGTAATTGGGAAATTTAAACACAAGACATCTTGTTAACTATATATCGATATGTTGGTATATTTGATATATTAACCAAACTATTTTATATATCTCTCTCTCTCTCTCTCTTTTGAACAGTTGCTAATTGAGATGTAATAAGTATAAAAAAATATAAGTCGGGTAACAGAATTACCTATCGTATACGTCGCGCCATCCAGCTGAAACGTGGCACTCTTGCATTTCTTGAAGAGTTTTTGGTGCGAATAAACAGGAAGTTTCGGTAAAGGGGGTGGCGGCGGCGGAGGCGGAGATGGGCCCTTCGGGCCGTACTTTACGTGCCTTTCACTCTGGCTCATTTCTCAGGCGTAAAGGAAATGTAATCGCAATCTTCTCGCCTCGCCTCCCGGCGACCAAGCAGACAAGCGCTTGGAGCAACTTTAGCCGTTGGATGCGCGCATGATTCGCGCATGAATACAGTTTCTCGCACTGTTAGTTCTCAATCACAGATCTTAATCTTGACGATCCCAATTGCGATCACAATTGCATCAATTGCGGGATTTATTCTTCTCGAGCGAAAGTAGTCGCTCTCTTATTTATCTCTTGCTACGACGCGCACTCAAATCATCTTGCCTCGCTTCTTAAAGTAGTCACTTCTAATTTTGTCGTGTTAAGTAAATTTATTTCGTAAAATCTTTTCTCGAGTACACACAAGAGCACTAAGGTTTTAATTTTCTCTATAAATTAGAAAATTTTTTGTAAATAAAATTTAATCCAAAAATCCGTGCAATCAACACATAATCATTTGATTGCAAACAAAAATTTCAATTCCATAATCTAGGGATATAATTTCTACATTATAGTGCGAAAAGATGGAATAGACGTAACGGATTAGTATATATATATCGACAGATTTTCAATTTATTGAAAATTGATGTAGTTTACCAACGGAAAAAGCTAACATTTCTATGCAAGGGTTTCATATCAGCAAAATATAATTTTGCGTTCACAATAAAAATCTATATTTTCATACTGCATATGTATACATATATGCAGGAATTGATATTTTTAAAGTAGTCTCAAGATACTACAAGGTTACGAGTATTCATATATTTTGTAACGTTTGTGCCTTAAAATAATCCAATTTATATTGAATGTATTATAGGGTCATCCGCGATATTGTTATCGCGCGGCAGCTATTATATTAATGAAATAACGATATTATTCGTGTGTATAAACTAAGCAAAGCTTATTTCAAATCACGAAAGTGATTGTCCTCTACTGTTAAAAAACGTAAAACAACAGTTAAATTTAATTTACATTTTACAGTTAGATTAGCAAATCACAGATTTATAAATTTATTTTTTTAAAATTTCAAAAACTAAAATAAAAAGGTAACAGATTATTTTAAAATAATCGGAATTAAAATTATTTTTGTTATCTTTTCATACTATTGAGATGATTTTCAGATAAGAATAATATAATCAAATATACAAGATACAAAATAAGATGAAAATCAATTATTCGAAATGAAAATTATGTTAAATAAGCTGCTCTAAAGTAATCTTATAGACCAACCTTCGACACTAGGATTACATTAGCATACAATTGTATATATATTTAGGTTAATACCGCATACATAACAAAGGGCTAAGAAACTTTAGAGATAAAAACAGGTGCACGCGATCTAATAGATGCGTATCATAGAGAGGCATAAATTATCGCGATTTGAAATTGCGATTCGATCAATTTAGTCGATACGTCCTGTAGCGTCAAATTCATATCGCGAGCCCGATACCAATAAACTCGTCTCTTCCTCTTCGCTCGTTGCTTCCGCTATCTTGTATCTCGTTTTATCTCGTGATCCCTATCACGACAAAAAAGGAAAACGAGTCAATTGCACCGCTGGGAGACTCGATCATTTTTGTAAACGATATCGCCAATCACACGCGCGCATGCCGACATGTTTCTCTTTTTTTTTAATTTTATTACAGAATTTACGATCGGGAGTGTGCGTGTGTGTGTGTGTGTGTGAGGGAGAGAGAGAGAAAGAGAGAAAGAGAGAGACATGTCTGCGCACAAAAGATACAAATACCTGAAAAGATATCCACATTTTCACGTCTTTCCGAGCCAATTTGAATTTCCACTACATTCCGCAGAACGAGCAGGAAAATCTCCCGACGCTCGCTGTCCTCGCGTTCGCCGAGAAATTTATCACGCGTTACATCAGTTATGGTACATTTTGGAGAACCGGAAAGCGGACACATTTCTGTATATTAAATGTATCCACGATGATACAAACAAGAAGTATGTCAGGAATCTAATTAAACTCAGGTTTTTACTGACAATGAGAACCTTCCCATTTCTCTCCCTCCCCCCTCTCTCTCTTTCTATTTATGTATTCATGTTTCCGATTTATAGAATTCATTGCTTTGCTATAATCGGATTTTCTAATACAAATGAAATTAGGTTAACGCCTTCAAGCGTAAGACTAGATCATATAACGTAAATACGACGACATATAGTGTTGAATACAAAGAGCGCGTTATCGAATGAAAAGTCGAATTCTTATAGCGTCAAGCTGATTGTCGTTTTAAAAAAATTTAATTCGCGTAATGAGACAAAGCTCCACTTTCAACTGTGTGCTAATTTAGGTCGAATGTAGTAATGATAGGCGAGACAATAAAATTGAAACGAACGAGAGAGATGTGATGTTTCGTCATTGTTGCGGTAACAACTTTCGAGCTCAGTGGTTATTGTGTTTGCGTCAAGATTATTCGCGCGATTGCAATTAAATCAATTCGCCGCTCTTTATACAAAAATCCTTTATAATCGCGTTATTATTTTAATTATTTAGCAAATTTGTTGAGCATTCTATTTTAAATATCGAGTCGATCAACATCCGTTTCTTCATAATTCTTATGGTCAAAGATATTAATTTTATATGTTTGTTGACAGCTTTTAAATTATCTTCTCAATGTTCGAAAACAAGAGAAAGAGAAAAAAAAGAATTCATCTCGCTCCGTATATGTAAATCTATACATATATAGATATGTAATGTATAAATATATACATGAATACTCGCTTTTTAAATAAACAATAGACACATGGCAAAATATTAAATTTATACAAAAAAATATTATTCTTTTAATGAATCCACAATGTACCAATGTTACCATTTTCATATATCCACGATGTACGTATTATATTCATATTAAATTTACTGGAGTGCACATTCATAATTAATGCATTTCCTGCTTATGTAATGAAACTATGCGTCTATGTTTTCTCATTGTCCGAAAATGCAGAAAAATTTTACTATGTAAATTATAAAAAATCATAGACTCTAATAATTATTATATATACATATATAAAATAAAAAATTATATACATCCGTTTTTTCTTAATCCAATCGACAGAAGAAATATTGTAGCAAAGTACAAATGCTTTGCTTATAAAGTTACAAGAAAATAAACTTGGTATCTTAATTATCATAATTATCGCAAGAAGCACAAAATGACACACAACTATAAAAGCTAAAATTATACGTTTTATAAAAAAAATCAAGAATGCATACACGAAGCGTAATAATTTTTGATTATTTTATAAGCACGCTATTTTTCTTCATGTCCGACACTTCACTAACTCGCACATTGTTGATTACCAACAAATTCGATCTCGTATCATTCATCACACGTAAACGCAAAAGAAAAAAAGAAGAAGGCACACATTTATTCGATATCGACTCGATAACTGTTGCGTCGCGCGAATGTGATTAGAGTAAGATTTTTAAAATCAATATTATATTTAAAAATGACGCGCGCACAAGTAAGGGACAACGACGCGATCGAAAGAAAAGGCCGACGTCGAAAATACGGAGCTTTTCCTGATGTGAGTTCGCGGACGCGACTCCACGTGCCCCGGTCCGCGATGCGACTCGGACGCGGCTCGAAAGCTCGCCTCGAAAATCTCGCGCAAGCGTGCGGTGCTGTGGCTCGACGAAAGCCAATCCACGTAAGCACGTCTACGTATACTAGGGCTACAAGGCGGAAAAGAGAACGAGAATGAACGCGGGGGATGCGCGCCAACACCCTCCGGTCCCTCGCGAGAAATTCGCGAGTGTATGCACCTTTCGTGAACTTTTCTGTAAAGACGAATGTAAAGAACGAATCTTTCATCTTTTCAAGAGAACGGCGCATTGAATCTCCCCGACTGATAAAACGAATCACTGCTTCCCACATGAGGAAATCATTGATTTTAGATTTCGACAACGACAGCTTTTACAAATTGCTATTTCGATGCTTTTCAAATTTATCTATTTGAATGAAATTTCCAGGAAATTTCGTATAAAATCGTTAAAATTGTGAATGGCAAGCGCAACAAAATACATTTCAAGTAGTTAAATTTTCTGCAATTTGCATCGTGTAATACAATATTATCGCATTTATATGTATTAATGCATATATACTAAACATAAAACTTACACAAAGTACTGATAAATTAGAAATAACATTTTTTTTTTTTTTTTTTTTTTTTTTTTTTTAAATTCTTGGTGTTAAAGCAATGTATTTGTAAGGCGCGAATTATATTCGGCGCATAAATTTCAAGGGACTTAATCTACTCACGAAGATGCACTCGAGCTTCTAGATTGAAATAGCACTTGGCGTTATTAGCACGCCGCTCTATGAACGGGCTCGATTATTATTATCGAGATGCATTCGAGTTGCGTAAATCGTAGCGAGGATCGCAGGGAAATAATTCGTTTAGAAAATAGCACGCGGCGCAATTGCCAGAAATTTTAACGATTCACCTTGACTTGGTCGTCGCTTGTTTGAGTGCCAAGGAAGGTCGCTAATAAATGCGACATATAAAAAAGGTACGATCGAAAAATATTTCTCCAGAGTCGCATAAGACGGCAGAATTCGTTCAACGACCGGATTCTCCTTTCGGCTACATCCTGCCCACCCACTATTCTTGCTAGTATCGATCTAACGTTTATAGGACAAAACGTAACCCTCATTCACGTGTAACACCTTCTATCTCAACAACCCTGTACGAAAAGTTGTTTGCACACCTCTTGAAGATTATTAAACGAGTATGCAATTTTGTGACTGTAGAAGATGGACTGTTAAAGATAAATTCAGTCGCTTAAACTATAGTTTATTGTATATCCTAAATTATATGTATAACTATTAATTATACATCTACCCTTTCACGACATATATTGTCCCTCCGCTACCATTTATCAATCAAATGTCAGCAATACCTAAAATAAAAAAGTGCAGATTTTTTTATTGAATATTAAATCCGATTATTGATTTATCGCACTACAATGACTTTTTTTATATTCTCTATTTACATATTATTTTATAAAATAATAATTTTTCCTTTTCCTTGTCTTTTTACAAAATTATAAAATCACACAAGTTTTATTTACTTTAGATAAAAATATTATCACCACATAAAAATATGGGATACGAAATATAGCTGTTCGCTAAAATTGATAGATATTAATAATGGTTTAAATGAGGCAAACAAATTAAGAAAAAAATATATATATAGTGACAAGCGCGTATTGACGGCTAATATAAAAATGTGCGACCAACTAGACAATGAATGGCGGTATCATTGCGGTTGAAGAGGCCGATAAGACGTGCGCATCACCTACCCGACCTATAGCTATAGCTCGTCGGCTAAAGTCGTTCGACCTCCGGGGTGTAATTTAATTCAAGGGTTGGATGAGCAAAGATAGATATAGATGCACGAAAACGGGGATACACTGGATGAGGATAGGACGAGATAGGAGCGTGATAAAAGGGACCGAATCGGGACGAAGGGTTGGAGTGGGTAAAAAAGAAAAGTGTTAAGTGACATCGAAGGAAGGAAAGAGAACGGAAAGAGACGGAAGAGAAGCAGCAGAAACGGCCTGATGCAGGCAACGGATGAAGATCGAGGGTATTGAACGAAGCGGCGCGGCGCGGCGCGGCGTCAACGAAGACACTGAGGGTGGAAGATAATGTTTGGATTCGCGCTATCATCGAGGAAACGCTCGGCGATGTCGAAGGTCGTGCGAGGAGATATTTCCCTCGGCCTCTCGGTACCTATCCTTTATCTTTCTCGCAAGAAAAAAGACCGAGATTCGAGCGAAGGAGTCGGTGAAGGACAGGCTTAACCGGGAATACTTCGAGGCGCGTGACATTTTCTATTTAAAAATCATCATATCTCATCTAATTGAAACCTCAAGGTTCATCTTCTCGTAATCGATATAAGCTTTGATAAACGCGATAAAGGCAAATTAATACATTGTGCGTGCTGGCTTTATCTTGGTATGTGTATATAATGTGCATCTCGTTGCAGGTGTCGAATAATCGGAATAATGATCTGATGATCCGTCGCGCCTAATTAATAGGATATTACGAATGCTGATTCAATCGCACGTGTCCTTATCATGATGTGGTTGATGACTATTAAGTGGACGTTAGCAGATAATCTCAGAGAAATACCGTCTAATACTGATATCACTGAGTAAAATCACGAGTAAAATCATATATCAAAATTACATTATCAATTTATCTATACTTTTCTTAATACAATTTCTCCTCTTGCTCGAGATAAAGATAATAAATGAAAGTCTAAAATTACTTGAGAGAGAATTTTTTAATTAAAGTGATTGCAACGCGTAACGCTATAGTATAGCGCAGCTGACTGCAGAAACGTATATCATCGCGATAAACGACGCGTGTTATACAAAAAAATTCCGCTTCTTGCATTTACATCTCGGAAATAGAAACGCGATACTCGTGAACGGAATATAAATTACGCGAACGAAAAAGACGACAGTTTATATTCTATATAATGCACGCGCGATATGTACAAATATTATATGAAAAACAATGTTTAACAATATCGTGAAAAATCATTAAAGTTCATCATTTGATTTGACGAAATACTGTATATCATCGCAATAATGAATGTAAAAGTGCTGACCTGATATTAATGAATTTGTGGAATGAATTTGTCAGTGGTCTATATAACTTTGCAACCCATTCATCATCTACGACACAGCAATCGTTTGATTTTCCGAGTATTTTTCCTTCGACAGTTCTCGGCTATCTGCCAGTTAATTAGCAAAAAACGCGGTTTTTGCTTCTTTATTTTAACAAAATGAATTCGACCACAACCACGATAATTCTAACGTATAGAATACGCTTTTGCGTGACCTTAATACTGCGACTGCATATGATGCGCGCGCGCACGTATAGCTAGCTCAAAAATAAATACTCTGATCAAATGTATTAAAAATGGATATTAAATACAAAAAAATTTCTACGAGAGGAGAAGATTATTATCTTCTTTCCGCTACTTTCATGAATGATATAAACGGATTAAAAATGTAAAAATATTTTTGAAATATGATATAATTAATAAAAATATCGAATCACACACGTGTTGCATATATCAGATAACTTTAAGAACTGAAATTGTTTATAAATGTAGCGTTATTTCTGGAATTATGCTGTTATTAAAGAGGATAATATCTAATGCATTGTTTTGCGAGATATCATTTTTGCGTAGGTACGTGTGTCTCATACGCTTTTATGTAACAATTTTCTCGACAATCGTGGAGTTACGTCTCGTCTCTTCAAGATAATCGAATCAACTTTGTTGAAGGAAAAAATAACGCCTGTTTAAAAAATCGCACAGTTCTCGTCGACGCGACGATTGACGTCAACAAAGTTTGATGTAATCTTCATCGCGCTACTTACGCATTTCCTACGTATTCAACAAATGCATTATGCGCATGGATCTCGACTATGGCGAGAAGCATCGTATACATTCGTGATTGCGCTATAAAGACGATATGCATAACGTCGCCTGTTTCAGTCGCCGGGGACGAACTGGCGTCGGTGATCGTAAATTTGCAAAACAGAAACGCATCGCTACTCTCTACGGCGACCTCGGAAAATGCATACATAAATGTAAGAGAAAGATGCGGGCAACTTCGAATTGAGAGAGTCGTGACGATACGTATTTTTCACAAAATTCTATTTGGCATAAAAACACGATTTACGAGCTTCGAAGAAATGCAAATAATGTAAGTACATCAAATTTCTATTCTCTTCCTAGTTGGGTTATCTATATTTTGTTACCCAAGATGTGCATCGCCTTTACACATATAAGGATACATATATGTGTGTAGCATACATGTGTGTGTGTTTAATGTTTGCTTAAATTCAAGTAAAATATCCGACATTGAAGTGGGATTACCGAACGCTTTTGGCTTCCAGAACTGTTTTTAGTTTTCAAAATTTGACGATAAAGTAAAAAAAAAGGAAAAAGTTCGAGAAAAATATAAATGGTATATAAACACGACACAGCGACATCGTAAACTTGCAAATATCCAACTCGAAAAGCGAAATTTAACGCGGTAAATCAATTTTCATCATGTTTTCTCCTGACACCCTTTCAAACATTATCGACCACTCGCGCATTCATCGATCAAAATTGCATATTGTCTTGCATACTCTTCTCGAGTAAATCGCAGAGATAGATCTCGCAATAACGTTAATTGTTCTCCGACTTTTGCAGTGATGCGACAAATGCAATCCATTAAAAGCTTACATTGTTTGCGTAATAATTCCCCTCTTTTTCAAGTCAACGCATTGAAGAGCAATAATCTGCCAGGAAGAACAGAAATCTTATCGTTAATATTTCGCAGAAATTGAAATTGACGATAATAAAAATCGAATATAATTCTTCAACGCAACAATGTCGCTAAGACGTTGCAAACTTTGCTCTCGACTTATGAAATTATTATTCATCAACCATTTTCAGCAAAGATCTTTTTAACATATACAGCTCTTTTTATCGCTCTTGAGATTTATATGTATTATAATACATTTTAAATACACATATATATATATATATTTAAAATATATATTTAATATATGTATGTATATACGCTTTACGATTTTGCATATCATCCTTGTGTATATAGGGTTCATGCTTCTTCTCTGTATCGTTTCAATATTGCCGAAGCAAGTATACCGAACAATATATATGTATATTTTATATATATATATATATATATATATATATATTTGTCAATATATTCTATAATTACTTGTATATAAAATGAAATTAAATTAAATTTTATCGCTAAAATTAAATTCATTCGCTAATTTCGCTTTATTCTGCGGTTGAATTGCGCCAAAGCAATTCAAGCCAACGATGTATTTTTGGCAGGGCTGCAGTAAACAACATATACATATACATATGTATATCTCAAAATTATGTCTTCCCTGTGTGAAAGATCAAGGATACGGAGAAAATTATATTATCTATGGCGCAAATTACTTCGCAATGATAAAAATGACGATAGTCTCGGATATGTTTTTAATAAAATTATAGAATACGCATCCCTTTGATAAATAATCAGAGACCGAAAAAGAGTAAGAAAGAGAGAGAGAGAGAGAGAGAAAAAAAGAAATAGATTACGAGAGAACGGTTTACGAAATGACCTCGCATTGCGAATCGTTCGATGCGGATATCGCGTGTGTGTAGGTGGCACAGGACGACCCGTATCCACAATTTCGCGTGGGCGGATTGAAAAACGAATGATGTAAAGATCTCGCGATTCAATACAAACGTACTCTCGAAATGCGACCATTTGTAGTGTCTAAGAATGGGGAGCCATATACAATACAGCAGCTTAAGTCAAACATACAATACAATACAGTAAAAATGATAACAGACAGAAGTCTGATCAATAAATTGAAGAAACAGAGAAACGTCTCAAAAGCATTTCATTATTCATAGTAATTAATCCTTGATTAACATATGCCTTGCATAATTATTTTATTGAATCAGAACAAAAAAAGATAGAGAAAGAACAGAGCAGAAAGATAATGATCCGTAAGACCGCATATCAGTTGAGGATTATTAAAGATATTACTTATTTGAAAAAAATTTTTGTAAAAAATTTGTAAGTTTTTTGTAAAAGATGATATTGAATGAAATATTTTATATAAATAATTAGACGATCCGTATTATAAATTCGACCTTTATAGCTCTTTATTTTTAATAACGTATATATATATTCTAGGCAAATTTTTCTTGCGCGTTGCTTTTTCTCACATTTTTGTATCTTTCGACAATATAATAGCCCGACCTCGTTCCAAGGTCCGCTTAGATCAAATTCGATTCAACGCGAATTCTTTGGAAGTTTATCGTTCGGTCGACATCGTGGGCTGGCACGTTTGCGAGCTTTATTAAAATATTTCTCCACTTTTCCACTTCTATTTCTCTCTCTTTCTCTCCCTCTCTTTAGAGGCTTCTACATTTCTAATAGCGCAAATACGTAGAATGCCAGCAGCTGAGATCGTAACCAAATTGTGGGAAATCAACGTGATCTCTATAAAAGAGCTCATTAAGAGAATCATTAACGTTAAGCGCGTTGTAGAATATAGAAAAGTTAAGCGGATAAAAGAAAAAGAGAGAGAGAGAGAGAGAAATACAGATTATATATGAAAGTCTTTCACAAAAGATTGGTATAGGGTAAACTCGAATAACAAAAGCAGAGAAAATCCGATAGTAACATATAAGACCACTCGCTTTGTGTGACCAATTAATATTTAAGCCGCGGTTCCCCTTCTTCTCTTTATCACCGAGCAAAAATAATCAAATCCAAAACAAGATTTGACAATATAATTTCAACAGTGGATAATTTATCGACGTAAGCTGTAAGCGAGAGAGATATCGGATTTTGTCGCAAAGAAGGTCTCACAAGGAATACTGGCGCCCACTAGGTAGTCATCATGGACAACTTCAACACCATTATTGATTTTTCTTAGACCGTATAGAATATAATTTTTAAAGCGCGAACGATGTGATTTAAATAAGACGTCAACGATGCAAAAATTGAATTTTTTTATAAAACAGTATACTACGCGTAACAATAGGAAATTAAAATAATAGAATTCATTAAATCTCTATCACACGTAACTATTTTTTTTTATTTTAATAAAATATAGGGAAAGATTATATGCACGTGTGTGTGTGTTGTGTGTGTGTATGTGTATGATCTAATAAATGAAATAATAATTGAAGCCAATAGCGGATCCTGACGTCGATAATTGGTGGGGGTTTTGCAAAATTATTTTATTTAATATTTTTGGTTTCATGATTAGCTTTTATTCCAGAATCAACGACGTCGATAGCTCTTTAATGTTTGTTTTTCTTTATTTATATTTTTTTAACAAATTCAGCAAAACTGTTTCTTTTAATTTGCAAGGGGGGGGGGGTTCAACCCCCCAGGATCCGCCAGTGTATATATATATATATATGAAAATAATTAGGCGAGAAATTCTTTATATCTATATAATATATATATATATTATATATATATATATATATATATTATATAGATATAAAGAATTTCTCGCCTAATTATTTTCATGCAACGAAATTATCATCATTTCGTCGTATGTCTGACTTAATCTAAACTTAACTCCTTGAATGCGTAATGAGTATAATTTACAATGTATCTTATACATACATGCATATTGTATATATTATATAGATATAAAGAATTTCTCGCCTAATTATTTTCATGCAACGAAATTATCATTTCGTCCTATGTCTGACTTAATCTAAACTTAACTCCTTGAATGCGTAATGAGTATAATTTACAATGTATCTTATACATACATGCATATTGTATATATTATATAGATATAAAGAATTTCTCGCCTAATTATTTTCATGCAACGAAATTATCATCATTTCGTCGTACGTCTGACTTAATCTAAACTTAATTCCTTGAATGCGTAATGAGTATAATTTACAGTGTATCTATAGGATGAAATAATGAGATAATTTCATGCACGAAAATAATTAGACGAAATTCTTTATATATGTATATATAATATATGCAATATGTATGTATAAGATACACTGTAAATTATACTCATTACGCATTCAAGGAGTTAAGTTTAGATTAAGTCAGACATACGACGAAATGATAAGATAATTTCGTTGCACAAAAATAATTAGGCGAAATTCTTTATATCTATATAATATATACAATATGTATGTATAAGATACACTGTAAATTATACTCATTACGCATTCAAGGAGTTAAGTTTAGATTAAGCCAGACATACGACGAAATGATCAGATAATTTCGTTGCACGAAAATAATTAGGCGAAATTCTTTATATCTTTATATAATATATACAATATGTATGTATAAGATACACTGTAAATTAAACTCATTACGCATTCAAGGAGTTAAGTTTAGATTAAGTCAGACATAGGATGAAATAATGAGATAATTTCATGCACGAAAATAATTAGGCGAAATTCTTTATATCTATATAATATATACAATATGTATGTATAAGATACACTGTAAATTATACTCATTACGCATTCAAGGAGTTAAGTTTAGATTAAGTCAGACATACGACGAAATGATCAGATAATTTCGTTGCACGAAAATAATTAGGCGAAATTCTTTATATCTTTATATAATATATACAATATGTATGTATAAGATACACTGTAAATTAAACTCATTACGCATTCAAGGAGTTAAGTTTAGATTAAGTCAGACATAGGATGAAATAATGAGATAATTTCATGCACGAAAATAATTAGGCGAAATTCTTTATATCTATATAATATATACAATATGTATGTATAAGATACACTGTAAATTATACTCATTACGCATTCAAGGAATTAAGTATAGATTAAGTCAGACATAGAACGAAATGATGAGATAATTTTGTTGTACGAAAATAATTAGGCGAAATTCTTTGTATCTAGCTATATAATATATAGCAACTTTCGGCCGAATTTCTTGATTCACGCCTATTGCTCTCCTCTTACTGCTCGCGCCTTAGCAACGCGTCGCCAGACGCTCGTAACCAAGAAGCGCGATATTGTTTTAGGAATGTATGTAGTACGTATCAAAAATATAATAACGAGCGTCCGGCGACGCGTTGCTAAGGCGCGAGCAGTAAGAGGGGAGCAGTAGGCGTGAATCAAGAAATTCGGCCGAAAGTTGCAAATAAATTCCAGCACTGATATATGTATATTATATACAGATATAATATATATTATACCGGGTGTCTCATTTTAAAGGACCCACTCAAATATCTCAGAAACACTGCGTTAAATCAAAAAATGTTTCCTACAAAAGTTGTAGGGTTTCGAGGGGGACATAACATAGTAATATTAATATGACCTTGGGCGGCGTCTCCAAGATCAAGTGAAGGTGAGAATAAATTTTTTAAATGGAAACCCATATTTTTTATTATAACATCTTTTTCTACTAATTAATTTGAACAACTTTTATCTGAAGCATTTTTTTATTTTCTTCAAAATTCATTCTCACCTTCACTTAAGGTTAACCTTCACAAATGAATATTACTATGTTATGTCCCCCTCGAAACCCTACAACTTTTGTAGGAAACATTTTTCGATTTAACACAGTGTTTCTGACAATGAGATATTTGACTGGGTCCTTTAAAATGGGACACCTGGTATATATATTATATAGATATAAAAAGAATTTCACCTAATTATGTTCGTGCAATGAAATGATCTCATCATTTCGTCCTATGTCTGACTTAATCTATACTTAACTCCTTGAATGCGTAATGAGTATAATTTACAGTGTATCTTATACTTATATATTATATACACACTAGCGGATCCTGACGTCGATAGCTCTTTAATGTTTGTTTTTCTTTATTTATATTTTTTAAACAAATTCAGCAAAACTGTTTCTTTTAATTTGCAAGGGAGGGTTTTAACCCCCCCCCCCCCCCAAGGATCCGCCAGTGATTGAAGCTAACGGTAAATATAATAATAATGATTTTATATATAAAATTTGACAGTGTTATCATTTTGCGAGCGATATGCACATACATATGGGGGGGTTAAAACCCTCCCTTGCAAATATTTTAACCTTAATATTTTGAATACAACTTATATTTTGAATATTAACTTAATCCATGTGAAAATTTAATAACATATATATATGTTATTAAATTTTCACATGGATTAAGTTAAAATATTTAATTAAAATGACAATTATATATTTCGTACAAGAGATTCGTAAAAAGATTTCATCTACAGTAAAAAAGATACATTTGCATATTTTATTGGTCGCTATGATTATTATAAATACAATAATGAATGGTATAAGTTATATTATGAATATAATGTTAATTAACGCATTAATTATTGTAACAAATGCGTATGCGGATACTATGCTTTTTGCGGTATATATGTATATGTACATACCAATTACCATTTATGTGATTGTGTTAGTGATTTACAAAGGTTTGAATAATCCATAATCGCATTTGATAACATGCGGGGTCTTTCGCATTATTCAAAATAAGCCAATCAAAAGATGAAAAATGTGACCAATAACTAATATTTTTTTATAATTTACCGAATGTCCAAAAATAAATATGATTGTGCGCGCTTTTTAAACATAATTACCGAAAATTGTGGCAAATGTTGTTATTGTGTAATATATTTTGTATATAATTTAGTTTGTATATATTTTGATGTATCAAAAGTATAAAGCTATAGTTAACGCCTTAATTATCGGAATTTTATTAGAGAAAATATCTTTAACTATAATAAAACCTCGATAATTGCAATCGCATTAGTATCATTTGATTATATTATAATATCACATATAGGATAATATATTAACGGCGCTCGAGAGTAAATTAATATTTCATCCATCAAATTGATCGCCATCAATTGCGAAGCACTCTCGACAATATCTCATTCTAACATCTCGATATTTCATATTACTTCGCTTTCTCGGAAATACAATTTTCGTTATAGTTTTCATTACTAGAAGAGATATCGTATTTCCGATATCTGTATCAAAAGCCAGCGCGTTCAATCTTCTAGCTCAACTCTCAACATTTTATTTGTTTTCGTGTATTATTTTTATTTTTAGTCTCGATTGTTATAATCTCGCGTTAATTTGACTCAGTTAAAATTAAAGCAATACAAAAAAAAATTGTCGGAAAATTAATACGTTGCACGCCAAGTTGACTGCGGTTAATTGGAGCAATTCGATAACTCTCAGCGTAACGTCTCAACGGCACTTTCCTACAATTATCAAAGTCCTATTATAGTTGCTTTGAGACCAACTATAGGAAGATTCACGAGCATCATTAGTACATACGGCATTGTTTTATTATGTGACATTAAATTGAAAAAGTCGATAAAAAATGTTTCCACCTATAAATTTTTCGCACACGACAGAAAGAATTGCATATCTGCAACTCACAACTATCGATATAGACACATTCGTGATCGAGAAACATCCCCCAAAATAATTTGCCGGTGCGGATCCTACTAAATTGAGAATATAAAAGTAGATGTGTATATTAAGAGAATATTCCGCAATATACCTATGTCAAAATTTTTAACTATCTCCTAACTTGAAACGACAAAATTATTTTGTCACTATACTAATGTAGTTTTACTCTTTGGAAGAAAGCAAACATTTAAACAATAATTAAAAATCCCAGAATATTTCCGAGAATCAAAGTGTATTATGTAAATGATGCGAACAGTAGTAGCAAATAGATGTAAACTCTTTGTATCAATTTAAGTAATTTTTTTTTAAATTTAGATGCAAAAAATTAATGATTCGCAAGTATTTCCGTTAGTTTGTCAGTCGAGTTTCAAAGTACTCTCTCTACCTCTCTCTTTCTTAATTCTTATGAGTATATCTCCAATAAAATTGAACGATGAAAGAAATGCATTTTTATATCCTTTATTACAGGTTCCGAGAATAAAACGAGAATAAAACGATTCTTTTAACACAGAATTGAGGGGATTATCTGATTGAGATATAAATAACCTACGACGTTTGAATTTGTCATATTTTCTGCCGTTGCTACATTTACAAGCTTATAATTAAACACGTTTAATTACAGAGGGGAGGGGGGAACAATAAAAAATAACGCTATTTCCGTCGAAATAATATATACCTCGCTATGTAATATATATATATATATATATATATATATATATATATATTGTGTTAATTATCGAAAACATCGATATATATATATATATATATATATATATATATATGTGTGTGTATATATCGATGTTTTTCGATAATTAACACAATATATATATATATATATATATATATATATATATATATATATATCGATGTTTCTCTATAATTAACACAAATGAACGGATTACTTCACGTATGATTCTGTCCGTTAACCGATATAAAATGACCAAATAAATCGATAACAGAGTAATTCTGATTGAAAAAACTATTGTTTGATCTAAACAAGCAAACGGATAGAATGCGAGATAATCTCACAAAAAGAACGTCTATACGTTCAATGCTCACGATATTTTTGAGAAAAATTGACTATCTGTTTTGACATGAGAAAATGCTATATTCAATCATCGGGAAATCTACGATGATTTTGTTCAATCCTCCACGGAAGCGTTTTGCTAGATATAATCCTCCGTAAAAGCTAGCTCTCTACAATCGTGCGAAATTCGTTTCTGGAGCTATCGCAGAGCGATCTTTGTTCAATGCTCGTGAAAGCGGGGGTGTATAATTTAATTTGTGCATGCAAAATCATGAGAGCAAGCTAATTTCGGAAACAAGTTTCGTCTCGACAGTTTCTACGACGGGCTGTTACAACGTTCCGAATTCATCGTTGATTGGTACGAGTCGATCGAACGATCCCGAAAAGTGCCGACTATTCAATAACTTTCTCACGATCGCCAGCGCTTTCAACGGTCTCATTTGCAAGTCTAAAATCTCTTAACCGCAAGCAGGAACAATTGAAATGTGTTTATTTCGACGTACACCACTGCACACATACGCGCGCACACACATGTACACAAAATAGAATCGATTCCCTATTACTCAAAAACCAGTACTGTGAAACGTGTAAAAATATCATATTTTCTGTACAAATATACGACACGGTTTTGCAGCATTGTAGATGTGTTTTACGTTCTACGAAAGTTACGGCGAATATGGTACACTATATGTATATGCGTTGAAAAAAATTTTTACTTTTAATTTCAACTCTTGTTTTTCGATTTGTTAAAGAAATACCCAAGAACTAGCTAAAGAATACCTACCTAAGATTAAGATTAAAGACTAGATATTGAGAGATGCTTCAGACAGCGCGTTAAAATAAAAACAATGGGATCCCCCGCATTACGCCGTGACGGTAGGTAGATAGCGCACGATGGCAAAGAGGATTCGTCGAAACGGAATAATTCTCTCGGGGAAAAGAACATTTATCTTGCGCTTAAATCTCAGGAAGCGTAGGACACGAGAAAAAGGAACGAGAAACAAAAGGTGGAAAACTCGTCTCTATTAAACGCATGATACGTGACGGCTCAAAAGAGAGGTCATCATTGATAGTGTTCAGAAATAAGAACAGCGTCCGAAATAGCTCTTACCTTGTACATGCCTGTCCTTATCCATTTCCTTCGTGAAATGAGAGGCGAGCGCACCACTGTCTCTCCGGATCACTGCATCACGAAACTTTCCAACTTTGAGCGAGCTTGAGCGGCAGCGCGTATATCGATTTTAACGATTTTTCGAAAGGTGTGCGCATCTGTCGCGAGCGAAACAATCACTCATGTGACTCGTAAAAAGGACCGGTGCGTAATAATGCGGCGATAGAACTCTGCTTTAAACTTTACTCGCGTCGATCGTTTTCTTTCTCGAATTATTTAAATCCGAAATCGATAGAACCGTAAAAAACAAAGAGAAAAAACGAGTTCTGCAAAAAGAATTCTCGACCAATGTACGCGATTCGCACCACTATGCGATTGCTCCTCTATTCTCTGTTCGATAGATCGCACGGTACGATAGAAACTATCGCAAGAAAACTCGCAATAAATTTAGAAACAGCCGGAAAGTCCATTGCGTCACTCGCTTCTAATGTAACGCGTACAATGACCGAATCGCGATTACACGAATAAATTTGACATTTCTAATATTAGCTTTTCAAGAGATAACTGGATCCACACTCCTACGTCCATACGTCAATATGATTTCCCATTTGTACCTAAATGTGTCGAAATGAAACTTTTAATATACTTGTCTTAATCCTCGCGCGTTATGTGAAACCAAATTAAGCACAATAAAGTATCGAAAAATTGATATTCGTATACAAATATGTTCTATTGATATAATATTTCTTTAATAATTTTTAATAAAAAAATAACTTTTGAAAAATATTGAAAACATTTTTTAATTATTTTTAATCAACACAATTTAACGTCAATTGAAATTACTGCATCAAATGATAAAAAAAATCGTCGTAAATGTTATAAGCATCGAAAACTGCATATATAAAAGTTAATGTTCTAATTTTATATCACGTCGAGGAAAATTATTGATGTGTTGGTATTTGGTCCGACATTTCTGAATGCCTATATAAGAGTTGGGAAACAGTTGCGGATCATTAAGGGAAAGCTGCGAACGGCGGATCAAATTGGAATCTGCCCGAGGGAATGGTTTTCATACGATAAAAGTGGAAAATACTCGTGATTGGAAATGTGCGTTTGTGGTGCCTTTTCGGCAAAAAGTTGTAAAAAGAATCATGTAGCCACTCGAGAAGTATATATATAATTTTCGTCACTTTTTTATCCAACATCCGTCAAGGTTAATAAAAGTATCTATACTTCAAATATATGTTCTCATTACACATATAAACACACACATTTCCATGGATTTAATATAGAGAAACAAATAAATTGTTATATTCAAAAATATTATATGTTAGAACTGATGGAAAATGCAAAAAAAAGATAATCGCTAGGATCTAAGGCGGGAAACTAGGATTTTCGTTTCAAATGCTTGGTCTACTCGCAAAATTACAGATGGTATAGATCGCCTAATGGATTAAAAGTGAAATTTGGATTAAAAGCAACAAAAATGACATGTGGGCTCTTATGTTACAATTGACAAGCAGCTCTCTCATATATATATATATACCAGGTGTCCCATTTTAAAGGACCCACTCAAATATCTCATTGTTAGAAACACTGCGTTAAATCGAAAAATGTTTCCTACAAAAGTTGTAGGGTTTCGAGGGGGATATAGTAATATTCATATGACCTTGGGCGGCGTCTCCAAGGTCAAATGAAGGTGAAATGAATTTTGAAAAGAAGAAGACATATTAGGAAAATAAAAAAATGCTTCAGATAAAAGTTGTTCAAATTAATTAGTAGAAAAAGATGTTATAATAAAAAATATGGGTTTCCATTTAAAAAATTCATTCTCACCTTCACTTGACCTTGGAGGCGCCGCCCAAGGTCATATGAATATTACTATGTTATGTCCCTCTCGAAACCCTACAACTTTTGTAGAAAACATTTTTCGATTTAACGCAGTGTTTCTGAGATATTTGAGTGGGTCCTTTAAAATGGGACACCCGGTGTATATATAATAATGCGATCCTCTTACAGACATATCTATTGTCAACCATTCATTTCGCTTAAAACGCGCAATTCTGGAAATGTTGCAAAACGAAGAACGAATTTGTAAACAGAGTCAAAAGCACGAAACACATATTAATTACATAAAGTCACGCGGAAATATCGCGAAATTATATAAGCGTTTTTAAATTTTCAAAAGAAATAGTTTATAATTTTCTATAATTAAAATTACTAAATAAAAATTGTCTCTAATTATAAAATCAATGAAATATAAATCAACGACTCTTGTTCAAAATAGATTAATCACTTTGCTAAAGTGTGCTAGATAGAAATAAACTCCACTCTCTCCGTCGAAATTATTTCTTGTTTGAGATTGTTCTGTATTATAACCGAATTCAGAGCATTACGATAAAAGAGAAAAGCGTGACCAAGTGTCGAAGAGCAAATTACAAGTACAAAGTTGCGAAGGAGTCAAGGCACACACACACGACACGGGACTTGAAGGAAAAAACGTTCATGATCGGCATTTTAATTTTCCCGACGTGTAATTTCTCGAATCGAGGACAATGAGGAAAAAAACGGTAAGAGGAGAAAAGAAAAAGAGAGAATAAGGAAGAAGGACCGGGGACGAGAAGAAAGAACTTTATAAAAACAATAAAACACAAGAGTCACCTGTTTTTTTCCTTTTTCACTCGATGAAACAATGAGCTTACGTCCACACCGGGATGAAGGAAGAAGGGTAAGGCGAGTAAAAAGGGGAGAAATAGTGGGGAGAGAAAAAAAGCGCGAATACACTCCGCACACGCGGCTAGGGCGGCGCGAGGGTGACGAGGGGTTGAGGCATCGAACGCGCACGAACGATGAGAGATGACGTTCGTCGTCCGCAGGGTTGCAGGACGGTGCCGTGTCCTGAGGATGAGAGAGAGAGAGAGAGAGAGAGAGAGAAAATGCGGTGGGACCACACACTAGAACACCCCTTGCGACTACGACGTCGTAAGGCGGATAGGTAGATGCACTTCGGCGGACTGGCGCTGGGCTACTGACGGACCCGTGAGAGTGAGCGAACCGGCGGCGCGCCAGCTGGAGCGGCCCGACGCCGACGACGACGACGACGATGACGATGACGACGACGAATCCCGCGAAAATCTGATGTGCGTGCGCAACGGCAGAATGCGCGAATCTCTCTCCGCGTTCCTCCAAAGATCAACCGGGTTGTATGGACCGCGCGTCAAGATTCTCGCGGGAAAAGGAACAGGGGTACGTTTTTTCTAGAGCGCCGGAAGCGAACTGTACCTCGGTAGTAAAATGATGCGTCTCCCTTTTTGCAACTACCCTGAGAGAGGAGGAATATAGAGGCTAAATATAAAGGGACGCGGAGTGGGCGAGGGTTGATATAATTTGTTGATGATGCGTGCACCATGGATACGAAAGATGATGGTGTATAATATAGCAGAATCGCAAGGGGACGATAATTGAAACTATTGGATAAATAGCGAACGACGTCATAATTTGCTAATGATAAAAATTATTAAAATATAAATGCTTAGTTATACGTCATAAAAGAGATTGAATCGCATACAGTTCATTTACCTAAATCCTAATTATCTCGCGTGATGCAACAAGATAAAGATAGATAAATATATGGAACGAAGCCTAGGGCTTAAAATAATAAGTACGCGCAAAAGGAATGGCAATCTATGATGTAAAAATAACAAATGATATAATGAACTATCGAAGAATGAACCGCAATCGAGTATTTCAGGTCAAGAGGGAAGTACCAAGAGAAGCCTCTCGGGTCAAAATAACATTGAGAGAAAATTGCGTTAACTTTTGAAGAAAAGAATGATTAGCATAACAAGTACAAAGTTTCTGAACATTTCTCTTTTTCCTTATTTCAATGCACTTCCGATATATCTTCGCGTCTATACTATATATATAAAGCTTTCCCAAAATTCTTTTCGCTATCTAGTCGTAGCAATTTTATTCGCGAAAAATTTACAATTTCCACTCGTTTATAATTTGGAAAAATATAAGGATCTTTGTATTTCAATTAAAAAGAAACGTCGATTCTTTAAATGGAACACAATCTGATTTATCATGAAAATTAAAATCGTGTTTATTCTATCGAAAGATGTCGTGTAGAATAAACCATCCATCGTCGCTGTCACGCTTCGTTGAGAAGACGTAGTTTTCGCGATAAAATAATGCTCTCGCGAGTTTGTGTGTCAACACGATCGGCATGTCTTAACATAATTTAGTTTTGCGCGCGCATTTATTCGTCGTTCTCGGCGCATAGATTTCAGAGCACAGAGTTCTCTTTCTCTCTCACTCACACACACACGCACACACACACACACACACACACACAACGAGTATAAGCGGAAGACTTCGAGCGTTAAAATCAGCAGGATAGGAAGAAATACAGAGAGGGTGACAGCCACAGGGACCCTAGATATTAATACGTATATGGTGTCGGTTCACTTTGTCGAGCAACGACGTGTAAGATCAGCTCTGCCGGAGAGATATACGCTCCCCGCGCCGTACCGCTGATACTTTGTCCTCGTTGCAAGGTGAAATGCTAACTAAAGGGGATGTTTTAATGGCAAAGATAATAATATGCCCGCTCGCGATAGAGCTATTCCTAGACTGATATACTCTCCCATGATGGTACGCGTCGTTTGGCATCTACGATGCTTGATCCGAAGAAGAAAGCACTCTCTCTCTCTCTCTTTCTCTATTACCGTAATTTTGTTGATAAACTCCGTATAACGTTAGAAACGAATCAAATACATGTATAATATGTGTACGTCTATTCAAATACTTAATAAGAGAAATTTTATATGTCAACAATTTTGATTGCCCAATATATTATATCGCGTATATTCTCTCCAAAATGTTTCAATCTTTATTAAATCTAAATTAAAATGCAAAAAACTAATATAACATATACGTAAAAGTATTTTTAACAAATTTTATTTTTAAAAACTCATTTTTTCATTTAAATGTTATAACATTTTTTGAGATGTAGAATATGTATCTCAGTTTTATTCTTATTATTAATGTTTAAAAATTATGCATAGCATAATTACATAAGTCTTATAAACAGAATTAAATTTGTGAACAATTTTTAGAATCCAGATTCACAATTAGATTTTCATGAATTAGCAACCGCAATTGAACGCTAATAAGCGTGACAAATGGGATTCATTGAATGTGAAGGAAAGACTTCCGTTCGTGTTTTACGTAATAAAACGATATTTTATCCACCTCGAGGCGAGTGATATCGACACATCTGACGTAGCGTATCGCGCATATTATATGTGCAAGATCGATATTTGAGCGATTCCTCGGCTATTTAAATATAAACGAATTTAAATATAAACGTTTGTGTTTCTACAAAATTCACCAAACTATCATACGCCCCATAAACACCGCGCTTCTGAAAAAGGCTGATTGTGAGATTGATGCGCGTCTCTAAATATAAAAACTGTATATAAAAAGTCACGAGCGAAACAGGTTGAGAAGCTATCTATTAAACGTAACACATACACACACACAACAGAACATTATTGATATTGTATACATATAGCGTTACTTTTTTGCACATATATCGACTTTTTTAGTGATCAAAGCTATATTCATATCGCAAGACACGACTCTTTAAAGGCTTCTTTAGACGATCTATAATTTGCGATAAAATTCAAGACAGAATTCTATTAATAATTTTATACGCTACATGTTTTAATGTATATACGTGTATCCTGATATATATTTTGATTTGTGTGTATTTTACGTTTTGTTTTCTCCATTATACCACACATAAAATTTATAAATAATAATAATATTATTATTATGTCTTGAATTTTATCGCAAATCATAAATCGTCTAACGAGAGAGAGAGAGGAGGGGGAAAGGAGAATATGCAACAAAAATTATAAATAATTCGAATAAGAAATAAATGCGCGGAAATGTAAAAAAAATGCGCTAAATTTCGGATATTTCAATGAATTTTGTGTCCAAAAGACAATGTTCTTATACATATCGATGACGTCAGAAATTGCCCTGGCATACGTATTAGCACGTTGGGTGCTTTCCAATTAGTGACACAAATTGACACAAGTCGACACAAGCGTCATTCCGTCTTTTTTCTACATTCAGGATAATAAAAGATAGAATGATACTTGTGTCAGCTTGTGTCAACTTGTGTCGCTAATTAGAAAGCACCCATTGCATACCCTAATTATTCGATCTACGATACATTTTCAGTTCATTGAATCTCAAAGAACTTCTTTTCGTCGTACTTTAATCGGCTCTCACTCTCTCTCCCCTTTCTCTCTCTGTCGAGGACCAAGATAGAGAGCATGGCGAATCGTTATTTCACAAGAAAGTGGCGAAAACATTTTAAGATTGAAATCGACGTTTGTACAATTATGAGAAAACTACGAGCCAATTTGGAAAACTGTGCGAAAATTTGCGAAAATTTATCTAAAACAATAAATTAATAATTTGCAGCACAATGGATAAAAAGAACGTGTGTAATACAAATGAATCATTTTCTTTGTTGAGCATGACACCATTGTCCCGACCAGCTATCTCTGTTTTCGACACCGTGCAATTAATATCCCGCGAGATCGAGCAAAATACTTTTAACCAGCTTTCTACGACAGTAGATATACGACATTTTTCAAAACGCAGAGCAAATTTACGGGAGAAGGGAAGGAAGCGGCAGGCACTTAGTGTCGGAATAATAAACTCGTATATCATTACTTGGGGATTACCGTCTTTTCGCTGGCAATTTATGTCAAAATCATGGATACGCGCGGAACGAAATATAAACCATACATAGGTATACGATTGTTACGAGAGAAAAGAAGGATAAGCCGACGAGATATCTCGCGCATTTTATTCCTATGAATTCCTATGAATGAAATTCCTCTAATGACGGTGGGGAGACGGTCGTCCAAGCAACGGGAGATTCATGTCAAAAAAATACGGACGTAAAATACCCTCATCCTCAACCGATCTTCAAATATGGGAGAATTTTTTATGCACAAGTTGTAAAAGAGGAGGGTTAGAAGATTACACAAATGCGATATTATTTGATCATTATGCTGAGCATGATTTAAATATCTGTTAGTTCACAGTAATTTACATACAAATTTTTTGGACAAAAACTACTTTAAAGAAAAAAATTACTTGAAAACATTTACTAATCTACTAATTGTTATTATTTGCATAAATCGGTATGTAATCGGTATTGATACAAGTGTGACAAATTTTTGATTAGCGATTCATCCCTCAACGTCCGTCAACTAGAAATTGATGGACTAAAAGGATAGGTTTAGGACCATCATGATGATGAAAGTATGACGAAAACCATGGATTGTGGCCAAATGGATTATGACTGAGTTGGCGTGTGTTTAGAGAAATTCCGAGTACTTTCTCGGAAAGTAGGACGGGCAGCAAAATTAGCGGAAACTGCACAACGCATCACGATGACAATTTAATATCAGAAGTCTGACAATTTGATTTGATATCGAACGAGAAGAGTACCGTTCACCGCAACTGATGAAAACTGAAAAGCCAAATAACGCACGAGTGATTTGAGATATCGCGGCATTTATTATAACAAAGAGAGAGAGAGAGAGAGAGAGAGAGAGAGAGAGAGAACGGTTATAAGAAAACGCCATAAGAATCGTTCATTATTCTCCCTTATATTGAATTCCTGCGAACCGATTAACAAATACCTTTCAGCGCCTGGGTTCTCTTTCGTCATCCGTCGCGTTCTCATCTCTTCGATCATTTTCACGCGACCTCCCTTTCTCCCTCTTTCCCTTTCATTGTCATTTTAGATTCTCCGCCTCCGTTCGACGTTTTGTACCAAGATATTAGAGTCTGAGCGAGAACCTCGAAAGATCCGATCGAAGAACGCCTTCATTGGTATTCCTAATAGCGAGAAAGGATGTCGGGTTAACATCGTTTAAAAGCACAGGCTGTCGCCCATTAATGCGCCCGGTAGCTCTCCAACAAATCTCATCAACGATTCTATTTTCGATCCCATAAGCGACGGCATCGAACAGAAGCGCTCTGTAACGAGTCGGCCTGACGGTATGAAACAAGTTTCGCGTCAACGGGCAAATAACGGAAACACAGCGTGCGGGCATAATTTCCGGGATCGAACTTGCGCTAAAAACACGCAAAATTGTGATACCTGAATATATAGGATTTAGCTATTATATAGAATATCGCGCAAATTGAAAAAAAAAAAAAATCAAACAACATATGGATATTTCACGCGTGAAATATAAATTCGATATAAACGAGCGACACATTACTGACCAAAAATATATACATTGAAAATCCACAGTAATCCGCAATAATCCGAATTAAAGAAGAAGAAGAGAGATCGAAATTCTCATTGTTAGAAAAATTAAACGTAATATTAGTCTCGAGTTCAACTGATTCTTATGGTATATTTATAGTAATTTTTATTTCTATTCTATTATTTCTATATTCTTTCCAAAGTAGATTATTATTTTTAAATCGAGCAAATTTATCAATTTATATAACGAAAAATTCGTTATTGCGAAGATATTGCTACATAATCTCTAAATATATATCTCTCGTTATACAAAATAATTTATGTAAAGAATACATAAATGTAATGCACAACTTAAAAGAAGAATAATATTCATTAATTTCTTAAGCTTGTATTCCTCAAACTTTTTGACAGATTTACTCTTCGATTTATATATAGATATATACATATTTTCATGAACTAGAAATTTTAAATAACGGCTCCCAACGGGTTTTATTTAGGAAACAGAAGATCAATTTCAGATACTCAAGACACTCACATACTTGAAATACAACAGCATACAGCTTTTCATTAACAAATAAATTCTGTATCATCTGGGACCACAACTTATCCATGGACAAACTATATGTTCTGTTAGCGGTGTTCTCTAACATTAATCGAATCGCGCGCTAATCTCGCCGCAGAGTAAACCGGTGAGCGGAGTCGAGACGAAGGTAACCGGTAAACCGGTCAGCAGAAGTTAGTTACAAGGTAAACACTGTTGTAACGCTTAATTGCCGTCATAACTCGAGGCAGCTTAACCCCCGCCGGAGGGGATGTGATCCGAGATGAGATAACCACTTGGATGAGAATCAATCTAACTCTCGATCAACGAACAATTTTTCCAAAATGAAAAAAAACAGTTCCTATATATCCTTCTGTATATATTTGAAAAAACATATCTTTTAAAAATATGTACTTGCGTTTGCATTTCTTTCACTCTGCGTTTTCTATGTTAGAAAAATATCATATAGTTTGTAATACGATGGTCTAAAGTCTAATAAATATAGTAATATGAAAGAATTGATTTGATAAAGCCTCGAGATAATGATATATAATGTAATTATTATTTTATTTCATTATAGTAAATAATTTGCGTGGAAGTAATAACTTTATATTATATAACTTTACGCAAAGAACAAAATAAATGTCGTATGTTTTTTCATATTAATGTTTATAAATGCGACAGCGATTATAAATCAATTTGCAATTTTATATTTTTACACAATACGATAAAATTGTTAAAAAGCACTTTTGTTAATATTATAACATTCCACTTAACGAAAAGTAAGCGAAAGAATAATGAAATAAAACATTGCATGACAATATTAGCTTCAAGTGCAAAATCACTATCCACTATCTAGAGATTATGAAATAAGGACTTCACGAGAAAAGTGCTCGCAGCCAGTTTCCGTCATAAATTTCTCTCCAAAATTAAGCTTACTAACGTAAAATGTACTTTAATCAGCTTTAGTTATGCCGTTCAAAAAATACAGTTCGTATATGTATTTTATTTCATAAAAGATTTTTGTTGCAAAAATATATATCTCGTCTTCTTTTTTCGTGTATTTATAAAACAAAAACTGTCAATACAAGAGATCCACAAATATTTCATATATTTTCTATACAGAAGCGAATAAACGCGTCGCCCGATCAATTTCTGATCGAGATCGTTGCCGATCAAATAATGAGAGATCGAGATCGAAAAAAAGAGTCGCGATATTGCGCTGGTCAATATAAATAAACGAACTGCATGTATAATAAATAAAGGAATTCGCTCACCGGTTGTCACACCTGTGCTACCGCCCGGCCAGATCCGCCAGCTGTTCCATCGACGCCAACTCCTCGGCGATTTCTGGCATCGATTCAGCTCCTCCATCCAGGTAACACACACAATACGCGAAGACAAGGCAACGCGACTAATTACGATCGCGTTAACGTAATAATCTTTCGAGCGTTATGCGTCTTTTAAAACTTGTTCACCATCGTCTATTACGTTAACAAATTTTACAGCGTTATTGCTACAAACGCGCTTGACGTCTCGCCCGACACGCTAGCTGTCCCGTCTTTACTCGTGCATTTTATTTCTAGAAAAATATACGAGAATAATATATATGAGAATGAAATACGCTTGGAATAAACGAAATTATAACTTATCGTATACATAATTTGTTGTGCAATATGCTGCTATAATCATCCGGTAAATTGTTCAACAATTTTATATTTAACATATACTATATGCGTAAAATAAAATAATACGCATATCAATGGGAATTTATTCGTGAATATTTTCTACAATTTTATCATATTCGTATATGCAAATTAATTTGTGCAAAATGCAAAGTATAAATATCACTGAGATAATTTAATTTCATAAATTTTTAAAAATTGTCCTTTTGAAATGTAATCGTTTCTGTGGGAATTTATAATATATCCGCACATTCATATTCGTCCAGGAAATCATTTTTGAGAAAATGAATTAAAATATTAATGAAAAAAAGAGATACGAGAGAAAGAAAGAGAGAGAGAGAGAGAGATATTTACTGTTTCGGCAAAATCGTAAACTCGAATTAGATTCAGATTGAATTCATTCGATATACGGTCAACATATATGTATATTCGAAACGGGCACGATTAGAAGATCAAATAAAGCGCGTTTGTTTACGATCAGTAATGGTAATAGCGATGTCCGCTTTGCAGCACGATCAGCGCGACACGATGCACTCGGGATAAGTAAATAACGCGAGATACATATATGCGAGGGATGTTTCGACAGATAACGCGTACGTTCGTGATTGCGAAAACGCGATTAAATTGCCGATCGCGCATACGTATCGCAATTATCGCAAACGTCACGATCGACGTTCATCCGACACCGTAATCACTGGCGATAATTATTAGCGCGCGTCGCTCGTTTCTCGACGAAACGAGAAAAGAACTCGCCGATCTTGACATGCAAAAGGCGCACGAAACTGGCGAATCGATATGCCAAACTTGATTCTTTCTTTCTCTCTCATATCGATGTTAATAATTATTATATTAGATTAAATTATTATCTCGCGATATAATTATTCAATTGCTCTGACAATCGCGAGTAAACCTATTGGTGTGACGAACAATTAAATAACTCGAAATATATACCATAACCTTTTCAAAACATATCAACGCATATATACATAATCGAAACGCAAACTTGGAAAATTGAGGAAATATTTATAATTATGACAGTACCTCAGTCACTTTACTCACACACTTCCGCGACTGATTCGACATGCACGGAATCACTTCCGACGAATAAAAATTGCACGAAACGCGGAGCGATATCACTGTGCGACTGCGAAGCGGCGCGACATCAAGCGAGAAAGAGCGATACAAAGATGGCGGTCTCGCGCGGCAACATGCGCGTTGCGCTTCGATAATCGAGCGATCGAATATCGAAAATCGAATATCGAAAATTGCACATGCAACAAGCGTCAAGCGTCTATTTACACAATTATCTACGAGATCATATTATAATATATAATTATATTCTAATAATAGTTAACAATTACTATTATTATATTAAATTAATATCTTATGAGATTATTTAATTATTATATACCTGTGATCCACAACAAGTGATGCGATGTGGACTTGGAGTAGATAGATAACTCGCGATACACTGTAGTTTTTTTCTAATCGTTCATCAATATGATAGAAACGCAAATGTCAACTGAAAAATAATATAATTGCGACGATACTTTTATCGTCTGCCACTTTAATTCGGCACGCGTAGATCACTCGGAACGGATAAAAATCGCGTGAAACGCGGAGCGACATCGCCGCGTGACGACCAAGTGACGCGGCGACATGCCGAGAGAAAAAGATAAAGAGAAAAAAAAGACAAAGATGGCGGTCTCGCGCGGCAACATGCGCACTGAACTTCACGGCGTAGATATAAAATAAAGCGTCCGTCGCACACTCTCAAGCCTCATAAATATCGAAAGACCTAAGTATACTATCTAAGATGACCTCGACGAGAAGACTGATGACGAGCACTGACGTCCTCCAACGCGTGACACCCCATATGTACGTACGTGGATGTCGGTGCACGTCGCGTATAAAGCGGCACGATTCGGTGATAAACTACTTTTTGTTCGCGAGACACATATCGCTTTGACATTTAAAAGAAGAAAGAGATTAATCGTAAGATTGCTGAAAGAAGCGCGCTGAAAGAAATCCGCCTTTCTTTCTTATTCCGCCGCGAGCGGCTGAGTTTTTTTCTTTCCAGCGCCAGTCAAGTCCATTTGTCGAAATTACGTCTGTTCGACCAAGGGCGCGAGGGAGAAAAGTAGGCTATCGACGACGGGTTTCACGAAATTTCATCCAAGTTTCTTATTCTATGCGGATCGTAAGAGAAAGAGAGAGGGAGAGGGAGAGGGTTCGTGTCGCGTTAGCTAACGCTCTGTCGACTTTAAATTTTCTAATAAAGGAACGAGAGCTCTTTTATCGCATCTCCCCGTACGTTACACCAAGGAACGCTGAAACGCGATACAGGCATATAGTAGACGTCAATAGTGATCTTGATCTAATCTTCGTGTGCTATCGATCATCGGGAGCATCCACCTTCCATACGTCCACCTTTCATACCGTAAAATGCTGTAAAATGCGCGCCGCTAAACAAAATAATTGAAATAATAATTACGTTTTGCGAGCTATTGATATATTTGCGCATTTAATATACGGTGCAATATTTTTTGTCGAAAGCGATTAGAGACGAAATTTATATTTCGTTCGCGCTATATTTTTTTATACTATACGAGGATTATACTCACTTAAGACTTCAAATGCATGTGTCCTTTTAAAGCTGCTCGTTCTTATATGTCCGAGTAATTCGCTAATGGAGCGAATCCATTCTCGGAATTGCCGCTGGTTTATGCAGCGAACAAACTTGACAAGAAGAATGAACGCATATGATGACGCAACTTATTATAAGGTTTTTTCCTCCATTTGTGGCAAATTCGACGAGAGCTTGAGCCATTTCTGTCTTAAACAGTTCCGCGTAATTAACGTTCTCTTTCGCGGCGTGAGATTAATCTCTCTTACGCGAAAAACCGCGATGTCGAAGAATACAGCTTCGCGACAATAATATTCACAAAAACGTTCCGCGAATATGAGCCGTTCATGGCGGACTGAAAATTGTATGGACCGGAAAAAAAAGGACTTTTTTGAAACGTAGTTTTATATCATTTCAAAGGAATAAAAGAGAAAAGTATTCGCGGCCTACTAAAACTGTCAAAGAGTCGACGGTAAAACATTGAAAAGCATGATATTCATTACTACTTCATTAAACACAAATTCTAATCAACGATAAATCAATGAGAAATTAATTATAAAATAAAATAAAACAGATTTTCTACAACAGAATCTTTATGTGTGCGTATAGATTATTTTTACGAGATATTTTATATATTACATATATGTGATGTATACAAAATAAGTTAAAAATCCATCCTATTGCGTTGAGGAAGTTTAATATTTCAATTATAATTTTGGTTTTGTTATACAAAATCAATAAAGTACGCGTACAATCATATATCTTTTTTTTATAATAACTAATTATGAAACTATTAAATAAACTTATTATAACAATAGATACTAGTATAATGGACCAACTAACTTATTATAAGTATAACAAATACGTCAATACGAATTGCAGCACAGTTTTTAATATTCTGTACAATGCTCCCTTTAATTACTCAAAAAGTGTCAAAGACTTGATCGACAACGTAATTTTTGGCGCAACACTTATCTGAATATATATCACATACATAGCTTTGTCAAAGGTATACATATATATATTATTGTAATCAGTAAATCATTCAAAATGAAATAATTTGATTTCAAATATTTATTAAAGAATCTTATATCTAAATTAATTTAAAATCTAATATAATATAATCACAGTTCACTCACCCACATAATTGTTAAGAAGAAAAATAACAATAAATCCAGCAAATACCGAACAAAATTGCAAAACACCCGCAAATCTGCGCAAACTCTTGTGCCATTTCGCTCTTTCTCTCGGAAGAACTTCACTCACGGTAACATACAATAAAGTTCCGCCTGCCAGACCTTGCAAAATCGGTAGTGCTATCTTTGACCAATCTGTATCTGCCTGCATGCATTCGAAACAAACAATATAATTAGATGTGTTTTTTTAAAGATATCGACTTTAAAGTTGATCTAAAGAATGAGAAAGAACTTGAAGAGAATTTTTTCTCACCTGAAATGTTAGCATGCCAATACCGATTCCGATCACAGATCCGATGGCGAATACGAAAATTACAAATACTAATTTAGGCACAGATTTGCTGACTCCCGCCAATTCCAATCCCAAACAGAAACCGACGACAAATTTGTGTGATGCTACGGCTCCGGTCAACAACAAAACCTGAAAAAATATTAGCGTATAACATACAAATATTCCACGAGTTAGGAAATATTCTGCATTATTATACAACACGTTATTATTATATTTATCTGTTTCAATTTACTTTGTACAAATATATATAATGTATAGAGAAAACGTAATATTCTCTTTTCCAGTTTTTTTTCCGATAATTAAATTTAAAATTTAAACATTATTCAAATTTAATTAAAGAGAGAGAGAGTGAGTTAATATTGAAATATTTTGCGTTTTATTGCAATTTTGCGCTTAAATGATTATTCATCGTATTATTGTATTATTATTGTACCCACGCAGTGGACTCTAAATTTATTTTTTCCCAGAGTTTATGATTTAAATTGTATGCAGCGCATACCTCGGCGATTTGCGTTTGCAGCCCTATCGCAAGTCCTTCGAGGACGGCGTGTACAGTGAGGGCGAGGGCAAGACCTGCAAGACCGGTGTTAGAGTCGGTGCATTGCTCCCCGTGATTTCCATGACATAAAAATGTAGTCCCCTCACTCGACGAAGGGCCGTCATGTACGTTGCATCGCGTCGTACCGTAACCGCTAAACGTCCATGCACTATTGGGGTTGTTGTTACCAAAGGAACTCTGTCGATGATTAAACGGCAATCTCGCATCTCCCTCGGATACGTAAACTTTGCTGTCTTGTGTGGCGGCATTGTAACCGACACCATGGGAATGGTTCCGACAGTTGAAACAACTGAAATTCAAGAGACAAAATTCGATCAAAGAGAAGCAAAATCGAAATTATGCAAAGATATGCGCATTGAAAGCGAGGAAATTTCACTTTACCGTTTATTCAACCGGCATTTAATCGCGTCTTCTCTATCATCAAAAATTACTTCAACTTTTACTTGGGAATACTGTAGCATTTTACATATACATTTTTTAAAGTTGAAAAGATTGTGAAGATAAAGTTAGCGCAAGAGACTTGTATATGTAATTATAATTCAAGGATATATAAATTAAAAATGCAAAAATTAAAGTGAATTTAAACAAATAATCTATGTAAATATATATAAAACATTGCATTAAGACATTCGAGCGTATTCGACCTCGATTCTTATTGCGGATAGTAAAAAAAGTATTCCAATGTCGATGGCAATTTTATATGCTCAAACTAGCAATATGAAAAGCTCATATAGAGTATCGACGTCCAACAATAGTTCAACTTCAATCATTTTCCACATTTCCCGTGTGGACATTATTACTATATAGATAAGCTCACTTTTCACCTTAAGGGACTACTCGAGAATCAAGGATGGTTCTTCGAGTGTGCGATTATTTTGCGCGAAAGATCGCTATCGTTTGTACTATCAGAATTTATTTCGACAAGTTTTACCCGATCGAGAACAAAGAAAAGTAGCAAAAAAATAATGTAAAAAATAATATCTTTGGCCATCATCTCTCTTATATCTCAGGCTCGATCATCGTTAATTTATCTTTGTGTAAATCTCTCCTATATAGTGACGAAAAGACAAATCAAATTCTTCGCACGAATTTATCAAAATAAGCTCGCGTAATCTTTTACAGAAAAAAGTCATATTATTTGAAATTCCTTAAAATCATTTGCAAGATTTGATTTATTATTAGAGTAATAAGGAGAGAGAGAGAAAAAAATTTATATACATCACATCTATATATTATTATTTCTTATTCTCTTGCATCAAAATATATATCTATATATCAAGTTATATTTTTAATTATTATTACATTAAGAAATTTTTCACAAAAAATTCTAAAGCAGCACGCTCTAAATCGCTGTATATTTTTTATATGATAGTCTCTTTAAAAACTTTGATTTTTCACTCTGTGAACAAACATTGTCTCATCGGTTATCGATGATAACGAATGATCTGATATTATCGCAACGTTATATATTACGTCGCGTCTATCACAAAAATACTCCAGAGACAACAAGAAAGCCTGATACTATAATAATTATTTTTTACTATTTTTAATTAAATTATATTTACTTAATTCGTATTAAATAGATGCAAGTTGAAAAAGTAAGCTAAAAATTATACAATTGCTTTAATAAAAGATGAAGATTATACAACTGCTTTAATAAAAAGTGCATTATGATTACGCGTCAATCATTTCTCTTACTCGTCGATATCAATGCGCTCTTTCAAGAATATTATATAAATATATTTTATATATTTGAAAATATATATAAATATTATATAAATATTATTATAATATATTTGATATGGTATATGTATATTATATTTTTATAAAAATATCTCGTAGATTCGAAACTCTTTTAGCGCACGTACCTACCCTCGCTCGTACGTACTTCTGCGTCTGGAATCATCATCGGCCAACTCGGTCACGCCGCTTCGGCAAAAATAATGAACGCATTCCTCGACCAGGTAGAGCACGAGGAAGCCGCAGGAGAACACCAGTTCGGCGTAATTCGGCAAATCCTCGCGCACTTCCGGTAATAAGTGAAGCATCGAGGTGGCAAAGAGAACGCCGGCACCGAAGCACAGGGCGCAGGAGAGCAGCAGCTTCCGCTGTAGATGCTGCGCGCGTGAGATGAAGCAGGCGGGAGTGACGCCGACGAAGAAGCTTCCGGCCCCGATCACCACCATCGACGCCAGCTTCGCTTGCACCGCGTTACCGAACATCGTGTATCGCCGATAACAGTATTATTTTTTTTTTCTTCGGTGCGTCACCAGCGATCTTGACGCTACGGAAACTCAGATTCCGTTCGTGAGACGTAACGTGACGATAATTTGATATATAGAATTCTTTCTCGCGTACCCCACATCGGATGTTTGCCGTCGAGATTCCACCGAGATCTCTCGAGATTTTTGTTTGAGGAGAAACACTCTGAGAAGGCGGACGCCGTGCGTCACTACTGCACGATAATAGACACGCGACGTCTCAAGGCGTGACCCTAATCTTAACGATGATAACACTGATATAGAGAGCTTTCTCGAGCACTTATTGCTGTTACTAGCCACTGTCCATCTACTGGTGAACATTGGAGAAAATTGACTAATAGTTGATTTTACTGCTAATCTTGTGATGCGTGTTGTCTGATCCGATTTTGATTTTAATTTATCGCGTGTGACGATGTAAATAAGAAAGCGCATAGCCTTATCCTTGAGACAATCTGGATGCGAATTTCGGAGTTTATATTAAAGTCTCAATACTGTATTAAATTGTCCATTGAATCCCCTCTTCATACAAATCAATAATGTGATTGATCGATGCGAAAACTGAAAATAAGAGATTTTGTAAAAACGAATATTAGCGATAATGAAATGCGTGCATGTAAGACTTGTGCGCGTTAAATGTCGTGTTAGTAAGTATAATGCATTCTTTTTTTACGTATTTTAACATATAGGTCAAAAAGATCTGACCTTTTCAGTTATGTTATTCTGTACATGTATCTTTTTCTTCTAACTTTCTCCTTTTTTCGTTTTCCCTCCAATATATACATTGCACATACTTGGTCAGGTCAGGAACCGAAAGTATGCAATTATGCAGGACGTCCTAGAATGTTTAGGACTAAATTCGCGTATGCAGATAGAGCGGACTAAACTGAGACGGAAAGTCCTCTATTATTTTGCAATAATTGCAATAGTTAACAAATTATTAATCCCTTATAAAAAAAAGTCATGTAAACGCGAAAAGTGCGCGTTTAGAGTCAATGTGTATCGCGTCACGATCATGATAATGACAGTTCGCGTTCGTATCGTGTTAGTTTCATCTTTTTTCATAATTTAAAAAGTTTCATTATTTTTTAAGTTACTGTTTTAAATTATTATTAAGTTATAAAAAATTATATTAAAATTTATTTATTTTTCATTTATTTATTAGCTTATATTTATTATTAATAATTAAATCTTACTAACGGATTGAATTTGCACGCTCGTATCTGTATGGTATATAAAAATAATCTGCAAACAATGTACTATTGAAGAAAATAAGCGATGAATTATTGGCTCTTTATATTAAACAAATACGAGCCTGCAAATTCTTTTATTTAATATACATAATACATAAGTCTGCGTCCTATAGGGTTTATGGCTAGAAAGTATCGATTTTTAATATTCTAAAAAGAGACAAAAATTACTCGCTTGTTTTTTCGAATAGTACATTGTTTGCAGATTATTTTTATTCCTAACAGATATAAGCGTGCAAATTTCTTTATTTAATATATATAATATAAGTATGCGCCGCATAGGGTCTTCGGCGACATAGTGTCGACTTTTAATATTTAAAGACGAGCCAAAATTCATCGCTTGCATATTTCAATATAGTATATTGTATGCAAATTATTTTTATATTAAACACAAATAACGCGAGCGTACAAATTATTTTATATAATATAAATAATATAAGTATACGCCGCATTGGTTACGCGACGACATAAGGGTGCGATTTCACTATCAATTTGTCGCTAGCGTCTAACTGATCACGTGATCTGATTTGTGACGCTAGCGTCAAGAAGAAAAAGCTTGATTTGTTCAGCTTTCAGAGAACGAAGAACGAGACGCTTGTCATAGTTGTAACTTGGACGCTAGGCTGTTTTCACGCCAGCGTCAACAGACGCTAGCGTCAATTTGTTTTTATTGATGCTTGACGCTGAAATCCAGCGTCACAGCGTCAAGTGAAAATGCACCCTTACGATACGCCATAAAGAAGAAGAAGACAACGAAGGGAAACTCTCTACGCAAAGTTGCGCTGGAAAATTCCGCGATTAGCCTCCATATGTTCTAGGGACTTTAGAGAATGCTCGACTGTGATTCGTCGATTAGCTTACGGCGAGAGGGAGAGAGCGCGTGTCGATATGCGCGCGCGTTCGACTTTAACCTTCAAGTGGCGCTGCGTCACGTGGTCGCGCGGCGGTCGGAATTCGGCGGCGCGGAGTGGGGGAGAGTGGTGGGGGGATGCGCGCGCGGCGCACGGCGCACCCCCCACCACTCTCCCCCACTCCGCGCCGCCGAATTCCGACCGCCGCGCGACCACGTGACGCAGCGCCACTTGAAGGTTAAAGTCGAACGCGCGCGCATATCGGTGGCTGATGTTCCATCTACGTATTTTATTACGTCTGTGGGCCGTGTTTTTATTCCTCCTTCCTACTGTTATGGCACGTGAATGTTTCAATCATTTCTATCATTTGAATCATTTGATTGATCAGAGCAAAAGAGATAAGGATTTCTCCATCTCGATATATCGATCAAATATTTGTAGCGTCAGTTTAAGCGTTAATTTAATTTAATCTCATTGTCAGTTGTATATCAAATGCGTTAGTTGCACTTTGTATATACCGGTGAGCGAAGTGAAGTTAACCAGTTACTGTTTGATTTAATTTAACAGAAGAGGTTATGTTTATCACTCATTTTTATTACAGTATTACAGGTTAAAGAGTATTGCAATGTGTCTACAAATGTTTTAGATAAATATCTTGTATTAAGAGATTTGCAAAGTTTTGTGTTATGCAAAAATGCAAGTCGTGCTGCGACTTGATAAACGAACGGAATAACATTGCCGTTACAATATATCACAGGCTGAAAAAGAGTGAAATTGTGGCGCGATATACGAATTAACAATGTCGTCAAGGAGTGGGACGAAACGACGTTCGTCCAGCCGCGAACGTAGACGCGAAAGTGACAAGTATTACAGAAAAAAACATTACGACGAGCGCGGCTCGTCAAAGTCAGCGCAAACCTTCAACGAGTCGCAAACCTCGTCATCTTGGACGAGTCGTCGCGAGGCAAGCGATCAAGACTTCTACTTCAGCAAGTATAAGCACGAGTTAAATAAGATCTTTGCGGCGAATTCGAATCTCATTCACGACGTCGTGGATTTTTGGAAATTCGTCGAGAAATACGAATCTGTGAAGAAACAATTGGGTGACAGCGGCGACGAATCCGCAGTCGATTCCGCTCTAAATTCTATCGGGGTGCCGGAAAGACATCACAAGTCTCATTGTCTAAATTTCAAGCTCGGCTTATCGTATGGAGAATTGTTTGCACGAGTCCCCGAAGTGAAACAATTGACGAAATCACGACTGCTAAAATTCAGGGATGTGATAGTCTTGTACTTGGATTTTAAGCAAAAGGAAAAATTCAGCAAATTAAAAAAACTTAGAAACGCACAGGCCAATTTACCGGTGGCACAATATAAAGATAAAATTATCGAGATGGTGAAAAAGGAGAAAGTTACCATTATAGCAGGAGACACAGGTTGTGGCAAATCTACTCAAATCCCCCAATACTTGTACGAAGCTGGTTTTCGAAAAATAGGTAAAGTAGTCTTAAAGTTACTTGTCAATCTAAATATTTCTTATATTTATATGATTATATATTTAATATAATGTGATCTAATTATATTTTTGGTTCATAATTATAATACAGCATGTACGCAGCCCCGAAGAATAGCGTGTATCTCATTAGCGAAACGAGTCGCTTTGGAAACATTGAGTGAAAATCTTAGCAAAATTGGATATCAGATACGTTTTGAGAAACAGAGAAACCAAGAGACAAACATTACATTCATAACCGAAGGTTTATTGTTACGACAAGTAAATATTTCAGTAATTGAACAAATTACTAGAGACAGTTTCGAAAAAGATTTTACAGATTACAAATTATTTTACAGATAGCGGGTGAATCAGCATTATCTACATATGATGTGATAGTCTTGGATGAAGTGCACGAGCGTCATCTGCATGGAGATTTATTATTGGGCATTATGAAATGTATTATTTATCAAAAACCTGATTTGAAATTGGTATTAATGTCTGCCACTATTAATATAGAGCTCTTTAGTAATTATTTTGCAAAGGAAGATGTTAAAATAATAGAAGTAAGTCACATAAAATATTTAAACAGTCTATTTTTAGAATATTTTAAAACTTTAGAATACTACTTAAATACTTAAAAACACTGATCGAATATATATACATAATACTGAGATTTTTCATGGATATTTAGGTTCCTGGAAGATTATATCCTATTCAATTGCTCTACCGTCCTGTAACTGTAGAAGATCTCAGATACAAAAATGACAGATTTAATCCAAGTCCATATGTGCAAATAATGCAAATAATTGATCAAAAATATCCAGGTGAGGAAGAAATTTTATTTTAATTACAGTAACAAACTTTAGATCCACACACACACACTGTCCTGTAATAATAATTACATTAATTGTAATAAAGTTTAATTAAAAATTAAGATTATTTACTGTTTGCTATATTTTAATTAAAAAATTGCCATTACATTATTATAATTACAATGATAGAAATATTTCAGCCGAGGAGAAGGGTGATTTATTAATATTCTTGAGTGGAATAAGTGAAATTACTGCAGTCGTAGATGCTGCCAAGGAATATAGTACAAAGAAAAATAATTGGATTGTTTTACCACTTCATAGTACTCTTTCCATCATTGAACAAGATAAGGTGTGTTTTTTTCGCGTATCTTTGTAAATCATTTTTGTTACATAAAAGAATATAAAAATAATTTTGCTTTCCCTAGGTATTTGACTATGCACCTGAAGGTGTTAGAAAATGCATTGTTGCAACTAATATTGCAGAAACTTCCATTACTATTGACGGAATCAGATTTGTCGCTGATAGTGGAAAAGTGAAGGAAATGAGTTATGATCCATCTTGTAAAATGCAAAAGTTAAAAGAATTCTGGATAAGCAAAGCCAGTGCGGAACAGAGAAAGGGAAGATCGGGCAGGACTGGACCTGGAATTTGTTACAGGCAAATAATTTGTAATTCTCTCTACAAATGATATTATCTATGAGATTGAGAATAAACGATATTGTACTTTTTTATAGAATTTATTCAGAGGAAGACTACAAAGCATTAGAAAGATATTCGACGCCAGAATTACAACGTGTACCCTTAGATTCTTCACTGTTACAAATGATAGCAATGGGACTTCCTGATGCGCGAAAGTTTCCATTTATAGAGCCACCGCCAGCCGACAGTATAGAAAACGCTATATTATCTTTAAAAGATCACGTTAGTATTTTAGATCTTGCATTTTTGTTTTTCTCGCAAAATGCTAAATATTAATATTTTGATCTTGCAAAGTGCTAAATATTAATAATATTTTAATCAGGGTGCACTCACGGATAATGAGAAAATCACGTGTATTGGTAAAACCTTGGCACGACTGCCTGTTGATATTACAATAGGAAAGATGTTAATAATGGGATCCATTTTCCATCAAGTGGAACCTGTATTATCATTGGCGGCTGCTCTAAGTATACAAACACCGTTCACCAATAGGGCATACAGAGATGCAGAATGCGAGGTAATTAATCTTAATAAGTGAAACTATGTTACACTTAATTTGGCAATAAAATAATATCAATAATATTAAAGACATCTAGAAAAAAATTAGAATCTGATCACGGTGATCCAATAACTTTGCTGAACGCGTTTAAAGAATGGCTGGAAGTGAAGCAAGAAAATTCTCAAGAATATAGAGGCAGCAGTAACAGTAGCAGAAAGTGGTGCCGAAGAAGAGGTTTAGAGGAGCAGCGATTCTATGAAATGACAAAATTAAGGACTCAATTTAAAGAATTACTCCAAGTTAGTCATATATTTCGTGTATATTTACACAAATATACTTTTAATATCATTATAATAGATTTAATATTCTATATATTTGATTTATGGCGGATTATATAGGACTGTAAATTACTCAAAAGTCTCCCGAACTCTTCCATGACAAGTGCGGAACGTGCGATGAGGCATGGAGAATTAAAACTTTTAAAGTCTCTCAAAAGAACTTACAAGCAAAGTGAACCTAGAAGACGTAAACAATTAAAAGTAGAGACATTTGATATACAATTGGAAGATAACGATGACAATGGAGAGCTCGACATAAAAGATATAGAATTTCGAATGAGAAATGATTCGAGTCAAGTGCAGAATCTTTTGACAGCGTCCACCGCATGTAGCTATAAAGATTTGACAATGTTGAAGCTGATATTATGCAGTGGTTTATATCCACAGTTTGCTTGTGCTGACGAGTTCAATTATTGCAAGGTATAATAAAAATTACATATTCTATATTATTTGTAATTTATATATTTATTTATATATTGTGCCTATATGATTATATGTACAAATGTTTTTTAAATTATTCAGTCTATGAGTGAGCAATTATTTCATACAAAAGCAAAACCATATGTTGCGTTGCATCCAATGAGCTTCTTTGGAAATCATCCGCAGCTTTTGCAAATTGAAGAAGCGGATGTAATATCGATACCAGGGTTTAAAAGTAAGAGTCCTGTCAGCCCTAAACATCAGATACTGGCATATCTGTAAGTATTTGTTTACTTTATAACATAATTTGTCAAATACGAGTAAATTAATGCATTACAACAAACATGTGACAGATCCCTTTTGGAAACTACAAAACCATATCTAGTAAATACTTTAAGAATGCCTGCCGCACAAACATTGTTGCTATTTGCACGTGAAATAAACACAAATAGTATATTCTCCTTGTAAGTATAATAATATATTATGCCTACACTTGTACTAATTTTATATAAGTCTGCATTTTTACAATATATAAATTTTCCAGTAAAAGAGAGAAAAATAGTATTAATCAAATACAATAATGGATTTTACATTTTACAGAATAGCATGCGATTCATGGTTCATGTTAGAATTCCCTGTTCCTGACAGTGGTCAGACTTTATTGATGAGAGCGACTAAATTGAGAAATAAATGGGATCTCTTATTAAAGCAGCAATTGCAAGGTACAAGATGTATTTCTGATACAATATTGAATTGTATTTTCTTTTTCTTTTCTTTTCTTTTCTTTATCTAATATTTATAGTAAACCTAATATAACCTGTCTCATTTTTTCAGGATCTGATGATGCAAACAATGAGATAAAAGATTTTAGTAAAGTTGAGCAAGATCTTACTCAAGAACTGATCGAATATATGCACACTACAGTACCATATACGATAAAACGGTTGCTACCAGCCGATTTAAAAATGATATATGTTGGTAATGGCAATAATAATACATGCATAGAGCCTAATCCTTTCCAAGCCGATTTTAAGAGTATACCAAATGTAACTAAAGGTGGTACTCGTGTAACAGACAGTATTACATATAATTGGTGAGTGCAAAAGAATATTGAATCAATAGAGATATTATTTTATTATCAACAGATTAGAGATTAATTTAATCATCATTTATTATTACATTATAGTATAAGAGAAACTGACTGGAGTGAACAGCTAATTATAGAAATGCACGAAACTGAATGGCATTGTCAAAATTGTAATTTTCAAGCAGTTTTATCGAGTATAGAAAAACTTCAGCATCAAAACTGTTGTACAACCGCACATGTACAAACCAATGTCGACGAAAAAAGTGAAAATATCACACGTAAACCTAATAGTCAAGCATACGAATGTCCTGATTGTTCACAAATGTTATATCTCACACCTATCGAGATATTGAAGCATAAAAAACTACATATTAAAGCAAGCTAAGATATTTGCAGTACTGAATTGTACATGATAGAATACATATTTATTAGAAGTGAATAATTTACATAAATACGTAGGCGATTTTTTTTTTGTATAAATATATATTTCATTGACAGATATTCACAGAATTCTACATATAACACACATATAAGTGTATATATGCATGTTTATAACATATGTATAAAATTAAATATATCTTTAAAAATAAAATTAATATATTTAATACTATTTGCAAGAGCAAAATTTTTGCCTGCAAAGTTTTATTTTTTTTTTATACAAAAACTATAACAAATATAGTTAGTATATTTACAATAACAATATTCAAAAAAAATTTAAAAACATTAACAAAAAAATAAAACATACATGCATATGGAATGTGATGTGAATCAAGTCCATGGTAAGAAATTTGAAAACAATAAACATCCTATAATTGTATATCCTATAAAATAGAACAGTATAAGTTTATCTTGCAATGTATATTGTTTTTGTGATAAGAAAAATACTTTCCATTTGCAGCAAACGTTTACTTCATTTTCATATATTAAATGAGTGTAGTTGATACCTTTATGAGACATGATCAAAGCACAATACCAATATATCAAGGGACTTGCAGAAGCTAATAAACGTGTGCTGACTTGGATATGTGTGAAGAATAGGCAAACCACGGTTAAAAATAATCCATGTACCACAAAGACGAACATACTTAACGGGTATTTCTTTACTTTAATAGTATTTCCGTTTTTTCTTTTACTATCAAAAAGTCCTAACGTGTACAATTCATCCTTATATTCACAAGCAAATTCTTTTATGCATCGCAACATAATGTACAATATTGGACAAGCTAAAATAAAATTTGGAATTTGTTTAAATTGATAATATTTTAAGAATCCAACATTCCAATATGTCTTTTGCACGTACGAATATGCTAAAGGTATAGTAGCGTTACACCATATTGAGGCGGTCATGCCTGGTAATACTAGATTATTTTCTGTAGCGTATTGTAAAATGTAAACTGGCAGTAACGATTTATCAGGTGTAGAAGTACAAAATTTAATATAATTGTATATTTGTAAAAGAAAAAGCGGAGACAGCGATATAATTATTGTGCTCAAGATAGTGAAATAATATTTTAATGTGATTAATTTAAAAATGTACAGTATGTTGCGTTTTCGTTTATGTTTCTCAATTTCTTTCGACGCAGAATCACACAAATTCTTAAGTCCGAAATATATAGGAAAGCCCATATTGACAATACCGTTCGATCTCGTTAAAGTCGACAAAGCCAATGGAAAATAAATGGTAGACGTATATTTCATACTGCCGAGCATGATGTAAAATGTTAAATACGCGAACATGGATTCTGAATATACGGCCGAGAAAAATATGCTGGCTGGATTTATACAGTAAAGTATCGCTGCTTTGTAAGCCGTTATGGTATCCTGGAATACGTGTTGAGTGAGATCGTAAAGAATGAGAGCTGATTTTACGAAACACACGAGATTGATGAGCGTTGCAGCAACGATCATGGTAGTTTGGCTGTTTAATGCGGGCAATATCTTCGTCAAAGTAATGGCAACGATGCGAATCATGGCTGGATACAATGGATAAAAGGCAATAGTATTCTCGTACGTATACCCGTATTTCGCAATATGTAAAAAATATTCTCCGTCCCAACGTGTAAGACCGTTTAATAAAAAATAAATTATTCGATCCCACAAGGACCCTTCTTTTTCTGCGAAATTCAAAGGTCTTTTAAATGCATCCGCACGATGGTCGGGAATTGATGCATTGAAAATTACTTGCAACATTAATATCGTGATTCTACTGACAATTGCGAACCAAAGAACTTTCTTCCTTGGCGAATACATTTTGCGTTATCTCGTATATGTTGTCTATCTTAATTTCACAACAACGTAAACGAAATATTTATAACTATTCAGTAACGGCAAATTATAAAATAGACTCGTAATCATCTCGCTCATGATCTAATTATAATCATCATCGGTGATTCATTTTTTTGTTTCCTGTATTCTTATCATGCAGAGAGAGGAAGTGGTCGAATCGAGCCGCTCGTTGCAAGTGATATTCCCCGAGTTTAAAATTGCTACAGATCCATTAGTGAGTGGGCAGTGCACTGAAACAGATCATTTTTACATGACACGATTGCATATATATTATGTAAAAGAGGTACAATATGTACTTTATATTAAACTTATTCATTATCGCAATTAATTTTTCATTAATTGCTACGCAGAGTACTACGACAAAACAACCCTCTACGCCAGATCCGAACAAGCGTATGTTATTTTTATACATATTTCATATTATAAATCATAGAAATAAATCTAATAGTTTTATAATGTAATACGTGTTTTTCATGTGTCTTTTTTTATATTTATATTTCAAATCGATGAGATATTAAAATATGCTTCTATACCTGCCAGATTTCAAAAAGCCGGATAAGAAATCAGTTGATAAAACATTCGATAAAGACTTAACAGATTGGTTATTTACTGGTTGTTGGGAAGAAAATAATCCTCAATCGAATAAATGCTCCCAGTATCACATTGCAACCGAATATCCCAGTTACGATGGGTGGTACAATAATATTGGTAGACCAGAGCTAGGTGCAGTTGACACTCCACTGCTAAGAAGACTGCCAGCCGCTTATGAAGATGGAGTATACAAGCCTTCAGGCTCTAATAGACCAGAACCATTAGAGCTAAGTGAGAAGCTGTTGAGTGGAAAAATTGGATCAAAGTCAAGAACGGGAAGAAACGCTTTACTTGTATTTTTCGGTACGTAAAAACGATTTATATCACTAAACTGCTTTCAAGATTATATCAATTAAGTACTTACATTTGTAAATTTATGGAAATTATAAAAATATCATATATCTATATAAAATAATTTACAAAAAAAATGTCTAACATATATTTAAGATTAAATATTTATCAAATATATTCGTGATAAAAAAACATGAGAGATTTTTTGGCCTTTATGCTGAGCAGTAATATAAAATTTCAAAATATATGTTTAGGTCAGCAAGTGGTGGAGGAAATTTTAGATGCTCAAAGGCCGGCGTGCCCACCCGAATATATCAGCATAAATATTCCGGAAAACCATCGATACAAAACTAAACTAGGACACACGAAAATGCCAGTTTTACGCACGCGGTACGATCATCGAACCGGTCATTCGCCAAACAATCCTCGTCAACAGGTAACGTTTGATAATATTTGCTCTATAAATGCAGCAATATATCGTTCTCGTTTTAATGAACAGTATTATTATTTCGTTTACTAAGTATTAACACGTTGCAGCTAAATGAGATTACGCCATTCATAGACGGTGGATTGATTTACGGCACATCTAAAGCATGGTCCGACGTTTTAAGGACAAATTCCAGTGGAATATTGCAGGCAGATGGTCAACTCGCATCATCATACTTTGGTTATCCCGATTACAATACCATCCGATTACCGATGGCCAATCCACCGCCGCCCATTCATCATCAACAATACGTTTCTCGACATTACACCGAGAGCGTCACCAGATATTTCAGTGAGTAGTAAAACTTTATTCACGCAAAAAAAAAAAAACAGTATTAAACTAAACGAGTATTAGAATTTTGTGCCGCAGACACGTTTAGCGTAGTCGGCTATATGATGATCCTTTGGGGTACACTCGTACTCAATCTTCTCCGAATAAGGCATCGGAACGTCGATACCGGCGCATCGCACTGCGGGTGCGTCGAGCTGAAAGAACACCGGATTCTCCATCACCGTCGCAACGATTTCGGATCCTACTCCGCATCTCGGCCAGCCCAGCTCGACAGTCATTAATCGGTGTGTCTTGCCGATGGATTTGAACACGGTGTCCCAGTCCAGGGGTCTGAGCGAGCGCAGATTGATAACTTCTGCCTCGATCCCTTGTCCAGCCAATATCTCGGCCGCTTGAAGCGTATACACGTACGCGTGGCCGTGCGTCACGAGAGTGATATGTTTGCCAGGTTTCTCCACCTTGGCCTTGCCAATAGGTATCTGATAGTCCTTGTCCATAGCTTGGTCAGACACAGGAAACTCGACGTTGTAGAGCAACTCGTTCTCCAGCATGATGACAGGATCGGGATCGCGCACAGCTGCCTTCAAGCAGCCTCTGTAATCTTCGCAGGTTGACGGCGATAGAACCTTCAAGCCGGGTGCGCTCATGTACCACGCGGCAAAGCATTGAGAATGCTGCGCGGCCAAGCCTTTAGCGTTACCATTGGGACCCCGAAACAGGACGGGGACGGGATATCTGCCGGCAGACATGTAGAAATTCTTGGCGGCACCGTTGATGATACGGTCGATGGCTTGCATGGCGAAATTGAAGGTCATGAACTCGCATATCGGTCTCAAGCCCAGGAGCGCCGCGCCGATCGCTATACCACAGAATCCGGCCTCCGTGATCGGTGTATCGATCATCCGCTTGTCGCCATACTTCTTCCAGAGACCGCGCGTGATCTTGTAAGCGCCATCGAACTCGGCGACTTCCTCTCCGATAATGAATACCTTCTCGTCCCGGGCTAATTCCTCGTCGAGAGCCATATTCAGTGCGTCTCGCACAGTCATCTTCGTGACGGATCTGCGGGAAGTTTCATCAACGACGCAAAGACGCGTCGCTCGCAGCATCAATTTGTCTCTTAACGGGCGAAGAAAATACATCTCAGACGCGAATTAATATTTTGAGGATGATACAATATCTGGCTATTAATACGCAACTTGATACGTTATGTTCTAGAGTTGGGAAATCCTAGAGGAAATGAAAATCCGTTTCTACTGACTTTTGGTATAATATGGTTCAGATGGCACAATTTCGTAGCGTCTCATATTAAACGTCGCAATCCAAATTGGTCCAGCGACAAGATTTACAATGAGGCTCGTAAATGGGTTATTGCGACCCAGCAACACATTGTCGTCAACGAATGGTTGCCTTCATGGTTGGGAAACAAACTTCCTACATATAAGGGTAAATAGAAATAGAGTTCCAGTCAACATCTGACTGTATTAATAAACGCTACATGTTTAATTCGAATGTTTGTTTACTCACAATTTGCATATAATCTTAGTTAATAATTTATTCGTTGTTTAAAGGTTACAATCCTAATATCGATCCGCAGATAGAGCAATTTTTCCAATCGGCTGCTTTTCGCTTCGGACACACTTTGGTTCCACCAGGTAAATAACGCGTCCGATTTTTTATTACCATTAGAAAGATATATGATATATACCGTTTTTCCCAATGAGTCTATATTGATGACAAATGAAATCAGTCAAATGAGAGCAATATCGATTTTCATGTCATAATCTGTCTGTTTTTTTGTTCATATATACACACACATATATATATATTTTTTTTTATTCAACTAGAAACTAGAACAACACAAGAGCTTATCAAAGTGTTAATTTGCTAATTAAATTTTAAAATAAACATATGTTACAAAAATTACAATGATAATGTTGTAAACAATATGTTATATAATACTTTAAAATCGAATAATTTTTTTGACAGAAATCAGCTGATAACTGTCAAAAATATTAATCGAGTTTAAAAAATTACAACGTATTATTTAAATAAAACATTATTATTTTAACTTTTATAACAAATTATATTAAAAATTAATTAGCAAATTAAAGCTTTAATCAGCTGATTTCTGTCAAAAAATATTAAAACGAAAATTTGCTAAAAAAACGTTTAAAAAAAGTTTAAACTTTGAATTCAAAAATTAAGGCCTGTGTAAGAACATTTTCTTTGGGCTCATTTTGTAAGCCTTGAAAAGACCTTTAAAACGCGCTTACAGAAAATGTTCTACGACTTACACAGGCCTTAATTTTCGCCAAAAATGTTTAAACTTTGAATTCAAAAATTAAGGCCTGTGTAAGTAGAACATTTTCTGAAGGCTATTTTGTAGGTCTTGAAGAGACCTTTAAAACGCACTCAAAGAAAATGTTCTACTAACTACTAACTTACACACAGGCCTTAATTTTCGCAAAAAACCTTTAAACTTTGAATTTAAAAATAATCATCAAAAATCATCAAAAATAATCACAATCATGTCAGGTGTATACTTGCGCGACTATGGGAGGAATAATTGTTCCTTGGAATCATATCCAATTAGAACGTGCAATAATTATTGGATGTCACAGGTATTTCAACAATTATATGTGTGTATATTTGTTTAAAATTTCGACAAAGCGCGTACATAATAAAATATGTATACGATTGTTTAGAATTCTCTGTATGCAAATTTAACGAGAATAGAAGATGTTATCGACGTGGAGAAATTGCTAATGGGAATGGCTATTCAATTATGCGAAGAGGAGGATCACAAGATCGTTGAAGATTTGCGAGGCAGTTTATTCGGGCCACTCGAATTCTCAAGAAGAGATTTAATGGCACTTAATATTCAGAGAGGACGTGATCATGGAATACCCGATTACAATAGCGCCCGTCGTGCATACGGTCTATCGGAAGTTAAAAATGTATTCTATTTCGATCGCGTGGATCAAACGGTATGTTGTACAAAAATTTTAACTCTTGTATTTAACCGCAGTGTGTTGCGAAATATATATTTTACTAACTACATTTTATTTATTGTTATTTAAGATCCGAGAAGAATTTCTCAAACTGTACAATAACTCGTTCGATGACGTGGATATCTGGGTAGGTGGGATACTAGAAACTGACAATGGACCCGGGCCGCTGTTTCAAAATATCATCAGTGATCAATTTCAACGAATACGCGATGGTGATAGATTTTGGTACAAGAATTTCGACAATAAGTACGTGATTATATCGTTATAGCATATTACATCTTTTGTACAATTAATTAGGTAAACTTTTGTCACGACTTTATTCCTAGACTTTTTACTTACGAGGAAATTCAAAGATTAGAACAATTATCATTTTACGATGTATTAATGTGTGTCACTAAAATGGACTGGAACGATATTCCAAGGAATCTTTTTAGAGTTCCTACAAGAAGTAAGTGAAAGAGAAACTACATGTGTAAATATAAAGTTGCTTAATTGTTAGTTAAAGATACCACTAAATATAAATTTATATCTTCTTTCAGCGGATGATATACATCCCAGTTGTATTAATAATAAAATTATTAAAGAAGGCAATTGTACAACTGGTTCTTGCTTTCACGCTGATCAGATAAACGAACATACAATCGATAATTGCACTGAAGCTGGGACTTACGATTATTTCTCCAATAGCAGTGCATCCTTTATTCTTACATTTTTAGGTGTATCAACATTTTTCTGCGGTAAAAATTTTTTCCTATTGAAATATTATGTGACGCGACATTATGGGCATTATACTATCTAATGTGTTAATTTTGACGCAGGTATCATTGCACTAATAATCTTTAAAATACAATTTAAGGAGAGACTAATGAGAGAAACTGTTAAAAAAGTAGACCATAGTGATATTATAGACATCATACATATTGGTAAGAGTTTTCAGGTATATGCATCTCTTTATATTGCATACACATAGTATAATAAAGATATATTCCTTTTATATAATAGCTAGCGAATGGCAAGAACCAAAAGCTGCACTTAGATGTGTAATATTAATGCCAAATATTAGAAAAAAGCAACTGGAAGTGAAAAATCAATTGGGACATTTGATACGCGCAGTCGACTTTCCATCCAATAGCAATGTCAAGGTATATATTATTTTTGTAACATATGTCAATTTACTGCGTAACAGCACATAAATTGACAAGTATGTAATAAAATGTACCAAATCTTTCTTGCAGATTTATTGCGCGTCTGATAATCACTACATTTTAATCCGTGTACATCATAGTTATGATTTAGTGTTGAAGTTTGATTCCGATTTTTTGAGAAGCACATTTATAAAAGCATTCGAAAGATTTATATCAGATATGGCAACATCCGGAAATGTCTGCTCAATGCAAATGATAACCAATACCTCATATACAGCGTTACTCAAGCAAGCAATAACTAAGAAGCATCGTCAAAAGAAATTGGAAATGTTTTTCCGCGTTGTATTTGCACAGGTATTTTTTCTTTCTTGTCTTGTGAAATATTTGAACAATATTAAATATAAGTATATCCACAACTGTGTGTCTTCAGGCATTCCATATTGCACATACGGAAGAAGAAATCTTACAGATAGATTCGATAGTTGCAAGAGAAGTGGTTTACACCGAGCTAACTATCATAGAATTCGCGGAAGCTCTGAGTATGAAGCCGGAAGCTGAATTCGTAAAGAAAGTAATATTTACATTAAATTTGATAAGTAATGTACAAATGCAATGCGTATAAATATATTTATTGAAAGATTACATGCATCATTTGCAGATATTTGATCTAGTGGATAAAGATAAGAACAGCTTTATATCATTTCGAGAGTTTGTTGACATGTTGGTGATATTTCTAAAGGGCTCTGCAGAAGAGAAAATGAAGTTAATGTTTGATATGTATGATATCAATGGTACAGGAAGACTTAAGAGAGAAGAGTTTTCAGCTATGTTAAGGTATATTTTAAAATTATTTAATTGCATGGACACGCACTATTCTTTGTGAGCTTTTTACACGCATTGTATTAAATACTTGCAGATCATTCATGGAGACTGGTAATGCTGATATAACGGATGATGAATTGGAAGCTTTAGTGCAATCCATGATGTATCACGCCGACTTGGCGAACAAGGACACTATAAATCTACAGGATTTTCAACAGATACTCAGCGACTTTAATGATAAATTTAATTATGCAGAACTGGAGTTTAACGTGCCTGTGGATGGAAAGAACAGCAGAAAACTTCACGCAGGTGTGAAAACAATTAGATCAACATTCATCGGCGAAGTACAAAAGACGGTGGAGAGTCTATATGCCGATCCAAGCGAATTACAATGCAGAATCGAGGGTAAAATCGAAAGTGAACAAAATACGAAAGAGGAAAAAAATAATAGCGAAATTATCGATAAGAACGAGAAAATTGTCGAAGAGATGAAGAAACACTCGGACGATTATTGGTATCCTATAATGAAATACCTCGCTAACAAACGATTGCAAATATTCTGGGCGTGTTTGTACACCTTGTTTCTGCTTGGGATTTTCGCAGAGAGAGTGTACTGTATGTCCTTTTCGAAAATCTTTTCACAGTATAAGCTCTAACTTAAATTTTTGCACCAATGATTAATAATGCGCTTTTATATAGATTATTCTATACAACGAGAACATTCTGGTTTGAGACGAATATTAGGCTCTGGTATTGCTATAACGAGAGGTGCAGCATCGGCTATGATGTTCACTTATTCCACATTAATAATTATGATGTGTCATAACACCATCACTATTCTTAGAACCACAATTCTGCAGTTTTATATTCCTTTCGATTCAGCGATAGAAATGCATAAATATATCGCTTGTTGGGCCTTCGTCTTTACCGGTAAGATATTTTTTAATCTTAATTTAAGCAAATTTATATATTTCATGTTTATTTGCGTTTTAATATTTTTAGTGTTACATATAATCGGACATGGCTTTAATTTTTATCATATATCTACGCAAACTGCTGACGATCTGACGTGTTTGTTTCGCAATTATTTCCACGCGTAAGTCTACATCTCTCCTACCTAAATATTTCAATCATTCAATTTCTAAATATTTAAATGCATATTTATACATTTACTTATGTATATTATACTTATATAATTATTGGTGTTTAGAACACATGAGCTGCCAAAGTTCCATTATTGGTGTTGGGGTACAATGACAGGTATAACAGGAATATTTTTAACTATTGTAACTGGATTAATATTTATATGCTCATTGCCAATGGTACGCAAGTCATTCTACAATTGGTTCTCTCTTGTGCATTCCTTGTATCCAGTTTTTTACATATTGATGATTTTACACGGCAGTGGAAGATTAGTACAAGTAATTAATATTGTTATATAAGATTCTTAATTATTCTTATATATGTATAAAAAACATACATTATTTAAAATCATATTATTTAAAAATTGAAAATTATTTACAATTTATTACAACAGGAGCCATATTTTCATTATTTTTTCTTGGGACCAGCCATTCTATTTATTTTCGATAAAGTTGTAACTGTGACTAGAATAACGATAGAGATACCAATACTCAAAGCAGAAATTCTGCCATCAGGTAAATTCTTCTTGAAAATATTATCGCGAGATAATGTTTTCTTATTCAAGTCACATATACATATATCATATACATATGTTGTAGGTGTAACATGTATAACATTTCCAAAACCTTTAAATTTTCAATATAAATCTGGTCAATGGATTAGAATAGCATGTCCGGCATTGCAGACAAATGAGTATCATCCATTTACTTTATCATCTGCGCCACATGAAACGAGTTTAAGTGTACATATACGAGCAGTTGGACCATGGACCACAAATATTAGAGAGAAACTAGAGTTGTGTACAATGTCTAATAAAAATTTGCCAATGGTAACAATTTATATCATTATATCTCAAATTTTTTATTTATATATATTTACAAAATTTTTACTAATGAAATAAATTTATCATATGTATTATTATATATCTGTTTATTCATAGATTCACATGGATGGCCCATATGGGGAAGGTCATCAAGACTGGGATAAATATGAAGTGGCAATTATGGTTGGCGGTGGTATAGGTGTTACACCTTTTGCATCAATACTCAAAGATATTGTATTTAAGTCAAACTATAGTTTAAACTTTGCTTGCAAGAAGGTAATAACATTAACAACTCTATTATAATTTAAATGATAATAAAAAAGAACATATGTATAAAAATATTTTAATTTGCAGGTATATTTCATTTGGGTGACAAGAACGCAAAAACAATTTGAATGGATGGTCGACATATTAAGAGAGCTTGAAAAAGCAGATATCAATAATACAGTATCAATTCATATTTTTGTTACTCAGTTTTATCAAAAATTCGATCTACGTACAATACTTTTAGTAAGATATCTTTTAAATATTAATTTTATATATTAATTATATATATTATATTAATTTTAAATATCATATTAATTTGAGAGAATTTTAAATCTTCAACTAAATATGATTTTCAGTATATTTGTGAACGTCATTTTCAAAAGATTTCAAACAAATCCTTATTTACTGGACTGAAAGCAGTGACACATTTTGGACGTCCAAAATTCTCTCAGTTTTTCCTGTCTATACAAAAATTACATCTCACTGTAAGTATCTATTGATTGTGGATAATGTTAATCATATTTAATATTGTTAATTGCATTATTTTTTTTAATTAGCATTAAGTTCTTTATTAGTTATACATCTTTAAAAAAAAATTTATTTTAGATAAACAAGATTGGTGTTTTTAGTTGTGGTACACCAGCTATGACACAAGCAGTAGATGCAGCTTGTAAAGCGATTAATCTAACAGAAATCAATGATACATTATTTCAACATCATTATAAAAGCTTCTAAAAATATCTTTATGAATATTTATTATAAAATTTCATTTCTGATAAATTGAATTGTTTCATAATAATCATAATTTTAATAATTCATTTTTTTACTTGTATTTCTCCCATGAGTCATGTTCTCGTAAACAAACATTTAAAAGATAAACTTAATACTTTGTTATACTTCTATTAATGTTATATAGAATTACAAAAGAAAACATACATAACTCTAATTATATTTTCATAATTAATAGAAATTAATATTACTGTTGTGTCATAGTATAAATTGATAAAATTAATTATAACACTGATATTAATAATCATAAATTATTAAATTATTTCACATATTTTTTTATAAGAGATTAAAAATAAAGGACCAAATATATACTCACAAATGTATATATGGACAGCAATAGAGTTTCTTCATAAATATGATCCTGATACCGTTGATTAATCAGTCTACTAATCACTAATGCTGGTCGAAAGTTCCCGCCATTCTGTGACACTAAAATCAATCCAAAAAATATATGTTGTGAAATCTTTATTTCTACGCAAAGAAAGACCTCGAATATAAATGTATTTTTAAATATCCTACATTAAACATTTACCGGCAATTTTATTCGATCAAAAAGGTTTGTTCTTTATTGCTGCACTGAGTTCACAGTGCACTGCACTGAACTGAACTAGTGCAAGCGGGGACAAGCTGGTGTAAGCAAGTATAAAGAACGTTTCAGTGCCATTTAGTGCAATGATCAACACGCAACACGTAATAATAAATGGGTGCGTTCAGAACACACAACAGTTGAGCAACGTTACTAGATTTTATATATTATATGGCGATATAATATAGCTTAATCTAGTAACGTTGCTCAACTGTTGTGTGTTCTGAACGCGCCCAATGAATTGTTAGGGTGCCGTCACATGGGGCGTAACTTGCGTAAGCGTAACCAGCGGATCGCTAATCACCGAGTTATTCCGATAGAGCTTGACGAAGGGCTCTATCGGAATAACTCGGTGATTGGCGATCCGCTGGTTACGCTTACGCAAGTTACGCCCCATGTGACGGCACCCTTAGATTCTTCAGATGAAGAAGATCTAAAGCCCTGCGCACAACAGAGAAAATATTAGGAATAAGAATTATGTTAAAATAATAAAATCGAGAAAACTCTGATATAAAAATACAAATTCGAGTATAAAGGATTAGTAAGGGCTAATAAACTATTAAGAGTCCTTTATACCCGAATTTGTATTTTTATATTAGAGTTTTTCTGATTTTATTATTTTAAAATAATTCTTATTCCTAATATTTAATATTTATTCCTAATATTTTTCCTATTGTGCGCAGGGCCTAAATCTAATGTCTGATATTTTATGCCATAAGACTTTTTTATTTTTAATTTTTCTAGTTATAACTAAATTAATTTTTTCTTTATATAAACATAAAAATAATTTGGTATACTAGCATCCGTCCATGCAAATATTTCTGTATTTTCTTTATCATTTTCATTTTCTTGTATATTTTCTTCTATATTGTTTTCAATGTTATTCATATTTGTATCTTCATGTAATTTAATAAATATTGATTTATTTGCTACAGTACAATTTACAGTATCACAATTAAAATCAATCTCTTTGTAAAGAACTTTAAATTCTGTCCCTCCTAAAAAGTCAATATAATACATTAATTTTCAATTTTTCTTTATTTCTTAATTATATTTCTTCAAAAAATTTATATACACAAAATTAGCTTTTATTTTTAAATAATTTCTATGTTTAATATTTAATATTTATTCCCAATATTTTCCCTATTTTGCGCAGAACTTTACTTTCTATTACTATTTATAATTTTATAAAATTAAATTCGCCACCATTATTGAACTTATCAGTTCCTGCACTGCTTGTCCTTCCTCAAGACCCAGTGCAACGAGTACAGTGAACTGTTGCACTAAATTTCGTTGCACTGCAATAAAGAACGGACCAGTGCTATCTTGCATTGCAATAAAGAACGCTTTGGTGTCACTAGTGTACACTAGTGCAGAAAGTTCAGCAATAAAGAACAAACCTTTAATTCAACTAAAGTGATCCAACATGTTGAAATTGCTACCCAATTGATACGCGCAAAGAAAAAAGAAAATGCGTTCGTATCCCTAAAACACGGACAATAAACTACATATAGTGGCGAAACTTCTCGGCAAATAACGCGCTATGTCCATAAAGAGTATAAATCTGTATGAAGGCTAACTACATTTGTCGTATGACAAGTTTGCACATATTTGATTGGTTATGAGATGGAGAATTTCTATGGTTTCTTGCAACAGCCAATCAGCAATCAGGATATTCCGCAAGTAAATTTTCGACAGACAATGTCCCTAAATAACTTTTCCCCTGACTGAAAAAATCATTTCTCACAATTGGCCATTCTGTCGCGTACAACATGCGGTTCATCGTTGATCGTTCATCCCTTCGAGCTCTTGAATGCATGTGTTCGCTTATGTTCGCATACTTTATTTAGCCGCATTTAGTCCGATTTAGACTTTATCGATTGAATTTTACTACAGTGAAACATATTTATAATTTGTCAAGATGCAGGTGCCACCAATTTTCATGGAATTGCCGTTAGACGACCAGGTAAATGTACAAAATTAAATGACGTGTACGAATATTTCCTTAGACATTCATTTTCAATATGGATTTGTAAAAGCAGGATTGGGAAGTAACGGGTTATTTGCAATTTTAAATCTTTTTCTCGATTAATTTTTACAAAATAGATTTCAATCCTGTATAAAAGACGTGGGTCTTATATACAGCATCTTATAGGTTATTCCACATCTGAAAGGCAAACGTTAGCTTATTAATTTTTTAGAAACTTTGCTTTTAGAAGCTTTAAGTGATTTAAAAAATCAGCGAATGCAACACTTTCTATTCAATGTATACAAAAACATTAATATTAATTGTACATGTATACTAATTGTTGAATATTACTATCAGGCGCAAGAACTGAGGGTATATTTTAAAAGCCTTGGTGCAGAAATTAGCGAAGAGAAATCCCCCAAAGGTATAGAGGATGATTTGCACAAGATTATTGGAGTATGTGAAGCATGTTTCAAAGAAGGAAATGAAGTCGAGATAGAAACTGTATTGAATGATATTGTTTCTATCATGATTTTGGTAAGTTTGGCATACTTTATTCTCTTTATTACTATAAATATTTGTGCAATTTCTTTTTATTTTCATATATTATAATCTTAATATATTATTTCAGATACCTACGGAACGCGCTGAAAATTTAATTTTAGCATTCTGTGAGAAACTTGTAAAAGCACCTGGATACAAGCTTGGATTAGTTTGCTTAAAAGCGTAATATATCTTTTATGTTCTTGTATTTACTTTGTTTTAGTTTAATAATTAATTTAATATATTAAATGGTATATGTTTACAGATTATGGCTATTATTTCAATCTCTTGCTGATGATTCTCCAATGAGATATCATGTTTATTATCACTTGGTGCAAATGGCCCGCAATGTTGATCAAGTAAAAGCTGTGTTTAGTGGAATAGATCAATTGAAGCAACAATTTGCCGCCTTTCCACCATCAAATGAACAAATGCAGAAATTACTGCGTTTGCTACACGAAGTTCTTTTAAGTTGTAAACAGGGGTAATTATCTTTATCTTTATTTTATCTTTATTTTATGCTCTTTGATGCAACAAATATGTTTGAAAAAAAGAAATCTCTTAAAAAAATAAATAATTGAATAACAAGGAGTTTATATAGAGATATACATTTTACTTATAATAATTGTATATAATCCATTAGAGAACAAGCGGCAGCTGTCATGGTGGAACTGTTAGGAACTTATACAGCAGAAAATGCTTCTGCGGCAAGAGAAGATGCACAACGTTGTATATTAGCTGCATTAGCGGATCCTAATACATTTTTGCTGGATCCACTGTTGGCTTTAAAACCTGTGAGATTTTTAGAAGGCGAACTGATACACGATTTACTTCTTGTGTTTGTGCAAGATAAATTGCCAGCATATTTACATTTCTATCAAAATCATAGAGAATTTGTTGAGCATCAACTTGGTATGTACTAACTTATAAAGTCATAAAAAATATTGAATTAATTTAGACAATAAGATTCGTTATGCATCTCTTCCTTTCTTTTATAGGGTTGAATCATGAACAAAATATGAAGAAGATGAGATTGCTGACTTTCATGCAACTCGCAGAAACAAATCCAGAAATGTCTTTTGATACGATACAAGAAGAATTGCAGATTAGTGAATCTGAAGTAGAAAGCTTCATAATTGATGGTAAACTGTTTTTACTGACTCATCATATATTTATTATTTTAATATTTGAGAAAATATATATTCTTTTGCTATAAGTCATAATCGTGTCCTGTTTACATAATAGTTTTCACTTGATTCATACAAGTGGCAATTGACTTGAAACAGGGCATATTAAATGAATCTGTACTGGCTTGGTAGAATTGTATTTTTACTGAGTTATTGAGACATTCAACAATTTGTTTCTATTTAATATAAATAGGATATAAATCACATACACGGTATGATAGCATTTGACTTTTTCTCGTGTGATATAAATAATATTAATACACAATAATTACTGCTTGTTTCAGTTTTGAAAACCAAACTTGTAAGAGCGCGCATGGATCAGGCTGGCCGCAAAGTATTAATTTCTAGCACAATGCACAGAACATTTGGTCGTCCACAATGGATGCAATTGCGAGATCTACTTGTTTCATGGAAAGCTAATCTTTCAGCTGTACAGGATGGCATGAAGACTGTAGCTGGTGCACAAATGGAGCTTGCAGCAAAAAATAAAGCTACTCTTGCTCACTGACAGTATGGAAAAATTCCACAGGTGGGTGGTACACGAAATGATATATAATTGTAATTATATATACAATTATATATAATTATAAATATATCCAACTACATAAATAATTGGATGTTTTGAATATTTGAAAAAAATCTTTTTCTAATATATACCAAAAATTTATACAATTATCTTATCAAAGTTCAATAGCAAAATGATGTAAGTAAATAAAAATTAACGGAAATAACTTATACTGCAGTATTACATTCATATGTCTGAAGAGTTAAATAACAAATCTGATATATATATATATATATATATATATAATGGAAATTTTTTTTATAAAATTGTGAATATACATTTATATCTAATATACAAAAGAAAAATTTTGTTAATTATTTCATATTACATTCTTTTGTGTTAAATTATCTCTGCAAGATAAATAATGTAAGGTTATGAGACTTAAACTTTTTATAATATACAAAATATACTAAAAATTGGTAGTCACAATTTCAATCTTTTTAGTATGTTCTTCATGCAAATTTATAATTTTTTATTTTTAAATCAATAGTTTATACAATAATCAAGCATATGACCATAATTTATTCATAAGTTAAAGAAATAAACAATATATATGTGTGTGTGTGTGTGTGTGTGTGTGTGTGTGTGTGTGTGTGTGTGTATATTGTTTATTTCTTTGTATTTTGAATAAATTATAGTTATATTGCTCGATTATTGTATAAACTATTATTGACTTAAAAATTACAAAGAGAGATTACATCAGCATTTATATAATATTTAAATGGCTTTATTAACCATTCAAAGTATATACAGACACACATGCACAATCATAATCAAATTAGGATAATTTCACAAAAAAGTATAAAAATTAATGTTACACTTTATATATTACAATTTTTCCCTTAATGTGTATAGAAAAAAATATATCAAAATGTCTCATAAAAAATAAATTTAAATTGATAATATATCTTTTTGAATAAATGAATGTGTGTGTGTGAATGTGTGTGCATGTAATATTCACATAATATCATAGATACATGAAATATTTCATTTGACTTTTGCTAAAAGCAAGATATTGCTATCATATAAAATACAAAAACAGAAAAATATTTTTTTTGCACAGCATATTTTTAAATTTAATAATATTTAATCATTTAATCAAAAAATATATTTTTTAAATTAATTGCAGACAAATAGTATCAAAGTTATTTTATAATAAAATAAAATAATGTCATTATAGAAGCATTTTTAACAATCTGTTTTAAATCTTAACTTTTATGTAAAAAATTACATAGTGAATATAAATCCCCTTTCTCCTATTATATATAATTATAATTACGCACTTGCACTGTGTCTTTTTATACATTATATTAATTATATAATTCTCTTTATAAAATATTTATATTTATATGCATAATTGACACAATTTTTGCATTTATCAATAGTGCTTTAATTTTCAACATAATAAGAAAAAATATGTTGTAAAATGTTCATAACAATATAACCATTGTAAACATTAGCAATGCAATATAGTGCATAAACATAATTATTTGCTATCAATTACAGTACTATACGAGTTGAATATAGCCTTTAAATTGCAACTTGAAGTAATGACGATAATAAAATTCAGTCTGCTTTTTATATAGTATAGGTATAGAGTACATAAACAAACACACTAACAAATGAATTTATATATCGGAATAATAAATGATAAAATTTTAAATTGTACTTGGACATCTTTAGATTTTGCAAACATGTTTGTAGGCTTTTAAATTTTTGAGAAAGCACGTTCTTTCTTATCTATTAGACAGAAATCATTTTCACATCTGCAACTATAGCTTCCAGTTTAGATAGTCTTTTTTTGTAATAGATTTGCATCATCATATATAGTAAATCTAGATCTAGCCAACTTAAAGTTAAGGCATAATCTCGAATTTCTACAGAATACAGATTGAATGTTCTGTACTTCTCTGCAGAATCGATCATATTTATTCCAAGTGTGTATACATAAACCTCTTGTAATCTTTGTATGAAAGACAAATGACGGATGATAGGGACTATGATATATTATATCAAAAACATTGAAAAGTGCCGAGTGGATCTTCATCACGTATGACAAGTCAGATCTGAGTAGAAAACCTGGGACGTGGTAAGTCTCCAAACACTGTATCACCATGGACACTTTTAGCTAAGGCTTTAATTGAAGCTCGAATATTGTGCGGATCTAACGGATCAGTTGGCAACTGTAATTTTATATATATATATATATATATATATAAATTTTTAATAACATATATTTATATTTATTGATATATATTGGTATTTTGATATTAGATTTCTCTTAAATAAATTTCAATCAAATAAGTAACCAAAAAAAATTAAAAATACAGATATCCCTTGTAATATAATTGCAAAAATTAAAAATTTTATAGAATATTACCTGATCATCATTTTGGTCCTGTACTGCACGACGAATAGATGGAAAAGCAGGTACAGTGACTGGTAGTGATTTAGCTAAAGTGGAGTGACCATCTCGTTGACCCCTTGGCATATGAATCCCTTCATTTTGACTTGAATCTGAACAAATAACTATATTAATGTAAATCTGTATAAATTATTGCTATGTAGTTTTATTATTAAGAATAAGATAATACATCGTACCATCGGTATCGGATCCCTCTTCTGAAGACCACTGATGTAATTGATTAGCTGCATCTGTATCTTCTATTCCCTCAAAAGGAAACAACGCTTCTGTATCGAAACTGGCTGATTCTTTAGTACAAATATATATTGGATTTTTCTTTTTTGTATTTTTATTCTGCAAAATTTATTATTTAGGAATATGAATAATTATAATAATAATGAGATATTTGTAAATAAATCAAGTAGTGCTTAGAAAATTTAAAATAGGAAAAGTGACTTACATTAGTAGAATCTTTAGAAGAATGTTTAGTGATTATCTCACGTTTAACATTCGAATCAGTAGAAATTTTCATATCGTTGAATACTAGATTGGACTTAGGATTAACTGTATTAGCTGCAGAGGTAGTTAAAGTATTCTTAAAGCTGTCAGGAATTATTGGTGAAGTTTCTACATCATTGGTTACCCTATTTACCTCTTCTCCTCTACACACTAATCTAATAATGAACAAATAAAAATTACATGGTTATTATTGCAACAACAACAGCATTGTGTTGTAACATATTTTGAAAATAATTTGCTATTAAGGATCATACTTTGATAACAGTCTATGTTCGTTGTGCGCTCTTTCACGAAATTGTTCCAACAGCTGATATTGCTCTGCAGTAAACGCACATATTTTATTTTCTATTACTACTGTTTGACGTTGTACAGCTTCCTCCAATTGTTGTTGTAATCCACCTAGGGCCACTTGAGCCGTGTTAGGTAATTGTGAAACTACATAAGTGTAAAAGAAAATATATAACATTTAAATCATATTTAAGTAGATTATTTTGAAATACAATAAAATTGGATGTTGTCATTCATACACTTACCGGAAAATTTATTAGGCTGTTGTAAATAGTCATCAAGATCTTCCAAACTGTGATTAATTACTATCCTAAACACTGGGCTGTAATCTGGATTGGACTTTAATTTGTTTATTTCTTCAGGAGATAACTGAAACAGAAGAAAAACATGATTACCATGTTGTTGACAGTATATAAATAGGTAAAACAAGCTAATGCTTTGAGGAGAAAAAAATTATCTATATAGTACATATGTAAAAGGAATTTTGGTCAACTTGTAAATTATCATATCGCGAACAAATATCTTTTTGTGATATGCCTGAAACTTACAACGATATTGCTATTAATGAGAACTAAAGCGGCGCCATATTCTCTATGGACAGCATGGGTATAAATTGAGCAATTGTAACAACGATGTATAATCCATGATCCAATATTTCTTATTTCCACTAAACCAGGTTGTTCTTTAGTAATAGTCTCCAATTCCGATACACTGGCTAGATCCTGTATAAAGAATAAAATAAATGTTTTACTTTAATGTTACATAATATATCCAATTTTAATTATTTTGTTGCAATTATGATTAAACAATATATTGACTAGGATAATATAATTAATCTTGCAGATTTCATTTAAAAAAAAATACAAAAAGAACACAAGTCTCCTTAAATACTTTTGACGAAAACATAAAGGAAGATGTATTACGAATCAAAACGTTTTAATTATTAATACTTACATACAGGTGTTACATAAAACATTTCACATGCAACAATCACGAAGAATATACAAAAGATAGAAAATAGCGTTCGACAAGTGTCAAACAACATACAAGATGATCGAAGCATCGAGTTATTATCGTTACATATTGTAAGAAAATCACTACAATTTCAACAAATTCGAACTCATGATTCTGAGATCTATTCGTGCCAATTGACGTAAGAAACATTTTTTTTTGTATTTATGTGTGGGGGGGGGGAGAAATAAGTGCGTATCGATCATAATCAACTTTGCTGTTAAAAGACAAACAAAAGAAAAAAATGACATAAACTTGCACACACACGTATACACATTCGCGAATCTCAAACGTATTTTTTTTGTGTGTGTTCTTTAAAAAATGTATTTTTTCGCGAATTTTTAATCGTATTCGCATCTTCGAGAGAGAGGGAGGAAAATTTGATGCTCACTTCGCGAAAGAAGGCATCGGCGCGTTCCAGATCAGTCATCTCGACGTTGTCGATAATGAGCCGCTGTAGTTCGGTGCTCCTGGATCTGATGGACACGTTCAGGCACTTGCAGGTGATGTGCATCTTTCGACTAGGCGAGGAGAGGAGAGGAGAGGAGAATGAGCGAGGAAAGGAGCGCTTGCTTTTCGTCTTTCAGAGATGGGAAATCCGCCACTGTGCACTTGTAACCACTCGATCGAAATCTTGGCAAATTGGATTTTTTCTTTGTTTTCGAGAATTTGCCTTCGGAGATTCCTCATCCAACTACTCCAAACTACTCGGCTGAAAACAGCTGATTTCTGTCGCTCGTGACTTCTCGACGACTCGCCGCGCCGGCTCGATTTTCCGAAAGGGATGCAGGGGAATAAAAGAGATTAAAAAAACGTCGAACGAGATGATGAGCTTCTGCTGTCGTCGCGCGATTCTCCGTTTGTAAAAGTTGCCGTCTCGCGAACGATCAATATATATATATATATATATATATATAGGGAAAAAGCCAAGGAGATGAGCGTCGGTTTCTAGAAATATATGAGCGATGAACGAACTGGACCGCCGTCTGTTATTAGAACAGAATAGATGTTAGAATAGCCGGATCGCGAAAATCTCTCGCATGCCTCCTTTCTTCCTCGGTTACTGCCGCTCCGAGTTTACAATGTTTACTTTCACTCGTATGTGCTTATTTACATCGAACTAGGGAGTCGGTCGGAATGTGTTGTTCGCACGAGTGTCGTACGATATCGTTTGTACTCGTCGTCGGCCGAGCCCGTTGATATGTATGTAGCGACACGACGAGGGAGGGAAGGCGAGTGTTTATGAAAATTTTGGCCGACCCGGAGCGAGACTAAAAATAAACGCGATTTATAGACGTGCGCAGTGACGACCTGACGACGGCGATCGTAAAGCCGAACAAAAACACACTCGCTAGTCAATTGATCGACTAAAAAGAGCGATTAGCGCGACAGAGACACTATACCTACACTGCCAGATATACTGAAAGTTTATCTTCTTGACGCGTTATATGTATATACATGTTTGTATATCAATTTTCTATACTGGTGGTTTCTATATCGGAACATCTGCGTAAGAATGAAAAATAGAATCGATTGGACGATAAGACCACACTTTTCAGCTGCACTTCTTTTCCCTCTCCTTCTCGCCAAAAAAACACTTGTTTCCCTTTAAATGTCGCGGAATTGCAGTATTAAAAAGAATATGGACCTATCTGATATTTAATCGCATTTTCTATACACAATTTTAGTCTTGTATTCATTTTAATTTTAATGTCGAAAATGTAAGAAAAGTGCAATTGTTCGAAAAAAAACTTATATACATATATATACAGGGTGTCCCAGAATGATGGGGACTAAATTCGTGCGCAGATTTCTGGGATCATTTGGAGGCGATTTTTCCTCAGCGAAAATGTCGAGGGAGGTCATTATTTTTTGCATGTTTCCAATTTTTGCCATCATGTATCTTTGTAACAAGGCCTTAAATTAAAATTCTATTAAAGTAAACTCTACCTGAAATTAACTGAAGAATGTGAATTTATTATTATTTTATTTCCACAAGGCTTCGTTTGCGAAAAACCCTTTATTTTCAATCGCTTATAACGCGAAAATTATTGGTGTCTCGACATTTTTGCTGAGGAAAAGTCGTCTCCAAATGATCCCAGGAATCTACATACGAATTTAGTCCCCATCATTCTGGGACACCCTGTATACATATATATATATATATGTTTATTAGATGTAGCTACACTTTTTACAGCCGCATATCTGATCTTCTTCGCTTCTGAAAGTCTAAAATATATATATGGAATATATCTACAAGTAGTTTTATTTTAAATGTAAAAAGGTGAAAGAGAGGAGTGTGAGATTTAAAAAAAGATCAAATTTATTAACATCGAGAACAACTGGTAAACTTACATTGACTTGCGAGGTTACAAATGGCCTTGAAAAGTGTGTTATTTGTGAGATTCATTAAATACATGTTATCGTTAATTTTTTGTTTCTCCGTGTTCGTGTCTGTGAATAGAATATTTATCTTTACGAAAGAGTTTTTGTAGCGCATTACTTGTGCTTACTAAATCTGCGTTATCTCCTCTATTATTATCATTAAAACAGGAATTATATCTATTTGTAGTTTACAGAGAGTATAGTCTGATAAAAAAACGAAGTTTGTCATATTATTGATAAATTGAAATTTGATAACGAAAAACGAGAGATATATAGGTTTACAATCAATTATATATATTTTATCGATATATATACTATAGAATATTATCACTGAGAACAATGTCGTGTCAATAATCTGAACTGATGACTAATATTTTAACAATTTAATTGCTTTTATAGATTTTTAAGCTATTAAATATATAAAATATATATAATATTAAGCACAGAATTCTCTAATAAAGCCAAACTAATTTTAGGCTTATTTTATTATTTGGTATTTTATAATTTGTTACAAATTTATTTTTCATAAATGCATTTATTATGTACATATATCACAATTAATATAGTAGTAATAAAATAATGATGTTATATATAATTTGTATATAGTAGTCACAATATTATTCATATTTACACAATATATTTGTGTCAGTGTAATGTCAAATCTATAAATATATCGAATATCTATATATTACATATAGTATATAATACACACATATACATATGTATAATACAATTGTGTAAATGTAAATAAGCTCTAATGTATATTAGATGTATACAGAGTATTAAAAAATGCTTCTATGCTGGAATGTGTGTTTAAAAAAATGCCATTTTTAGTTATATTCCATTTACAACTTAGAGGTTTCTTCCTTTAACTTGAAATACTCATTAAAACGTATTGCAGCATATCTGAAAATAATTTTTAAAAATTTATTGTATATATAATTTCAGAAAAAAAAAAAATATTTCACTAATATAGTTCTACTCTAGTTTATAAGAAAATAATAATCCATTGTTATTGTTTCCTGTTTTATCAGACTTGACATTCTTGTAAAGTATTTTTTTTTGTTTTTTTGCAACAAGCATTTATACTTACTCCAAAAAATCAAAATCAATATGCGAATGCTCACTTTGGATGAGAGCCCAACAGCCCCAAAAGAAGTGTGGCAAGGGAGCAAATTTAGTAACCTGCCAGTACAATTTGTTAATTTCTTTCTCAGACACATTACTAGTCGCATTATACCTTTGCAAATATTCTTTCAACCATGCTTTTTGAAAATTTTCATTCGGATACAAAGAGTAATCTGGCTCATCGATACCTTAAATATATATATATATGTGTGTGTGTGTGTATAAAATCTTACATAATGCAGACAGTATACACTTAGTTAATTAAAAATGAAGCAAATAAAGGGTACGTTTTTTAATCCAGTACTTTTGAGGTTAAAGGGAACATGGAATACTTTGAGAAAGAGTATGTAATTACCAGCAAATTCCGCAAAGTGATTAGTTATATCAAATGCTTGATAGTTAAATGCAGTATATTCATAATCGATGAAAACAACATTCTCCTGCTCCTGATTGTACAGTACATTTCCTAGTAAAAGATCATTGTGAGCGTATACTACAGGACTATTCACTTTTGAAAGTGTTTTTTCCAATAAATAATATTCCTTTTCTAATTCTGCATATGGTAAAATCAACATCTCAAACCTTAAAGTGAAAGTTATTATAAGAATTGGAGCATTTGGATATTTTCTGAATATATTTTAGATAATATATCTATAGAAAAAGATTCTAATTCATAATTCTTGCTTACTTTGCTTGCTTGAGAGGATCGGAAAACTTTTTAGGCATAATTTGCATAAATTTTTTTGCTTTTTCCCAAATAAAAGCTTTCTTTGACTCATTCCAGTCAGGTCCAGTTTCAGGCTCAAGACTATGCATTTCAGCCATACGTCTCGCGATTAATGGATACACTTTTGGGTCCCTAATTGTTTCTAGAGTCAGAGTTTCACCTTCCAAGAATTGATAGGCGAATCCATTATTAAATGTAGCATAAATACAATGAGTATAGCCAGCCTTGTTCAATATCTGTACAAAAATATTTATTCCATATGCATTATAATTACTCGCCATATATGTTGACGTTGCTATATTTTCATCAAACATAAATACATAAATTTAAAAGTTTGAATTGATTACAACAGTAATGAGAAAATAGAATAATGATATATATATATATAAAATCAATAAAATCTTTACCTGAATATTTTTTAATTCATTTTTTCTATCAATCAGTAAATCCGAATTATTACCATAAATTCGAATCAGGACCATATCTATATAATGCCCTGAATACCATACTCCTACCAACTTGTTTGTTTTCCCATCAGTAAATGGCTGATACAAAAGAAACAAATATTCATTGATTATTTATCTTATCAAGTATATTTGTAAATGCTTATTAATACAAAAATGTAAATATGCTATCTACAAGAAAAAACTATCGCATATTAATGAGAAAAGTGAATATTTATCGATAGATAAATAACAATATTTAATAAAAATAGGCAAGTGGTCATATTTTCTTATGAAAGGCATGAGATATTATTTTCTCTTGAGAGATTTTACATCATTATATATATTGTGAGAATAATTTTGATTATTGTATTACCTTGAACTGCAGTTCTTGAAGAGGCCAGGATGGTCTAATCCTCTTTATAACATCTATTGCACCATCGATAATTTTATCTTCATCTATTGTAATGTTAAGATATTCTTCACATACATTCATAGCTTGGTGCTATTTATGGGAACAAGTTATACAAGTTTCCTTTTTAAGTATTAATTTTACTTAAATACTTTTTTCTTTTCTCATAAAATATTAGTAAAGTATTGTTAAAATATTAAATATAGCTGAGATTTGTTTATATAAAGTTGCAGATAAAATTTGAATTTTAGAAACTTGGAGTATATATTTTCTCTATATAAAAGGAATAAAATATAATATAAATTTTTTGAGAGACAAAAAATTGCTACAAGCATACGAGATATTATTTCATAAAAAAATCTACGATAAAGACAAAATTGTGCACAGCAAAACACTGATGCACAATAATAACAGATGTGTATGAAAACTGTTATAAACTATAAGCTCTACGGTTGCCCCACTGCAACTGAAGTGGGAAATCCGGTCACACATGCTCTTATATCACTCATATTGATAAAGTGGTGGTAGCCAATTGAAGAAAATTGTGACATTGAAAACTTTTCATATATTAACTTAATCGTTCTTTCTATAAAACTGATATTCTCTGTCAGGGATCGCATTTTATTGTATCTATAAATTTCGCGTGTACCGATAAATATATGTAAAATATGCGATCTTCTGTCAAATTTTTGAAACATTTGTTGCATAAGTATAAAGTTTTAAATGTACTATGTGATTATCTCGCGATTGCTTATCTGTAACAATTTTAGCATTTATAAATTGTCAGTTACATATAGGAGTTTTTTTTACGTCATTTTTATGTCCACGTCATAGAATGATATATTTCACTTTGCTGTGGGGCGAAATATTATCAATATTGAGCAATCGAGTGCAGTTCACAGTTCTTCGATCATGATAATTTTATCATCGAATATACTATGCAAGCGTCATTAGCTTGTTTATAGTTTTATAACACCCCTGTGCTCTGTCAAAACATCACTTTCTTGGCGCGTTCTCATGTTGCGATTGCAGACTATTGATTGCAAATTTTGACCTTGAAGCTAAACTTGTAGAGTTACTAGTTATGCTACGTCCAATAGGAGAGTTTCTTTTCTAGGAACAAAAATGTCATTCAAATCCATAATTTCTATTGGACGCAGGGTGAATCCCCTATAACGCGACATCCAATAAATGACCTACTCATCTGATAAAGGACGTTTTCCATTTGGTGACACAAGTCGACACAAGCATCATTCTATCTTTGTTCTCATAGAATGTAGAACAAAGATAGAATGATGCTTGTGTCGACTTGTGTCGCTAAATGGAAAACGCACAAAATGCAACTTTGAAAAATTTGCAAAGATTGATGTATGGGCTACTGCACACAGGGTTGCGTTCGGAAACGTCGACCGAGTGCATTCCCTCTCTTTCTATATCATTTCTCTCTCAGTGATATAGAAAGAGAGGGAATGCACTCGGTGACGTTTCCGAACGCAACCCAGGACGCGTTACGCGCGGTGAGAAGGCGACGTTAGCCAATAAAAGTTGGATCGAATCCAACTTTGACGCGCGGCAGAAATCTGATTGGCTATCGCGTCGCCTTCTCACCGCGCGTAAAGCCCGAATCACACTAGCGATTGGCGATTGCGTCTGCGATTGCGATTCGTCAAATGGACCAATCAGGAAGCAGCCGGCCAGCGATTGCCGTTTGCCATTCGTCTATTTGTCGAGTCGCAATCGCAGACGCAATCGCCAATCGCTAGTGTGATTCGGGCTTAACGCGTCAACGCGTCCTGTGTGCAGTAGCCCTATGATCAGCGTCCAGCGTCAAACAAAATGGCTCAGTTCATCTCAATTAATGGCGGGAGAGCCAAATCACATCACACGAATTAATAACACTCATTTTACATGTCGTTATTTTATTTTTCTGTAAATATAGTCACATTCTTTGACAGTTAATTATTTAATATCGTTATTTCATGTGTCAACGTATGACATACTTGATATGACATATTTCTAACCTGAATGCTGTATAAGAATATTTTACATTCTTCGTTAACGGCACATTAATATTTAAAAAGGAAAAGAATATTTTACATGCATTAAATGTTGATGTTACTGTATGTACATAATGTGTATTTGTCTATTTGTTTTTTTTTCTTTTTAATCAAGTTTCACGTTTGTGCGTAATTCTAAAATTTTAGTTAATTTTAAAATTAACATATGTATGTTTTGTAATTTTTAAACCACAGAGATTCCCTTGTGAAGTATTCTATTGTATAGTGTTTACACACAAATGTTTATACTGCCACACTGCCACACTGCCTAGTTGATATAAAGTGTGCGTTTGATATATAATAATTGTCTCAAAGAAATAAGATAATTGAATGAAACGCATTACGTGTGTAAATTTCTTGTAGTTGTTTAAAAATTATATTAATAATGTCAAAGAAGATACTTGGTCAAAAGAATATCCAATCTACAATTGTGGGATTTTTAGCAAAGACAACAAACAAAAAGAATATTCTGCAGTCTAGGTAAGTCAAATTTAGATTTTAAGAAAATATCTTTAAGATATTTATGATACATATCAATTTTTATAAAATAATTAAACATATATTTATATATTTCTTAAAATAATAAAAGAAAAATTATTTACTATTTTTTTAGTACACCAAAAGCGAAAGAAGAGAAAATTGATTTAAATGATGAATCCTTGAATGATAAACAAAGAAAGGTGGCTGGAGATTTGGTAACAATAGATACAATATTAAATCTTGTAAGTTATAATTCTGTTTCATAATTATATATATAATATTATCATCAGTTAATTTACACATTTATATAATTTATTAAACATATTATAATTCACAAAAGGATTAATTATAAAACAATATTACTGATTACAAAACAACTTATACTATTTCAATATTTTAAATTGACAGGATAATTCAGACTCATCCAGTTCAGATTCATGCAAAAGTCCATTTAAAACAGAAGCAAATAGAGTTAGTGACATATTGGAACCATATTATGTTGAAAATTCAATAGAGGAAAAGGAAAGAATCAAATCTTCAAAACCATATTATGTTGATAATTCAATAGAGGAACAAGAGAGAATTGAAAAAGAAATCCAATCTTCAAAACCATATTATGTTGAAAATTCAATAGAGGAAAAAGAGAGAACTGAAAAAGAAACCAAATCTTCAAATCTATTACAGAAGAATACAGAAGAATACTCTATGAATACTTCTTTTATTCCCGAATCTTCTGACAGTGAGGAAGATAGAAAAAATGTTAAGAAATGTTTGCAGTTAAATCGAAAGCCAAACAAAGTAGAAAAAGATGAGGCTGTTATATCAGAAATCAATCACTATACCAAGTGTAATAGCAAATATTTTCCTTCCAATAGTCCAACATTAAATAGAGAAAAATCTAATGAGGTCACTAATGTTACACCAAAAAATATAGAAAATGAGCATTTGTGGACTCCTAAGAAGAAACACATCAATAATAAACAGAAGACAAATAATACAATTTCAGATTCTGATACCGATAGTTCTCGCTCAAAGTACAGTGGCAAGGGATCTCCAAGAAAGGAATGGGTAGGCCCTGATATTAGATTAAATCTTAAAGATTTAGGTTTAAATAAGAAGTTAAATTCATGGATTGAATCTATTCGAAAGGAACCAGTAATGTCCACAATACCTGTAAGTTTCATATTGTAAATTAATATTGATTAATGAGACATCGAAAATAGATATTAATTATTTATTTCTGACTATTATATGTAGACTGCAAAGGATAAGGTCCTAGAAAGACGCGAAAATTTAAAGGATCTTCAAATTGAAATTCTTGATAAATTCTGTATTGCACTTGAATCGATCCCATTACCAATACTGGAACAATTTCCAAAGTTTGATCGAGAGGCTTTCATAAAATTACAAGGCCTACATCGACATGTAAAAGCTAAATTACGTTTAATGCAGACAAGGTTATCAAAGTTACAAAAAGAAGATGAACATGATGCATCCATATCTTTGGGAACTCCTGAATCTCTGTCATCAAACTCAATTGAGAAGCCAGTTTTACATATCTCTGAGAGTTGCTTGATGAATAATGATTTTGATACGTCGAATACCTCAATATCTAAAATAATAGATTGTCATGAAAACTCGTCAAATATAATGGAATCACATACAAATGAGCATGATAGTAATATGGAATCCACAATAGCAATCAAATCATCTGAAACTACAATTCCAAATAAGAAGAGTGCTTTCCAATTGAAAAGACCTATCAAAACAGTATTAAGCACTCAAGTTTCTAAAACGATAGCAGAGATGTGGGAGAAAGATCGACAAATGTCAAAGACAGTGAATTCTTCAACAGATTCTGAAAATGTTCCCATACCCATAAAGGATACATTTAATGACAGTATGAAGACACCACCAAAGACTGAAACAAATACATCTATGCAAATAAGCAGCATTAGAGAGAGTCCAAACAATTGGATTAATATTAATGATTCTCAGGGTAAGATAGATAATACATAAAACATTAATTCTTTTTGTATTAAAGATTTTTAATGAGAAAATATTTTATAGGAAGCAGTTGTTATACAGTTTCTGCGAAAGCTAACACATTAACACAAGAGTTAGAAAAATTTCCAGCATTGGAAGAAAATTGTAACATAAATATAAATGATGATTTCATAGGTACAAATTTTATATACAGTTTTTGTTATACTTAGTTTTTGTTATGCTGCAAACAATCTGATAAATAACTATTTTATTTTAACTCATAGATTGGTCTGAGATTCATTGTGCGCAAAGTAGTAAGCACAATAATACTAAAATAAAATCAAAATTTGAAAAAAATAGTGTCGAATATGGAAAGTTCACTGGTAATTATAAAAATGATGGTACTAGTGGAGAGTTTGATGGTTCAACTTATTCACATTCGCAAGAAATGTCAAAGGTATATAAATATTTTTTAGTAATTTCTATTTAAGTGTGTTAGGCAAATATAAATGCCATTATAAATCATTTTTTTACATACTCATAAATTATATATATAGTTATAATAAATATAAAAATATTGCACATTTTAATTGTATTCTCTTATATTTCAGATATTTCGACAAAGGTTTGGCTTATATACATTTAGGCCAAATCAATTGCAAGCTATTAATGCAACTCTAGTGGGATTTGATTGTTTCGTTTTGATGCCAACTGGAGGTGGAAAATCTCTTTGTTATCAATTGCCTGCACTTTTAAGTGTTGGATTAACAATTGTTATCTCACCCTTGAAAAGTCTTATTTTAGATCAAGTTCAGAAGCTTACCTCGCTCGATGTAAGAGAGAAAATGTTACATATTAGATATAATAAAAATATTTAAAAAGCTCATACATATATTTATATATGTCATACACTCATATATACGCTGCTGCTTTATATTATCTTCATTTTATTTAAACGGTTCTAATATCTTGTAAATTTGCAGATTCCTGCAGCTCACTTATCCAGTTCTTTAACAGACAGTCAAGCAGAAGCAGTGTACAGGGAGCTCGCCAAAAAAGAACCCGTTCTTAAAATATTATATGTAACACCAGAGAAAATCTCCGCCTCGCCAAAATTGTGTAATACCCTAACTATTTTATACGAGAGAGAATTGCTAGCAAGATTTGTCATTGACGAAGCGCACTGCGTCAGTCAATGGGGTCACGATTTCAGACCAGACTACAAGCGATTAAAATTTCTTAGAGACAATTATCCCAAAGTGCCGACAATGGCCTTAACTGCAACGGCTACACCACGTGTTAGAACAGATATTTTGCATCAATTGGGTATGACTAATCCGAAATGGTATGTTTAATATACTATTCAACTATTCACACACAAATATATTTACATATATGTATATATATTCTATTGAAATAATTAATGATTATATTTTTAGGTTTATGTCGAGTTTCAACAGGCCTAACTTAAGGTATAGTATAATCTCAAAGAAAGGGAAAAATTGCTCCGACGAAGTTATTGCTATGGTAATGACAAAGTTTAGAAACGTTTGCGGCATTGTATATTGCTTGTCACGCAAAGATTGTGATGATTATGCTGCGCAAATGAAAAAGAATGGTATCAAAGCGTTGAGTTATCACGCGGGACTTTCAGATAATCAAAGAAGCAACTGTCAAGGAAGATGGATCGCTGATGAAGTACATTTTTCTTTTTTTTATGCTCCAACTTTAAATATTATATAATTTTTTAAAATTATAATTATATTGTATCACATAATTGTATTCTTATACAAATATCTTGCTTTTAGATACACGTTATCTGCGCGACTATAGCTTTTGGAATGGGCATTGATAAACCTAATGTGCGCTTTGTGATACATGCAGCTCTACCAAAATCTATAGAAGGCTATTATCAGGAAAGTGGCCGCGCTGGTCGTGACGGCGAGTTAGCAGAGTGCATTTTGTTTTATCATTATGCAGACATGCACAGGATTAGAAAAATGATTGAATTGGATAATCCAAATCCACAAGTCATTAGTACACATATGGATAATTTATTTAAGATGGTAGCATTTTGCGAAAATGCTACAGATTGTCGTAGATCACTTCAACTTAATTACTTTGGAGAAATATTTGATAGACAACAGTGTATCTCAAATAAGACAACTGCATGTGATAACTGCAGATGCAAGGTATGTTATGTGTATGTTGTGTGTGAATAAATAATTATTGCAATAACGTAATAAAATTTATTACTGACATGAATAATTTTAGGAAGAGGTTACAATGCTGGACGTAACTGAAGATGCAAAAGAGATTATGAAAGCTGTACGAGATATCAACAATAGAAAGAATTGTAAACTTACACTAATATTCTTAACAAATATTTTTAAGGGTAGCGATCTTAAAAAGATCAGAGAATTAGGTTGGTATATCCACACAATTTATGTTTAATAATAAATTAATATTTTTATAACAATACATAACTAAATATTCCTTCTTAAACAACAGGTCTTACAACACATCCTCTATATGGTCGCGGCAAATCGTGGAACAGAAGCAACATAGAACGTCTTTTACATTATATGGTACTGCAAGAATATTTGCAAGAAACTATGTATATTAATAATGAAATTGCTTGTGCATATTTAAAAATTGGACCAAAAGCGAGTCAACTCATGACGAGAAAAGATGTAAAGGTAATATATGAAATAAAAAAAGATATATTTGTGGAATATAAAATATATAATTGAATAAAAATTTGCAGTATATACTTTAATTATTAATGATCAAGTTATATTAGCATATATTGTAGTTTTTTTTATTGCATCTTATATATATTGTGTATTTTATTTAATTTCAAATAGGTACAAATCCCAATAAGACAATCGAATAAACCTACGAGTGGCACGGCCGTAGTTTCGACAGTCACAAAGAAAACTGATGGCATTATAAAAGAATTGCAAGACCGTTGCTATGCCGAGTTGATGACAATAATACGAGGAATTGCTAGTACATTGGATGTTTCTGCTTCCTCTATTATGAATATGGTAGCTGTCAGAGCTATGAGTCAGCGTTTACCAGATACTGAAGAAGCCATGTTACAAATACCACATGTTACTAAAGCTAACTTTGTTAAATATGGCAAAGCTCTCTTAGAGATTACACAGAAATACGCAGCAGAGAAAATTGGTATACATATATATGATACTTGTACATCGAGTGAAGATTACATATTGTATATAATATTTCATATTATTGAGTAATTTATTATTTTCAGTATTGTTAGACGAAGATAATGAAGAACAAGATAATGATGATGATAACGATAGTACCTGGGATGACAATGCTTCCAACTATTCTCATAATAGTAATACTAGCAGTCGTCGTGGTAAGAAACGGAAAATTGGCAGTAAATATAACAGTACCAATAAAAAGTATAGACGAGGTGGCTCAAGGTAATATAAAAATAGACGATTGTGTCTTTTTATATATTATTTTTATATAATAATGTATTTTTCGCACATTAGTAGCGCGTGGAGAGGAAGAGGTTCGTCAAGAGGTTCGTCAAGAGACACACCAAAAAGTTCAGCGACGAGAACTAATACAACTACAAAGAAAACGATAGGACTTGCAACTTTTAGTCAGACGAAACAATATCTCGCAAATCCTAATAGATACATGCACATTAGTTAATTGTGTTTCTCTTCTCTGTCTCTATATATTATTTTCAAAGTTTGCGCTGCAGATATAATTCCTGTACAAATCTCGGGATACATGGTGGCCAAAATTATCTGGCGGTTTAGCAATTTTACAGAATAAAATAATTTGATAACAAATGTTTCTGTGAGAAACGTTTTATGTTTTATTTATATATATCCTCTATAAGGATTCACGAGAAATGTATATATAAAAAGGTTTTTGTAATAAAATATTTTTTGTAATATAAATAATTTTGTTAAATATGCAAACAGCAAGTTATAATGTACTAAAATATATAATTGATACGTGTGGGTAGTATTGATAATGCAATGTTACATTTTTATCGTCGTTTAATTGTTTCACATGGATATAAAATAGAGAAAATAATTTCAGATTTCCACAAATAAGATGTTTTCTTTATTAACTTTACACACATATATAACTAGTAATTTATTATTCATTTTAATTGCATTAATCTAAATTATTACTACAGATATATTTTCTGTTTATATTATATTACTAATTAATGTAATACATTATTTACAGATTTACAGATCAGGTTGCATTATCCTACTTTGTCGATCTTCATTCCGAGTATGTTTTTTCAATAAGTTCATCACTTCATTATCAAATTCAGGTGGAGTTGGTTTCACACCAGTGGCCCAATAAAATATGTCCCAATCGTTGGTTGGCAAATTTATAAGTTGGTCGTACAATCTTAATTGTGCGTCATTGAATGTATTCAAATACTTTTTTGCAAATGTGCTAAGAAGTAAACCGTTCTCCAACATTCCGCGTTTACGGGACTGATACGTCAATCTAAAGTAACAGAAAATAGAATGTATCACAAAGGTACGTATGTTTACAAATAATTTCATCAGCAGATTATATCAGCAGTAAATATATATATATATACATAAATAATAATTCTGATATTAATTGTAATTTAATTATAACTATAATAAATAAGGCACGTGACATGTAATACATACAATAACGAAGAAGAGAGGAATTTGTCGACTTTCTGTCGGTGTGAAATTAACTGTGTTCAACTGTAACAAAATTTGTGTAATACCTTGCTCTCTTTAGATCAGCATTTTCTCCTTCGCGTTCCACATAATGCGGAATGTTGGGTTCCCGCCCTTCTGGATGAATCAAATCTTGGAAATCGTCTTTTTGCCTCGAGTAACTTATCGACACGCTTCTTGTAAGCAGAAGTGGCTTAACCTGAAGCATTATTTACATTATCGTCGTTACGTTTGTATAGAATATTTTCGTATCATTTTTTCATAATTAATATCTTGAAATACTTACCCAGGATGTGACACGATTAGATATAATATTCATAATCACGGATAATTTTGCTGCGCATATAATCTAATAATATCTCTTGTCAAGAAGCTTACATTTATATGTTTATAAGCGACAATTGACAACTATCGCCGGTTTCCATCTGTTTTTAATTTTTCTTATCTTGAGAAATATTTCGATAAGATTTCGCTAATGCTCCATAGATGTCAATAAGATCGATAGTCCTCTCTCGGTTCTTTTCGAAACTATACTCTCTCTCTATTCTCTATTTTTTGAAATTTAAAAGTCTCAGTCTTCACTCTTATTTTATAAAGAAAATGTGTGTGCAAAATTAAATAAATTGCGCACCCTGTCGTTTTCTGACTTTCTATTCTACTTAATTATGTGATAGACGGGAAAAGCATAATACAGGAGAAAAATTCTAGTTTATTCGTATACTGCTGTTTCAAATTAAAGAGAGAGTGAAAAAGAGAGAGAAACGGAATAGAATGTTTACTGCTCTCATCTCATCCAGTGTCATTCTTTGAAGAGGAAGACGAAGGAATAGAATAGGTACTATTGCAACTACATGTTCAAAAATACAATGAAACTCAAGCTTATAAATAATCTTAGTAATAATATAAATAGTAATAATCGCACTCTAAACTGCCTTGTAACTCTTCACACATGTTGTAGATTGTAGACAAATGAAGCTGATTGTTGAAGTTGTAACACAAAGGATTATTTATTGATAAGGAAGACGTTTAGAAAGAAATCAGGAACGCTTGAAGTCACAAGAAAAGAAAAAACAAGGAAGAAAATTGAAAGTGGACCTTTGTATGATACGCCAATGTCTGTTGGAACATTGGAAGAAATAATAGATGACAATCATGCATTATATCTACCTATAATATCTACCTCAGTTGATTGCGAACATGTGTCCATTTGTCATCTGTGGATGAAGGTCAATTAGAACTTGATTGTTTTGTATTATTAAATCGTAAAGTTCATGCTATTATTAGTAAGTTGAGACATGATTACAGATGATAATTTTATATATATATATATATATATATATTTCTAGAAAGAAGAGAGGGATACATATAAAAAAACATGTCAATAATCAATTTTTTTTCGTCTTTTTATTTTATGTATTCACAAACGTTACAATTGTTGACTACTTGTACAAGACTCGCAATCCACATGATATTACCACATTATACATTATCACTCATCTGGGTCCGCTATGGCCCTTCTAGGTACTGGTTATGAATTATGCTCTCTCTCTTCTTTTTCTCAATCTTTCTAAGCCGTGACATTCGTTCGTATAATTTATTATTACATGTGTGTATGTGTAAGTGTGAGTATATATTTATATATAAGTATATTTTTATAAGCGCATATTTACATGTAGGTCGATGCAATGCATCTGTTATCCCATAGAGCCATGTAGACTGATAAGGTTTTTTTTTTTACATATTTTCGTCTCACTCGATGACGATCCGTATAAGAAACATTCTACTGGTCTACATGGTTCCATATCAAAATTTGAAAAAATATGCAGTATCATCTTTAACGAAAGGCTTGGACTTGATTTATTTATCTTTATTATATCGGTCTCGCACTTTTTGACCAGCCCCGATTTATCTAGCAGCTACTACGAACGAGTCCTTTTTCTCTAGCGATTTCTATAAACGTATCCTATTTAAAATTCGCAGCGCTTTTCTTTTTCGCCGTGTGCATAAGTCTGCAGGTGCGTATGAGAGTGCGATAATTTTATAACAATCCGGAAGATTCTTCTCGAAAAGGCACTATTGTACGCAAACAAAATCCGCATTTTTAAACTAGTCTATTCAGTGTTTGTCCCGAGCCCGAGCTTTTGGGTATGTGTATTCCTCAATATGCATCTGCGAAGCGATCTCTAGGCGCGGCCGGATGAGATCTCTTAAAATTCTTACAATTAGATGAACGAATTTGCCAATTGATTATATAATCGGTAGATTTGCTGACAACAGTTCTCTGTGACGTCGTTCAGTCGCCAATTTTTTCGTTTTGTTTTTCAGAAGATAAGGGCTTTCACTAATTTTGACCTTTACGACTAGATTTTACATTTTTTATGAACACTTGCAAATCTTGTTACTTATATAACAGTTTGTAAGATTAATGACTGTATGGAATGAGCAAAATTAATAAAATTAACTGTATGAGTTATATTTCACTGGGCGTGAAAATAATAGCCATATACTATGAATATAAGTATAGATAATGAAAAATAATATATATATATATATATATGATATATATAAAATAACACGTGATATAAATTATATATAATTATTAATATTATTTATATATAATTATTTCTTGAGATCGAACCACGCAATTGACGACTGATCGATGCCGAAGGTGAAATGCGTGGATTTTTTAAATAAATTTTATCATCCTTTCATTGCCGAGAATGCCTTTCGATAGATCATAATATATTGTAATGTTTTTGAAGAGGAATCTTACTATTAAATTTCACTTTTTACAAATTGAGCAACAATGTAATTTTTTCGTAAAACTATTATTAATAAAAATAAAATTTTTATTAATTAATTTATAAAAACATTTCAATAATACAATGTATACTTAAAAAAAAAGATAGATATTTAATATGACAGATATATGAATGTAAGCTGAAGAACTTAGAGAAAGTATTTAAAAAAATCCAGAAAGAAATAGTTTGAAAAATTAATCAATGACTCGATGATTTATTGTTTGCAGTCCCTCTTCAAAACACCATATTTTCATATTACATATGTATATAAACATAATCACATCTTTCTCAGTATTTTATCCTAGTAGTGTATATTCTTTATATGAAATATTTTTTATACATTTTTTTAAATGTGTTAAAGATAGCAACCAATAACCTTACCCTTTTTATAGCATAAGCTTTAAGTGTAAAATTAAGATTTATTAGCACAATATATAAGAATAACAATGTAAGAATATAATAAATATATATATATATATATAATAAATATATATATATATATATATAATAAATATATATATATATATAATAAATATATATATATATATATATATTTATATATATGTATATATTTATATATGTATATATTGTATATATATATAATTTTTTTACATTTGGACGATCTCGTGGCGCGGCTCTAGTTAATATCAACTTCGGATAAAAATTATGTACATTATGTTACACTTTAATTTCTCTTTTTTCTGCAAAGAAAACAACGTTGAACGATAGATAATGTACGCGAGATACAAAACAGCAATACATTTCTATTTAAGAAAAATTGGAATCAAACATATTGTAAATTTTTTCAACGTTAACGCGTTTCTCTTTTCAGAATATACATGTATAATGTGTGTGTATATATATATATATATATATATATATATATATATATATATATATATATATGTCTCTTCTCATATTCAATGATTTTCAAAGCACGCCACGAGGAACAACCCTTTATATAAGCCGATCATATCTAGTTTATTAACATGTTAAACTTAAAGTATCAAATCCTATTATTATGTGTCACTTGCTTAAAAGCTATAGATTATTCTAAATCACTAAAATCGAGTTATGAGAATATATACAATATAATCATCATATATTTTTGTTTTTCTGTCGCTACTGAAATAGTTATTATTATGTCGCGACTGGTAAATTGATCGGAAATTATTTGCGGTAACAATTGCAGGTCGTTTGTGCGATCATTCTTTCTTTTTCTTGAGAATATTTATAATATCTTTCTTATTCTCGCATTATTAGAAACAAAGTTTATTCTCGATCGTTCTTATTAATAACAAAGAAAACATATTAATATTATGCATATGTAATGTGTGCATAGAATTTTGTATGTCATACATACATAATATTAATAAATGCAATATATTAACAAAACGAAACGAGATAATATTGATTACGTTAATTCGTGTTGATTGTTGCTCACGAATCGAGATCGTTCTCAAACAGACTTTCGATTGTTACTGTTTTGAAAATCGTTGTGAGCTTTCATCATTATTATGTATTTGTGGAAGCAACGTGAAAATACAGAAAAGTGAAATCTAATAATAAATCTATAATAATCGATTAAGCATATTCTTTATTTTTTAAATTAAGAGACTATTGTGATTTCTCGAAAAAGGAAATTACACTTTTTGTAATAGCGACTAATAAATTAATAAGTTGCTTAGTCGCACAGTGTCAAAGTTTAACATAATAAAACTTAAAAATACTACACTCGCACTTTAACTTATCATCATTAGCGTTTAAATATCCTCTCCCTCTCTCTCTTCAGGAAATCTCAAAACATAATTTAATTTAAAATCAGCAAAATCTAATCCAATTGTTACGAGACAGGATATTGAAAACGAAATTTCACAAAATTCGTTTTGGATTATGTTGTCTTGTAACGGAGCGTTTCATTCGCAAGACGAAGGACGGGAAAATTTTAAAAGGTCAAATATTTTTTAAATATATAGAACAGGAGTATACATATATTACACCATTCAACGTGCCATTCATAATTCAGAAAAGAACTATAATCACTTATATAGTCAGCTTATTGAAATTATAGCGAGATTTATCCATTTTTTGCTCTTTATATTTACATATACTGAAAGAAAGAGCGATGGCTAAGCAAACGCGACAAGCGATTGTTAGTATAATTTCAATCGATATGTCAGTCGCGAGAGTATAGTAATAACTGTACAGAATTTTTATTTCTTGCATCTAATGATGCGTAATATAACAAGATGACGATGCGTAACTATCGTTTCGTACGAAAGATATTTTTAAATTTACATTACATGACGTATCGCACCGCCTATGTCAGATGTCGAATCGATAATTGCCTCTCGAACGGTGTATAACTTTTAATAGACAAATAAACTTTCCGTCTTGATCGTGACGGATTTTTTTTTTCAGATTCGAAGATGGAGGTTAAATTCGTTCTTTGGCAGTGACTTATGATTTGCTCGCCTCGTGAGGCTTCGTGAAGGAACCAAAATTCTGTCTGCTTTGAGGCTGCTGCTGCTTGTTGAGATCTCGCTGGTCGCTCAACGATGCGGAATTATTTCGTCGTCGGGGATGACACAGTCTACTAGAACCATAAGAGCCGGCCCTATCTCGAAACTGCGATGATGAACTCGTAAAGTCTAAATATGATCTTTGCATGTGGCTATCAGATTTCGTTTCATTTGGCAGTGTGTTGATGCTGCAATCGTCTGCTAGAGAATCTTCTCTAGCGCTTTCGGAAACACTTCTGTGACGTAATCTTGCAGCTTGGAGCATTTCATATATTCGGGGCTATAAGAAATAACACATTATATAAAGCTATTAAGCTATTAAAAATGCTTAAAACAATTAATAAGTATGTATAAAGCAAATGGAAACGTTTTGTCTGTAATAATACTCACTTCCACTACTCTGAAATCTTCGATACTCTTGAATTTGGATAAATATTCTTCCAATTTAGAATCTACACGAAGATTATCAGAGTTCTTATAATATTTCAAAAATGCCCAGAATTTCTCCAATCCATACAGTTGTCCTATTAAATAATTAATTTGTTAATATTAGTAGTATTAGTTATATTGCGATAGTTTAATATCAGAATACATATGTATAAAGTGGCCGAAAACGAAACAGACATATTTTTAGGATGAAATTAACCCCTTTTTTGGGGTTGAAATTAGGTGAACGAAAATAGCCAATTAATATGTCCCCCCTTGACAACAAAGTTGACCTGTCCAAGCGTTTCTTGACCAAATAGTTAAATGCCAAAAAATATGTCTGTTACGTTTTCGGTGGGCCAGTCTGTATATGGATATGTATATCGGTGGAGTCTACAACAAGCTATTTTCTTGAATAGATATTGTAGCACTGTCAATATCAAACTCCACTTATTGGAGAAAAATATTCTAGTGGCGTTAATTAATGAAACATTTCCATTTTCTTTTGCACAAATTTACCGTTTAACTATCATATAATTTCATAGCTAAACAACCTATTTTGTGCTAATATAATAGAAATGTATATAAATAAAATCTTGACTTACCACTTTCGTAATCGTATATCGTTTCTATTTCGAAATCTTTATACAATACATGTTTAAACTTCTTTTCCAAGCCATAGCTATAAAATCTGAAAAGACATTCCACTCCATATCGGTATCCTTCGCAGGCATCCTCTTTGGCTATAGTCCTGAATTCTTCATACATAGTACGATTAAAATTTTCTCGCAAAAAGAACGACCAGAAACGGAAGAGAGTGTTCATTTCTTGTGATTGTCCAATACCTAATCGTTTGCGTTCTGAAAAAAAAAAAAAAAAAAAAAAAATGGTCCATGAATAAAAAGAGAGTTTGATTAAACGTTAACGTACGATTTGTTTAAATGACACTCAGATAAAAGCATTTCCGCATATAGATATTTTTCTCAGTCGGGAAAAGAAGACATAAAGAAGATTCATCATTTTATATACAATTATTTAAACTGGTAACTTGAAAAAAATCTCGTAATTGCTAATAATAATAATACCTTTCAGACAGCGTGAACGATATTTGTGATACGCTTGTTGAGTAAATCCGTTATCTTTCAACAAAGCGTGACTCGGATGCTCGCTTATAGTAACAACACTTCCATAACTACTTGCAAGATAGCCTTCGTTAGGACTTGTCCCTGCACTACTCCTGAAATAATAAATTAAAAAAACATACCTAAAGTGTACATGCAAAGTGAAATCAAATTTTCATTTTTCTATTGATTATTTTTATTCAGATATAAATCTTTCTACAAGGCAACTTCTTCAGTCGGGAAAAGAAGACATATAGATGATTTTCATCATGTTATACACATACACAAATCATATATGTATATTTCTCATTTATACAAAATAAAAAATATCAATAACAGGAAAACTAATGCGAATTAATAAGAACCAGTCAAAATGATTAAAAACAGAAATATTGTAATTAGAGATATTTATAATGACGTCTATATAATTTATTTTAAAAAATCATATTTTTAAAAATTTTTTTATTTACAAGCTACGTTTGTTTGTCATTGAAAACTAATAATGATACAATTATCTTTTTGGAAATCTACTCTTTACATGTCTCTATTATATGTTCCAACATTTTCTATATACATAATAAACATTTGTCTATTCCGAGGATTTAGAAAAAATATGTAAAATTTGTATTTTAGTTTGAGTCATAGATTTTCTTCAATAGATAAATATACTGTACATACCCTACGGAATGTGTTCGGGGATGCTCTCGAACATCCATAATCCAGCCAACATGATGTTCTACTGGAGGATTATTGCTGTGACGAGTTTTCCGTTTTCGTGGTGTCGTCGGATCAACAGATGCTTCTTTTACAACGGCGAAGAAACGAGATGCGGCTCTTCGTCCTTCTCTCGTCTGTGGTTTCTCATTCCAATGACTCTTTTCCGATCTATGATCTTTCCTCTCCTGACTTATACTTGGAATCTATCAAACGTAAACAGTATACAATATTTTATAATATTTGTTTAACAGTATAATTTTTTACACTGTCTTTATAGAGTATTTACAATCTGTCAACAGGTGACAATAAGTAAGTTTTAACAGTATATAATTTTATAATATTTGTTTTGAGATGAACTTTTTTTTCAAAGTTTGAAATACCTGTAACGAAGAAGCTGATTGCGGAATTTCTAAATCTTCTATACAGGAAGGAGGTGGCGGTGGAACTTCCGGATTCGCTTTTTTCGGAACTTTTGGTGCCATCTTTTCGAAATCTTCTTGACTAATCATATTAATCGTTTTATAGCTCCCAATGGACGAAGATGAGCCATACTGTGTGTTAACATCAACTTAATAATACTCCAGATTTGTTTTTTATTGTACTTTAAATTTATATATAAATTTAGTCTTTCTTTTAAAGGCAGAGAGACTAAAATTATAATCTTACCCTTTGATTATTTTGCCTCCATAATTCATCCTCATAACAATATAATCCATCGTTAATAGACTGCTCCAATTCTTGAGTTATTTTAACTCTTGTAATCCAATCTCCTGTTCTATCGTAGCCTTCATGCTTTGGGATTCTAGATGATGGAGGATTAGTTTGTGTAACGATAAGGATTTTATTAACATCTCTATCTGATAATTCATAATCCTCATCATCTTCGGACCTGCATCCAAAATATAAAAGTATAGAAGATATCGGTAAAAAAAATCCACAATAAATGTAAAAGATTTTGGTTAGTCTCTCTTTAACTGTCTCTTTCTTCGTAATACAATAACAAAAATTTAAAAACTCGGAAAATTAAAAAATATTTTGATAAATATTGACATTAACTTACATTTCACGAATCACTTTTCTTATGACATATATTATAGAAAGTGCATTTCAAGTAATATATACTTTGAATTATGTGTGGTATTATATTTTTATAATGATATTATAATTATATTTTTTTTATTCCTGAGATATGACTTTAAAATATCAAAATTTTCGTACTTACTTATATCATCTTTTCGTTTACAATGTTTACATATATTCTATTTTTTTGTTTATATTTGCTCGATATTATGTCAATACGCTTCAGGAATATTGTTTAATTTTGCTGAGAATTTTTCTTATTTTACCAAAATATTTTATTAAGTATTTATTAAAAATTATAAATAAATATTTAAATAAACGTGTAAGCGGAAGAGGGGCGTAACCCCTCTCCCAAAAAAATGTCTACAACCCAAATCTAACTTTAATTTAAAATCAGAAATAGGTCAGATTAGTTTTTTTAGAGTGGGGGTGCAAAGGGAGGGGTAAAACCTTTACGCATTTACTTTACAATAAAGTAAAATTATAAAATACATGGTTCGGAACTTTTAACACAAAAGGAAATTTGAAATAAATATATTCGATATACTTGCATATTTTAATTTCTAAAATGATAAATATTTAATATTATTATTATATAAATAAATGATGAATATTTTTTGAAAGTTATTAATAATCATGATTTTGAAAACATATATTAAGTTTTTATATATGTTTGGGAATATAAATCTTTTCTAAAAATTTTATTTATAATTTTCAAAGTTGTATATGTATATTAAGAACAAAAAAAGGAGCGCCACATAATTCAAAGAGTATTACTTAAGAATGTACTTTCTATATGTATCAACAAGAAAATGATCCATGAGGTATAAGTTAATTTGTCAACATTTATCGATATTCCTATACTTTCAAATTCCTAATTTTGAGTTTGTCACAAATTAATAAAAATACACAAATTTATTTTTTTTTTAAGATTTGTATAAAGTATCAAATATCTTGGCGATATTTTCGCGAAAGAATCATATATTGCTAATATTGATAATACTAATTTTATTATCAACTCACCATTCCGAAAAGGCATTATGTCGACCAGTTGGAGGTGGTGAATCGAGTTCCTCGTCAAATTGGAAATTTAATTCTTCTCGTGTTTTGTTTCTGGTATTTTCAAATTTCTCTTTCTCCTCAGATCTATCTTTGTGTGGTTTAATGACTGGTTTAACTCTTCTTCTCACCTATGAATTATTTGTTTCTATATAATTTTCCTTTTAAAACCCAAACTTTCTAAATATAATTTTAGTTATAGTAAACAAATTTATTTATAGTAAATATTTATACAATGAAGACAATTACCTCTTTCCAAGCACTGTCGCTTGACGTATCTAATTCTCCGTTCATTCGTTCTGGCAAGCTGTCCGAAGTGGAAGAATCTGCCATGGCTGGCAATGTATCGTCTATCTTAATAGGAGAATTATTATTAAGAGAAAAGTGCGGCATTGCTGTACTATTTGTCAATTCATAAATTCCTTCTTTTATCTTTTCAAATTGAATTTCGTTCTTTGTTTCGTTGCTTTCATCGATAGCAGTAAATCCATTAGTCTTTTCCGTCAAGTCCATTGGTACAAACTCTGGTACATCAGGATTTAGAATCTCATTTGCCATTGGAACGGAATAGTAGGATTCAAAAACACGAGGAACTGCGGGAATAGGTATCGCGAGTAAAGGCTTTGCAGCAGGACAAAATGTAGGTTCAGAAGTAGGATGTATTACTTCGTTTTCAGATGAGATAGATTCTTCTGAAAGATTCGAGATGACCACATTGCTGGCTAAATCTGAGATAGGCCATTTTGAAGGATCTAACTTTGTTCTAATCTGAAAAGTAAAATGTTAAATTATTTGAAAAATATCCATTATGCGCAGATAGAAAAAACATTTGAATAATTATAAATTATATGTAAAGAGGTCTACTGTCAAACTCCATTCATTGAACTTGAAACAAGTTCTAATGGTGTTAGCGAATCCTCTTCTATTTGTTCTAGCACAAATTTAGTTTCCAACGTACATATGTATGTTAGAATTTTTTTAAATATGTGTGCCATATGTATATTTAATTTTGTAAAATATATGCTATTTTATTAATTTGAAACATTGTTTGCAATACCTTGTATCCATCTTCAAACTCTAGCACTTCCAATTTGTCAGATTCCATAACTGCATTTATCACCAAATCTATATCCATTGTTAAATTTTGTACACGTTGAAAAGATGCAATCAAAGTGAGAGGCAAAAATCCTTCAGCATTCATTTTACGACGAAGAAAGAAGTCCTTCACAAGATTTTCTTCACAGAAATAATACTCTCTGCAAGAAAATGCAAGATTGATATGAAAAGTTACACATAAATTGTAAAAAAATACAAAAAATCTAAAGAACTTACATTTGTTGTCGTATACATTCTTTTAGCGTAAGGATATCTACGTAATTAGCACTATTAAAATAACAAGTCCCCATATAAGGTATCATATATCCAGTGTCTGAACGTTCGTATTTAGGGGTCTGAAAAAAGAAAAAAAAAAAAAAAAAAACATGATATTTCATGAAAAAGCATGCGATACGAATATATACAAAATTTTGAAAATTTTCAGCTCTACTGTCAATTACAATCAGAATATCGTCAGATAGATTCCCACTTATATTATAACATCATCATTATTATTATAGAGATAATAATTCAAGCTATAATATCAGCTAGTAGTTACCTGTACATAGTCCGTTGTAGCATAATTAGTATATTCATGATCCTGTCGATGTCTAAAACCAGTACGGCCACGCCCGCCTCGTCCTCTACCTCTATAACTTCTTCCAGCACGTCCTCGTTGATTATATCCCGATGATTTATCGTAATCTCTTTCGCGCCAGGACTCGCCATCATTTGCTATTTTTATTACGACATTACAATTATTATTCATATCAATTTGTTTTTATTATAGCAATTATGCAGTGATTATTATATGTAATATTATTATATAAAGAAAATAATTTTACCTTCGCCATTTCTTTCTCTGTGATTCTGAAATCTCGGCGATCGCATAGTCCCACGATTTTGTGCTAGGTCTATCTCCAGTGGAACCCATTTTTGTTTATTCGCTATAAAAACGCGATATTATCAGAATAAAAAGGGCATTAGATAGGCGTCAGGAATATTTTTTGGTTTAAATTTTAAATCGGAGCAATCACTTTGATGAAAACAAAGTTTTTGTCAAAATAGGTACAAGGTACACACAAATCAATCTTCTTACCTTTCTTTTTCTTTTCGCCATTGTCTGTATGCTCATCGCTATCATCTTGACAATGGTTCTGCTCCTTATTTTCTTTGCCTTTACTTTCTATAGTGTTATTTGCTTTAAGATTACTAGATTCATCATTGACCACACCATTTTGCTTCGAAGGAGAGTTGCTGCTTATGGCTGCTTTTCTCTAAATCACATAAAAAATTGTATAAATTTTCATAAAAAATGTAGTATAATTGCAAATTAAAAAAAAGAAAAGAGAGAATATTCGCTCAAAGAGCAAATATGTAGAAATGCTGAACATTTCTCGGACGTAAAATTTCTCGTCTGAAATGACATAACATTCGACATTTCTCTAGCAAAATTTCTACACTCACAGATTTATTAATAAATCATGCAAGCTCTAGGTTTTGCGTATCAGATTATATGTCATAATAAATATTGCTTATAATAGTTGGAATAAATGAAATGTAAATATACTGCCCTGATGATTATTATTAAAACAGCAACTCACTGCATTTAAAATAAAAATTAGTCGCATTTATTTAAAGATAATTGGTTTTAACGAAAGAATCGATCGTAAATACGTACCTCTACTTGCGGTCCTAAGGTGGGCCAGTCTCCAATGTTTGTAAAATCACTTGCCTGTTGCATAAAATGTTATTATTAACACCGTATAAAATAATAATAGAAACGACACTTACATTTCCAATTGATATATAAGTACATGCACACACATATACACCTATAATTAAGTTTCTAAATATTATAATACACTAGTGATATAAGTAATAACAGATATGCAACTGTCGTTGTGCAATTTTTTTAATTTTCTATGTTTTTAAACAAGAAATATACATACATGCAAGTATATTTTTTATATCAATAATATGAGTTTCTTTTAATTCAAATTAACATTCAATACTTTGCAGTATTATCTTAATTTTTATAAACTTTGGAAATTATTATATTAATATAGATAGATATCTATTTCATTGTTCTATAGTTTTACAGAAGTATTAGTTGTATTTATTACACATTATAAAAGTGACATCTAAATTAATATAACAAAAAAATTAAGAAAAATTATCTTTTAAGGTAAATTACCTTTCATTATAAAGTCATGCACGTAAACTATAAAATTTATGTATCAAACTAAATATGCACATGTCTGCATACAGATTGAAAAGAAGATAAAAATATCACATACGTTTTGATTAAATCTTCTTCTATCTCTAGGAGCTCTGACAATTGTGGGTTGAGCACTATCTTCGACACCATTTTCTGCACAGAAAAAGAAAAACACATATAATTTTATATTTACATATAAGCTTATTATAAACGCAAAAAGTTGTGCATCCTTCAATTTTGTCACAGTTTAATGAAAAGAAGAAAAGAAAACTATACCAGAATTATACAAAGCAGTTGTATGTATCTTTTTATATAAAAATATGAATACAGAAGATATAATAATAATATGTGTGTTTTCAAAGATTAAGGTCTTTCTAAAAGTAAAGAATTATATATATTAACATAAAAAAATGTAAAAGACATAATAAATTGTAACGAATCAGCTACGATTGTAATAAAAAAAAACTTGTATAAAAATTCTCAGAACTGCGCGACGGATATTTTTTACATTAATTCTCTCTCTCTCTCTCTCTCTCTCTGTCTCCAAATAATTATATCCATATCAGCCTCTTTATAACCTGTTCCAAACCGCGTGACCTTGATTATCTTTATCGCACATATGTGCGTGTTTCTTGAATATCTTTATCTTTAACAACCGATATCAAATGAGAGAAGAAAAATGGAGCAGATATAGCCAAACAAGAAAATCTAACATCAAAATTCATTTTTTAATTTATTGCTTATTAAATGTATTATTTAAATAAATTATCTCTCTCTTTCTTTTTTGTGAAGAAATTATTTTTAAAACTCTCACAATTATCACCGCAAGTAAAACACTTGTAAGTTGCGAAATATTAATTTAAAGAGAGAATGTGTCTCGAGAAAACTATGTAATATATTCTTCATTATAATCAAAGTGTAATACAAGGTCATTAAAGTTAAAAATTAATATAGTATGTGAGAGTAATTCAGAAGCTATAAAAACTGGGTCTATACATACATATATATGTATATATATATATATATATATATATATATATATGTATCATTTAAAAAGCATATTATCGCAAATAATATCGAATCTGCATTTTGTACATTATAATATGATACAGTTCGTTTAAACGTACGTATCTGTGAAAAATGATTAGACATCATTTTATCCTTTCGCCTTGCACTTTCTTATCTACTCATGAACTTTTACAATCGATGTGCCCACAAACCGACACACTATGTGTCAACGCGCCTTCGATCTTCGCGTGACATCGTTAAAATTAGATATTGGTACTCGCATCATCGTGAGACGAGACTCACCCGGTCCGACGAGTCGTAGAGAGTAAAAGAGTTTAATTAACAAATGCGTAACTCTTTTTACATTCACTCGTAGTGTTAAACTTTTATTTTCACTTGTTGTTTAATTCAGACACGCATATACATTTATGCGTGTTTGCAAACACAACTATAGAGACTGTGTGTCATCAAAAATATCGATTATGATTGCGCAATTATTGCATCAGAATATATACTCCAATCTATAAAGTGATTCTGCAATCTTATTGAAACTGTCGCGCGAGAAATTCACAGCGAAGACGAAAAAAACATAAAATTTGTGGTTCGTGACGATGAAGGAACTGGAAACGTTTCTAACAATAGACGAAAATAGAATTACGAGAAACAAAAGAACACACGAATAAATTCGAACATTAATATTCTAGATTCAATATTCCAAAAGAATACAGATGTATAAATTAATGATAATCTCACAAACATTGTGGTATGTAATTCTACCTAATATTCTAGATTCTAATATTCTAATATTCTAGATTCAATATTCCAAAAGAATACAGATGTATAAATTAATGATAATCTCACAAACATTGTGGTATGTAATTAAACTAAAATTCTTATATATATTATAGTCTTGTATATATTTTATATTTTATCGTGTTATAATATTATTTTATTTGTTGTATATTTGTATATTATCATATAATTATATATTGTGAGTTTTATTATTGTCTTTACCGATCAATAACATTTCTATATAAAAGTTTGCCTCCTCAGTTCTGCTAAATTTAGAAGACTTGGAGCGACGAGCTGAAGGATCGAAAAGGGCTAAGTGAAACGTGAGCAGATTTCGTGATTTCAGTTCGAGTCGAATCGAATTATTTAATCCTGTCTCGATGCCAAGCAACTTCGGAGAACGTTGAAGCTGAATGTAATCATGGCGAATTGCCGCGAACTCACAATTGTCGGCGATCATGGACGTCTAAAACAATAAACAACGATCGAAACATGTTTTGAACATTTTCTTTCAATAATAATATGCACAAAATCGAAATATATCTTTTCATTAATAATCACTTCTTCATTCTGACATATTTGTGATTGCGTGCTAGAGAGACATGTGTAATACATTTTTGTCGATATACTTTCCCAGAAATTATGTTTATAATACATATTAGATCAGAATATCATAATATATAACACGAGGTATAATAACTTTATGTAAGCCTATCACGAATATATGTACATGGTCTCAACGTGACCGGAAGTTATAGGCAAGATTATCGGAGCAAGTTATTACAGTTATAGGCAAGATTTCTAAGCCATACATAAAAGTTGAAATGAATTCGTAAAATTTAATGATTTAGTTGAGTCAGAGATAGAAATATTTTCACAGCGAGATTGTAATAGGGTAAAAATGTTTGAATAGTCTATAAGCAACAAGAATATATCTATACAATTAAAATATACGAGTAAGAGTTGAGATAAATTAAATGAATAATGAATAATAGAGCTCAAATTATTTAGTCGGATCTGATCAAATTGTCGCTATCAATTTGAGTGTTGGCTGATCATCGCTGTCTTACATGAACATAATTAATGAAAAAGATGCCAATTGTATGCGCTGACTCACGCTGAAAAGCGTTGTTTTTCCTTTGGTTTATCTTCATTGCAGTCTTCTGTCGTCACGATAGATTCAATAATCCGATTCGTATCGCACGCAGGGAGCTGCAGTCTAATTAAATTATACTTTCAATTGCATCAGCATTAAGAGTACCGGTAGTATCGCACTCGGAAAAAAAATTAACTTTACAACTTCACGTACACTTGGATGTAATCGCAGTCGCAGCTGCAGATTGCAAAACGAGAATAGACTCTGTTGCAGATATCCAATTTCCCGATAAATAAAAAACACAAGTTATAAATCTCACCATGAATAATTGATTAAATAATGATATGCGACTAGAGACTCTTCATTACTCGATGAAATTGTAACGAAGCCATATGTAATCGTCCAATTTCGTCGAAATCCATCAAATTCGCGAATTCTTTGAACTCGATTTCGATATCGCATCTTGCAATAATCAACGCGACAAAGCGCGATCACGATGCTGAAGTCGTGTCGACAAGCCACTGACAATGAGAGAGCAGGTTGGTTTAAGAAGCGAATCAACGATTACGACGAACGACGATGAAGCTCTGATCGAGCTCTGATCGAGCTCTGATCGAGAACGTGAATACTTTCGACTAGTGTTGGAACGAATGTGCAGTCCGTTTCCGAATGTACTATTTAGATACCCACTGAGTTACTTAAATTACCTGAAGCTCGGGTCATCAATCATCGATCCTTGACAATGGTGTACAATTTGTCAGGCAAAAATTAAAATATTTATCGCATGCAAAAAATTCTGCATTTTCCGTTGGAAAAAAAAATATAAAAATAAACCTCACTAGCATTACACAATTATTATTAGGTAAATGAGTTACAGATCCGTTCCTCATATAGCAATTCTTCCGGCAGTTTAATCAATTAGTAAACATGACGTTGTTGAAAGACTATATATACCGGATTGTTTTCGGTCAATCGAAAGTTATTTCGTGCCATTAATTACCGAACATACTTATTCGCAATCATCGAAGATTTTTTATTTTCTTTTTTTTTTATCGATCATCGAAGTTGTGAATATCTCGAATTACTTTGAAAAATGTATATCGAAATGCAGATTTAATTGTGAGACCTGCTTCTTCCTCCGAATTCTGAGTCTAAGCTGCTTGTTTTAATAAAGGGATGTGAATGTCATAATGTATAATTATAAATGTCTCTTTCTTAACTCTTCTGTCGATGCATCATTTTTTATTTTTCCATCAATGTATGAATATCAACGTGTTTTTGGTATTTTGCCCTGTTATAATCACTTTATACCTGTTGGGCATCTAACTTCTTTCCCATTAAGAATGGGAAGAATAAGCCTTATATTTTCGAAGGTTTCCGAATACAAAGGTATTCTTAAAAAAAAATTTGAATGAAGGTATTTGTATTTTATTTTAGACTTCGGAGAAAAAAATGCCGACACATTTTTAATATTTAAAGTTGCTTTGCGTATCTATTCATTGATAAAAGGTTAAACAGGTAAAGAAAGATTTGTAAAAATGAAAGAACCGAGAATAATACATGAAAGAATTTGTACATTTTTTTCGACATTCTCTTGCGAGAATGTCATCGTCATTCGATGGTAATTTATTCATATAAAACGCAAAATAAGTATTAATAGCTGTGTTTCATTCTTTCGATGCAGTATTTCTCAAATAATCTTTTTTTTTACAGGAAATATATGTATAATTTTATCTTTTACATTTCATTCTTCTATTCTACTCTAATTAATTCAAATATTTTTAGGATCCCAGGACGGAAGATACGCGATGGGCGGAACATTTGTCGCCATATTGTGTGTATATGTATATATATATATGTATATTTCGGTGATGAAACTGAATTGGGAAACACTATCTTCTACCAGTTCGAAACATGCTTGTGTACATCGATCGAAAGATATTTATCGGACTTCGGTTCTACTAGCTCCTATTCGACCGTTCCGGAACAGGTTTCCATTCTCGCGACTCTCACTTTCTGCGACATATTTTAATGTGGACCGAACGCGGAGCCATTGGTCAATTGCAGTAAGACCAAGGCCCGCATTCTCGCTATAACTTTTATGGCTGAATGCGTCTGTCTGCTCGCTAAAATCTCATCTCATTGTATTTGATGTAATTTGATGTAATATGTTGTTCGTATTAGATGTATAAAACATTTTAAAAAAAGCAGATTAAATACAAATTAACAGACGGATGCAAGATGTTAAGAACAAGAACCAGCTTATTAAAGGCCATCGCACACGAATTTCCGTAACCGTAAGCATAAGACGTAACGTAAGAATTATTTTATGTCTAAAATATGTGTATATATTTATATATATTACATATTAATATTCTTTAAAATTATTAAATATCAAATCATACATAAATCAGATATATGTATACATATGTCATGCATGAACATAAATCGAGTAGAAGAATAGAGATGTGCCTTTTAGTAGCAATACTCATATATATATGGATACAATTCTTCGTACGTAAAAATTTCAACCGACTGAAATTCATGTTACGTGTTAAGATTATGGTTATTTCTGATCTTACGGAATAATTTAGATCAAAGCTAGTTTTTGATTGGTTCTCGAGCTTATGATTACGTCTTATGCTTACGTTTACGGAAATCCGTGTGCGATGGCCTTAACTCCTATCAATAAAAATGTACATTCGTCGTAGCACGTAATAATTTTGCGCGCAGAATTCAATCGAGCATGTCTATTGGCAAAAATATAAAAGAGTTTACGTATTAAAAAATATATATAAAAAGCATTGAGAAAATATGAAACTAAAAAATGCAGGTTTAAACCGTTTAAAGTTTCCACTCGTAGAAATGGATTCGATTTCTTTCCAACGAGAGTGAATGTCCGAGCACATGCAGACTATTAAGTAAGATGCGCGTTATAGTATACGGATGTTTCTCTAGTAACTGAATTGTGTGTTGTGTCGTAACATATTGCTACGTCGTTGAAAGAATGTCAATGTCGTTGCCCTCGTAACATTCTCCTACCCTCGTTCTATGTAATCGTAATAAACGAATCAATTTGCAATAGTCTCGCCCGCAGATTCGATGAATTTCGTGCCGGAAATCGCGCGTGAAATAAGCAGATCGACATGCATGTTAAATTGAAAATACAACACCGTTGTCGATAACAATACTGACGAAACAGTTTGTTAATATTTTCGCGCATATAAATGAATATATCGAAGAAAATTATTAAATTTTATAAAAACAAAATTAGACTAGAGTGTCTCAAAAAATAAGAAAAGAAAAGAAAAGAAAAAAGAAAAGAAAGCTCTTGCTTGGGAATAATCTTTTTTCCGTCATTTTGTCAAATTAAAAAGAATTATTAAATTAAAAGTATTAAGAAAATAAATTGCAGAAAAAGCAAATAATTTGTCATGATAAAAAAAAATTTGTTGATTTATTCCACGAAAAGCAAATCTAATCTTTTGATATGCAAATAAATTGACGAAGGCAACACGTCAATCACTCTATGCCAACATGGATATTCCGGTGCCACGTATATCTGAGACGTGTTGGCAATATGAAGATAAGACTGTGGTACAGTCAGACGTTTGCCATTTTTATTATCACGATTATCGAATACCTAAAGTAGCCGCGTTTCTACCACACAAACTTAAAATATTTGATTTCAATATTTAAAAGTCTACACTTACATAATTATTCAACATTTAGATGGCAATAACGAGAGACAATTTGCATATATTATAGTAATTAAAAGAAAAAACAGAATTTTTTATTATTTAATTATGCAATACGGCTAGACGATATTCCATAGGCAAGTGTAGGTATAACTTTCGAGTCTAAAATGTTTCTCCAATTAAAAAAATATTAGCAATCGATAAAAAGATATTCGATAGAGATATGGCGGTATATATAATATTTTATCTGAATCTCTTTTTTTTCACAGAAGAGCTTCTTTGCTACGTACTACATTTCTCTTTCCTCGATTTTTCAACGCTCGCACATTCGCGCGTTTCTATTTTCACGCCTCGCATTTCGTAATATATACATCACCCGATACAGCCCTCCCGTACAGTTTGTTGCGGAGATGCCTCCGTAATCTCTTATGACACATTTTTAAGTATTCACACACGTTCTTAGCAAAAAATGTGATAATAAATAAATTGAAATATTGTCTTTAACTTTATCTTATTTAATAATATAAAAACGTTTTAAACATTGTTTGTACATTTGCATCAGTGATTTTTTTTTTTATATTTATGCGATTAAAAATACTGAAAAACATTTTTGACATTAATTAATCCGATGCAAATCGTACTTTTTCCTCTTTCGAATTTAATATGGAATTTATGTTAAGAAATCTTTAAGAATTAATTATTACGAGATATTTATATAACAAAAATTATAATGTTATCGGAGAAGATAGTATTTATAATGACATTTTTTATAAAAAAAAAGACGTAGAGAGGGAGAGGGGAAAGAAAGTTACATTATATATGCAGATAATACAATCTATTTATAGATAATATTCCCTGAAATCTCGGATATTTCGACGCAGCTTCTCGAATTTCAACGAAACTGCTCAAGCACGAAGCAGCGTGCTAATAAAATAAGATACCTTTGCACACATGTGTACGTGACAAATTGATAATTATGTAATCGTTATCGGAAACAGTCTCGCACAGTAATATCTATCGGCAATTTTAGAGAAAAATGAGATAAAAGATTGCTTCGTAATCGAGACGAAATGACCGCGTGTAAAATTCGTAAAAAGCTTTACTTATCAGCATAATTAATATTTCTATAATTTTCAAATGACGCAAAATATTTTTTTGTAACAAGTATCGTAAAATAAATCGTTTAACAAATCAAGTATACAATTTGTACAACTCAAATTCAAATTTTATCTGTTGTCCCGTTAAACATCAAAAGCGAAAACATCAAAGAAACACCTTTTCTAAAAATGTTTGAAATTTCTTGAAATCTCCCGCAGAGAAAATTGTTAAGCCTTACAAATCGGAAGAATAGATGTATTAACAGGAAGTTTGTAAAGCCATTTGCTTTTACAGACAAAAGAATCTACTACCACTAACGACAATGGAATCGAAAAGACCATCTAGATCTAGGTGTATTCTGAAAAGATAATGTAATAATATAAAAAAAATTTAACGTATTATTTCGTATATAATTCTTATAAAGAATATAATGCTGTGCTCATTTTTTTCCCTGCTCTTAGAAACTAATGTGGATATTTCGAACAATATCTCCTCAAATATTGAATATTTGATTACTTTATTGTTAATTTCGTATCAATTTATTAGTGATTTCGGATAATAGAGAAAATGTCTGTATTATTATCTGTTATGAGTTCAGAATAGTTGCATATATAATTTTGGATAATTGGATATTTTTTTATGCATGACGTAGAAAATTTATTGTTAGTAAAAAAAAGGGGGGGGGAGGAAATATTTGTGAAACATGTTAACTTGGCCTAAAGTACAGACAAGTACATTAAAATTATATATATATATATATATATATATATATATATATATATATATATATATATATATATATAGCTGTTACTTGTCTCCTTCCTAGAGTATCAATGTATTATTCTCTTTTTTTCTCAAGAAACTTTTACCTGACTAACGGATTCAAAAGAGATTAAGAATGTTTGTCCAAGGAAAATTTTCCAGAACCTTTCGGAAAAGAAAATCGACATTTTACATAAATCTCTTTACCCCTATAGTACTTTATTCTTTATTTTTACATTTCGGAAGAAACAAATCAATTTATTTCACAGAAAAGAACAAATTTCCCGAAGAATAAGAAAAATGTGAGTTTGGTTTCCACATGTAACTCACGGAGATCGAGAATGATTGAAATGAAAACACAACTCACCGATCGTGTCCTGATGATGATGATGCTGCTGCTGCTGCTGCTGCTGCTGCTGCGGCTGCGGCTGCTGTGGCTGTGGCTGTGGCTGCGGCTGCTGTGGCTGCGGCTGTGGCTGTGGCTGCGGCTGTAAAACTCTTCGCTCTCTGTCGCTCTGTCTGTCGGCGCACGTGGACGTCGTCGCCGTGGGGACGACGTTGTTGGCGACGACGTTGTTGAGCGGAGAGGACGTATTGGCGACCGTCTGCGACGTCCTGTTCTTCGTCCAGGCGTTGACCGTAGGTAGGGGGGCCTCGACGTACTTGACCTGGGACGGCGGCCCCCCCGGAAATGCCTGCTGCGCTTCCGCCTCGACGCTCTGCTCGTCCCTGTGATGATGATGATGATGATGGGCCTCCTTCGGGCCTCCGTGTTCGGCGGATGTGGCGTTGCCATTGCGGTCCGCGCGCTCTCTGTGCGAGTTGTGCGACGACGAGCTGTGTCTCTCGTCGCTGCCGCGTCTGGCGACACCCCCGCCACCTACGCCAATGGGACCACGTGGTTGCTGCTGATGGCGGTTGTTGTGCTCGCGTAGCCGGTGACGCTCCCGGTGAGTTTCCCGGTGATGTTCGCGCAGCTTCTCCTTGCGGCGGGCGCCCTTGTTGGCGACCGTCTGGAACTCGCCGTCGTTGGCGACGTCGCCGTTGTTCAACTGACCGCTGCCCTGACGCGCGGCGTCGAAATGCTCGGACCTGTCGAGAGACCCGCCGCGGTTGCTGTCCTTCTCCGGGAAGCTGTCCGACGCCGGTTGAATCGTCCGCGTCGCTTGACATCGGGCGGGCATCCTTTGGCAGGACTTGTCCTTGATCATGCTTGGCATCAATCTCTCCACCATCGTCGTTCCTTGTTGTTGTTGCTGCTGCTGCTGCTGCTGTGTCTGCTGTTGCTGCGTCTGTTGCGAAACTGTCACTTGCTCGCCAATGTTTTCCTTATTGTTGCTCTTGAAGGAACCCGCCCGAGTCTGCGAGGAACTCGTTGTCAGAGTCAGGGCACTCTTGGGATTCAACACACTGGCGTAGGACTGGCAGGGCCCCGCCTCCTGCCGCTCGCCGTTGCTGCGAGCGCCACCTTGGTTGCTGGCTAGCTTGGCCGCCATCTTGCGGCGTACGCGCTGCCGAGGTACAAAAACACGAGGTTTTACGTGCACGAGGTCCCGTGCGCGTTTAACCCGATTCCTACGAGTTTATTCCACGTCGCTCTCGCGGTAGCCGAAGCGATCCGTCTGTTCGCCCCTCGAGGTCGGCGGCGACGATCCCGGCCGACGATGACTCGCGTACTCGGGCGCGATGGGCAAACTAACCTCGCACGCGTCCAAAGCACCTTACATGCCCCTCTCCATGCTGAGGGACTTGGTCACGCGCGCGCGACTGCTCTCCTCGACGAAGAGAACGCGACGGCGACGTCGATATCTCCGATGATTGATACCGCTTTGACGCGTCGTCGGAGTCTTTCTTTCTTTTTCTTTCTTTCTTTCTCTCTCTCTCTCTCTCTCTCTCTCTCCAAAGGGACGCGCGTGGTCCACGCGGTCGGCTCGAACAAAGCAGATGTAGTACTCGTATTTCTCGCGTGCACGTCCCGACGTAACACTCGGCGCGATTTTGACGTCGCGATATCGCGTGAAAATAGCGCACGAGATTTTTCGTACCTTGCGGCGGCTCGAGCGAACGCGCTGACTCGACGATTTTACGAGGCACAGGTTGGCCGGCGCGCGTGTCCTCTCGTGCTGCGCCGTTTCTTTCGAAGAACGAGTCGACGAGTCGCGAATCGCGAGATTATCCTCCAGCCAGGGGACGGTCGTCGAAAGATCGTCCGGGCTCCACGACACTCGCGCGAACGAAGCAACCCGGGGGTCCTCTGTATCTCCGGCCTTCCGTCTCGCCGTCTCGCGCCGACTGCACGTTGTCACGTTGCGTTTCGCGATGTAATTCGCGGCCGCGTCACACCTGATCGCGAACACTCGTCACGCTGGATCCTCGCGCGTCTACCAGTACCGGCGTGGCATCGCGTTACCGCGGATTACGTAAACACGGCGCATTTTCGGCAGAGCCCTTTCCGTAGAGAGAACGGTACGCGAGACCCGCGAGACACATGTGGCTGTGGCCAATGCTGGCGAGCGACCACGAGCGACTCACTCGGCTTCCGGTTTCGTCCGATCATGCGTACGACACGCCAGATGGCGAACGTAGTAGTTTCCGGCGATCCGCCAATCTTCAAATTCAAATATCTCCCACGGTCGCGTTCGAAAATCCGATAGTCGAGCCACTGACGAGGTACTATTAAGGTGCCTTTTCATGCTGACGCTCGACGCTCATTTTTAGCATCAAAAGACGTCACGTGACCAAAATTGACGAATTGGTATCTTTATTTTTGGTCACGTGAAGTCTTCTGACGCTAAAAATGAGCGTCGAGCGTCAGCATGAAAAGGCACCTTTAAAGACCATGGAGGTAAGAAATAACAGGAGGGAGGATATACCCCCCTTGCCTGGCAAGCAGACGTAAGGGGGGAACACTAAGCGCCATATTGGTGTGGCTTATCGAAGCGCGACATTTGAAATAGTGATGAAAGCACACACAAAAAAAGGAAAAATTCATAAATAATATTTATAAATATGATATATATATATATATATATTGTATGTACAATAGTAATATATATATTGTGCTATACCATATAAGGCTTGTTTTCTATTCCTGCACTGGCTGAACTGTGCACACTGGTGCAATAAGTTAGAGTGAGACAAAATATACTTTATTGTCTCATTCTAACTTATTGCATCAGTTCAGGAATAGAAAACAAGCCTATTGTAAGCGAATCTGTATGTATTTAGTAGCATGGGCATTTTATTTTATAATATTTTATAACTTTTATATCTTTTTAAAACAAAATTAATGTGAGATCCGATTTATTCGCCAAACGTGTTTCTCACTTACTTGGTTCAGTTAGGTTAGATAAGATGAAAAAAAATACAAAACGCCATATTACTGTGGCCAACCAATCACATTTGGTGTTGTTACCCCACCTACTTAAAAGGCTTTACACTCCCTCCTGTTATTTCTTACCTCCATGGTAGAAGTCTTACACACCACACACACACGGGGGGGCCGAAGCCCCCTTGCACCCCCCGTGTGTGTGTGATTGATATGACAGATTTCCTAACCCAAAAGTAGTCAACTTTAACTGTTAATATTTCGCTTTGCGGGGAAGAGCGACGCTTTTTTCTGCCAGATTCTTTCATTTTAAGCAAAAACGCGTCGAATGAGTGCAAATTTATTGATATATCTCGTGAGGCAGCTAAACTGAATAATTACCCAATGTACTATAAAACTATGTGTATATAAACATACAATTAGTTACACAAAAAATGTATCTGCTATACTACGTGTTGTATTTCATATATAGGCACATATTGTCTTTTTCGATGTAATCTAACGACAATAACATCAATTATATCGATTAAATTGACTGAAATAATTGTACTTTTAGTTACAGACTGTGACTTATCTGCAGTTATCCAAAAATAGTTTACGTGTGTGCATATGGTGGTCCTTAAAAGTAGACGATTTCAGTCACAAAATTCGGAAAAATATTCCTAGTTAAACTAACACAATCCTCTAAAACAATGTGGATTGATTAATGTTGCAAAGTCATCAACTTATCTCGATGGGATACTTCTTCAAAGATCGTTGGATTGATTCAGCTATCGTGGATCTTAAACAAAATACATATGCCAACATGTATTCAATGGGAGCGAAATAAAAAGTGTAGGAAATTATGAAAAATTAATAAAAAATACCTAAAGACTTTCTGGTGAAGAAGATAGGCACTAACGTGGCCAGCATCGATGTAACGAATTTCAGCTCCTGGCCATATCTTTTCGAGGCTCATGCAATGATCTCGTGGTACATAAGCATCGTTTCGGGCGCAAACAGTAATAATCAATTCAGTGTCGACAGGCGTCTCGAAATTTTTCAAATGCGTACATTCGTCCATTAAACCGCGCATAAATTGCAATGCTTCGTGTTCGCGCCACTTGTTGTCTGAAAACAGTGGATGCTTCGACACTGGCAATAAGCAAACTCCTGGGGGGAAGAACAAATCTCATAAAACCATGCTTACATGCTGCCTAGGATGACCAAACACCAAGATGATAGATAAGAATAAACACATTTGAACAAACATTCAAACTGCTTCAATTTTATCAATAGAAAATGGAAACTAAGATCATTTTTTGTGATTTTCTACTACTTTTTTTTCACAAAGTATGACAAATTAATAAGTACATTTGTATATACAAAACTATGCAAATTAATTATTATTGATTTACCTTTGAGAGCATTGGGATCCTTTGGTTTAAATTTATTGGAAATCAAATTTAACGGGAATATTTTGGCAGCTGCCTTTTCTTCCGCAATCTGCAATTGATTGCTCGCATTTTTAGATTCACATTTGGCAGAAGTATTATTGTCGCTATTATTACTAATAGAATTTGTATCATTTTTCGTATCGCCTACAGTACTATTGTCTTTATAGCTTTCGTTAGATTCTTGTTTTAACTTATCGACTCTCTCCATGCTTGCGGGATAATGCTTTGCAAAATGTTGGCCAGCCAAGAAAGCATCCTAAAAAATATTTAATAAAAGTAAGTGATAAAAGAGAAATTTTGTTGTGCCAATATAAGTAGGTAGATATAATACACAAAACACAATAATCATATATTTACATCTTGATCAATAATTTTCACCATTTTTGCGAGATCATTCTGATATATCTTATCTGAAAAATATTGTGTTTCCAAAAGTGTCCAATTTATCGATGCACTCATCACACCCTCTGTAAATACAGGCGAAGCAGTTGACCATGATAAGCAAGGTACCAACGATATCGGTTTCGGCCAATTTGTAGCTGCTAAAGAAGCCATCTGCAAAAAGAACGATATATTTAGAGGCATTACAGTATAAAAAGTATAATTTTATCAGATTAAAAACTAACATGTCCACCCATTGACAATCCAGTGAGACCTAATGGACCTAATCCTTGCTGTTCGCACCAATTTAACAAAACAATTGATTCCATTATCAGGCAGCCTCCCATAATGAAAATATCACATACATTATTCAAACTGGAACGTCTAAAAAAAAGATTATACATTAAGAAAAATCTTAGCTGCAATTGCATGATGTTACATCGACAAACCTATCAATCAAGGATTTTATACGTACAAACTTTCAATTAAGAATTCTTACATTTGATTTTGCGGTTTTCTCAGACCATAAAATGGATTTTCCAACAATATTGACGCTATTCCAGATTCCTTGAGTAGTGGTTTAGCGATAAGATTTCTACGTCGCCAAAAAAACTAGTTAATAAGTAAAATATATAAATATTTTGCTAAGAATATAGAATATTGTATTCATTTGACAAAAAAAAATTGATACAATAAGAAAAGATGTAATTTATAATTATAATATTTACATGATCTCCTGTTCCTGCCAGATGTAAACAAATTGGCTTTATTTTATGAGAACTCCATTTGGTTGGTAAAATCACTTGAAAGTAAGCCATTTTGGTCTTATCCGGCATTATCCCTGGGAGATGTTTTTCAAAAGGTGATTCAAAATGACCTTCAATTATATGACAATCCGACCATACTTCATCCTGTTATATAGAACAAAGAAAAACACAATATATATTATGATTCTTTTGATAATTATAAAATTTGTATTACTAGAAAAGCGACAAATACTTTTGTTATCTCTATTGGATAGTCGAGTGGTATCATATTGTAGCATGCTTCTCGATTCGCAATGACTTTCCTGAATTCAAAAATTCTGAAACAAAATTGTCACATTTAGATATTGTGCATTGCAAATAATGACATGTAAAAAAAAATTATTTCATCCATGCAATGATGTATAATTATTATTTCAATGTCTTATATTATTTATTTACCGTATACTCCACTGTTGTGTTTATTTTACATATAACGATTGGATGGTAATTTTCTTGCATTAATTATACATATATTAATTTAAACAATTAAACTTATGATTGTAGAATTGATAGAAAAATATTGTAAAATACTTTTTGTCGAATGTACGTGTGATAAATATGAAACATAACCTTAGAATAATAATTATAAGCCATGTATTAAAATGTATTGCATTGTCGCGCATCCACTTATCATTGTATTATTATCGAAGAATGATTTAAAATGTATATTCGTGATTAATTGAAGGCGTGAAGTTATCAACAAGTGATGCGAAATTAGGTTGGATTAGAATCAGGTTAGCCACTTACCTTTTTAGATTTTGAGGGTTGCCCCAGCCCTTCGTGAAGAACTTGGTGAGCAGTATACTCCTGTAAACGGCGTCCAGACGACTCGGAGGCATCGCGATAAAAACAAATTAATCCGGTACGTTATTCGTTTTACTACATCGTCGACATACGAGATCCGATATCTTTCTGCATCTCGTACGTGGAGAGTCCAAGGGTCGCGCGTCGCGCAACAGATGTTTTCATTCGCACATCTTTCTCCCTCTCGTCCGTTCGTTTTGGCGTTGACCTGACGTGAAGGCTTTTACGCAATTAGTAATTAGTGCAACGGTAATTATAGTGATTAGTGCTCGAGTTAGTGCGCGGGTATTTCACGGACATCGCGGTGTACGATTATAGATTTTGCGTGCAAAGACCAATCAAGAGACGAATGGACCATCAGGCGATAAGCAGCTCAAATCAGGGCAAACGATTGATTTCAAGTTTCAAGGCCACGCAGCCGCAGCCACGCATCTCGCGCGCGTAAGTACAAATAAAATTCACGGTATGGACTCTTGTCTTGTGCGCGGAGAAAACGTGCCAACAGCATCCGTTTCACTTATTAATAAAATAGATACAAGAAGAATTGGTAAAATAAATAAAAAATAAGTAAAAATTAATAAAATGAATTTCGGAATTAATAAAAATAAATACATGAAAAATGCCGCTTTGTCACGTTTTCAGTGTGTGCGCACGAGAGAGAGAGATTATTAATATTAACCCCTTACCAGTGTCTGACGCCTATATGCGCAAAAATTTTAGTGACCACCAGTGTGTCTGACGCTTATAAGCGTCGTCATAAAAAAATTCGATAAAGACCAATTTCAAACATTGCGATTTCAATAAAACTTGGTGTGTAGGGATTTTTTGGGTCGCTGAATCCAAATCTGAAGTTAAAATTGCAAAATTTTGAACAGTTGATCCAATATGGCCGCCAGAAATATAAAAAAACATCCGATTGAAAATAAAATTGGTTTTTAGGTAACATTCTGGGTTTTTGGGGCCACTGAATTCAAATTCAATATTATAATCATCAAATTGAAAATGGCAGATCCAATATGGTTGTCATGAATTTTGAAAATTGATGAATGAGAATTTTGATATGAAATTTGGATTCAGCGACCCCAAAAACCCCCAAGGAATATTTTTTATAAAAATTGAAAAAAATTTTTGTCAACACTTATGGCACAGAAACATTTTTTTCTGTACACTGTTAAAGGGTTAATGTTATTATTTTTTTTATCTCGAGGGGGATAGATATATATACATATATATTTTTCGATTATCATTTTATAAATGTCGCGCGACGTTTGAGCGCTTACTTAATTAAATTAATTCTCGATCGAATTCAATCAATCTTTTCGTTGCAACATACGATATAACCATAAAGGAAGAGAGAACGATTCCATCATCGAAAGAAAGAAAATATTTTTTACAATATTTTTTTCCCAACATATTTTTCATTTATTTAATTAACCTTTTATTTTTTATTTTATCAATATTGTAATATATTCATCGGCCAAATATAGTCTAAAGGCTATATCAACTGGCGACAATTTTAAACAGCTTTATTTCTTATTTTTACAATACTATATCTTGGCACAAGCAATATTATACATACATATATATATGCATGTTTGTGCATTGTTAAATTGCATCCACTTATGAAAATGATAATAATCGTATATCTATGTATGCGAAGGAGAGAACCATAAAGAGTTTCTAATATTTACTTAATTCTCATTCGAGTCTGCCTTACATTCTTCTTTTAGGAATGAAACATAAACTTTTCGTTCAGATATTTTCCTGAGACTTTCCCACTATTCAGAACTAATTTTAGTTGTTTTATCGAGAATATGAAAAATTATTTTGTTGAATAATTGTCGTATAAATCGTATTTTGAAGGCATAACGAAATATGAAGCTGAAATTATAAAAAATGATCATTATACTATAAAGACTAATATTGTAATAGAGGTGCAAGTTTAATCAAAAGCTGTATATACTAAATAAATTTCGAGTAATTACTATATTTTGATTGTCTGGCCGACAAAGTCGTCACCAGCTTTAGGAATTCTAATAGATATATATCAGAGAATGCATATACACTTTATATTTACCGATATAACACGTATTGTAATCGTTGAGAAAATGTTAGCGTGCTTCGCAAATGTGGCATATCGATGTCTAGTAAATCGGTGACAAACAGTAATGATTGCTTGAACATGTTACCTTCATCGTACAAACTCAAGATGCATCTCAACATGTGTTCCCATTCGGGCGTTATTTGCCGCAAATAGGGTTTCACCCAAACTTTAATGAAGTCTCGCGCTCGTTGTCTAATCTCTTCCAGACTGCCGTGACAAAAATTATACCTAGAAGTTTATTTTCGTCGAATATAAGAATTTAGAAGGATGAAAAATGATAACATCTCAAAGTGACGAAGAAATTATATATTAATATAATAAATAAAAATCGAGAAATAAATCACAGAGATGCAGATGTGCGTTGAATAAAATTAATTTTTGAAAAATGTAAAAATATATCGTAAATTTATTTTATATATAAAATACGTGAAACGAAAAATAGAGAATTTTTTTCATTTAATGAACGATTTTTCGTTATCTTACGACGTTATCTTATGCAGCTTTGACGCGTGATAAAAAGTGGTAAAACTCCTTAATTTTACGAAAGCTATATATTTCCGAAAAAAAAGTTTCAGACCTTTTTAAACTCTACAACTTTTGTCTGAAATATTTTTTTTGAAAATAGTTTTCGTAAAATTAAAGGGCTTCAACACTTTTTGTGTACGCCCTATACTTACTCATCCTGGATACCGAGAACGTATCCAATACTTCTCCATACATGGCAGAAGGCTGTTATATCCTCGTCGGAGGCGTGAATGCCCAATTTTTCTGGGTAAAGTACGATCATTCCCATAAAAGCGAATTGCGTGGCGCTCATATCAGCTTGATTCAATCCTTTGGGTCTGATTATCAGATGAAGACAGCCGTTCTCTACTGTCGGAAACGGGCAGGAGGAAAAGTCGTTTAGAATTATTTTTCTATCCGGACACCACGGTTCCTGAATCTTAGTGGCCTCATCGATCTCATCGTAATCGCGCTCGCAAAGTTTCAATCGTATCGCACGATGCATTTTACGTACGACTTTAATGTCCTTGTGAGCCTGCGTGCCCTCATTCCAAAGATCTTCCATCATCCAATTTGTTAGACGACGAATCGTGGATAAGTATCTTTAATACAAATAAAAGCTCAATTCTCGCAATTGATCGAATATACATATATCAAACGTAACATTTGATTTAGTGTTTTGCGTATCATCGAAATTGAACAAAATCTTGTCGAGATATGCATGTATAGCATATATATAAACAGGTTGCAAGAGCTATAAACGCTATACAGAATATTATAATGTAAATAGTAAAAAAATCTAGCGTATATTAACGAGGGCGATAGATCGTATTTAGGGAGATCAATAGAAATATTGTCTTGACATATATCCAAGTGAAAATCTATTTAGTCTCTTGATGTCAATAGATATCTGTTTATTCGTGTAAAATATTTTACAAGATTAATTTTGTTTTTTTTACAACGTAGCAAATTATTTGCATTGCACATATTATTTTCATGATGTAAACATTAGAATGATTTTTATACAATAAATACAAGTATGTCGTTCATCAATATACGCTAGATTTTTTATTATTTTTGCATTATATATACATATAATACTTTTGCAAATCATTTGATTCGCCAATAATACTCGTACAGTCCTTCTTATCGAGAAATCATCGCAATTTTATGTACTTACCTCTTAAAAGCTAAGTACGGCGTATGAGATTGTTGACTGAGAATCATCGGTTTGAGACCGTCCGTGAAGGCGAATATTTCGAAGAGCGATAGTATGTTGGAAAACATAATCGTGAAAATATAATCTCGTGCAAATTTTTGTCCTCTCCGGAATTTATCCATGTCCAACCAAGATGGTCTGTCTGTTAAACTTCGACCGCAATCTCCGCGATATAACGCTGCTGATATGAAGAAATGTAAAGAATTTGGTAGATTTGGAAGATAAGTTATTATGTTTTCAGTTATATGTTTATATCGTTCTTCATTCATCCACTCATCATAATTCTTCGGTTTCGCAGGATTTCGATCAACGATCTGTTTCATATTCTTTACAAAATGTTCGATGTATTTAACGGCGTTCTTCGCCTCTTCAAGTTCATAGCGTTTAGTTTCATCGTCCACACTCCACACCATTGTTGTCGATATCATCATTCTTCCAATTTCTAGGCTTTGCTACAGTTCCATTCGTAATATTCTGAATATTTTTTAATTTTGCGTTATCCGATTCGTTATCGTTATTCATAATATCTGATTGTGCCTGTTCTATTTAAAACTGACAATAAATGTGACTTACTTCCACCTTTTATATATCCTTTCTTTAATGACTTGATGATTGATGATAATTACTCCCGGCAAGCCAACTTGTTCTAATAAAAAATAATCTCACTATAGTATACCAAATAATTAAAATTAAAAAAAAATTGTATGTTATTTCCTTATTTTCTTTATTTATTGTATGTTATTATTTTGTGTACGAAGAATATTATACATATATATATATATACTCGTCAAAAAAGTTATCGCAACACGTAATTAATATCAAAATGTAGCATAAATTCAAATAAGCGTATCTCCGCGAAAAATTGTCGTATTTCAAAAATTTTTCTTTTGTTTTAAAGGGTAAAGTCTTTACTTTAAGGAACTTTCGTTCAATTTTGATTTTATTCTCTCCCCCTTTCTCCATCCCTTTAAAAGGAGAGACGTGTTTTTTTTTCAAAAAATTGCATAGTTTGACGAACTCTACGGAGTGTACTAAATTTTTTTCGTAAATATCATCATAACTATCGTAAAATGTGGACTTTTCTCTACAAATTTTAAAAAAAATTAAATACCGTACGATTTTTTTTCGCGAAGTTACAGCATATCAAAGTTACCTATTCATTTTTGCCTATGTATTCAATTACCGCCAACATTAGCATTATCCGATGGGCACTACGGGGAAATGAATTGCATACATCAGCATGATGCATCATTCCGGATTCAGCATCAAATGTCTTTTTAATTTAGACTTTACAATATATGTATGTTTATATAATATTTTATTATTTATTTAGTCTGTTTCTTTTAAAATGGTATATAGACTTATCGTTGATTGCATCATAAAATAAAATATTAAAATGTTATTACTTCCATATTAAAATATATTATTTCATTATTTCGGCACGTTAGCATAATTGTATATGACATTTCTACATGAGAAACGCAATCGGTTTTTAAACAAAAGTTAAAAAAGAATAACATTTTTTGATTTTAATTACAACTGTTACTGCGTGATATATACGTTAATTTTTGAGTTGAAAAAATATTTAAATATAAAAAAAGAATGTACACATATACACAAACACACAAACATTCGTGCCTTTATAACTGTCGTAAGCTTATTGACAATAAATGGCTGAAATAGAAATAATAATAAACACATAAAAAAAAAGAGAGTAGAGAGGGAAAGAAAAAGAACAGGTTATACAAGAAAAAATTTCTTATTTATCTGAAATTATTTCAATCTTATTATTTTATTGTATATTGATAAATCAAAACGATATAACTTCTATTAAAATATAAATAATTAAAATACAAATAATGATATATTTATTATTAAATAATGAGATAGCATTTTAACTGTGAATATTTTAGTGTTTTCAACTTTCAAATTATTACAAGATTAGAGTAAGCACTAGTAATATATATTTCTAAAATTTATTATAGCAACAATAAAGATATTACGAGAATATTTGTTTAAAGTAAGTATATATGTAGATGAGTCTACAGAAAACCTTAAATATTTTTTATCTCATAAGTTATTGAATATAAAAGGTACATACATTATTTTTGTACATAGTCTCCACGTCGCGTCGTGCAATCCAAATGTTCCAGCGCTTCAGAAGTGCATGAAAATCTCTAGAAAAAATTTTTTACCTGAGAGCGTAGGCATTCATGCACCACCTGATGCTTCACTTCTTTGTCAGACCCGGGTTGCGTTCGAAAACATCACACGCGTGTATTTCCTCTCTCTCTACCCTCTTTTCCCTACCTCGCGAGGAAGGGAAAAAAAGTCACTCTCGAAGTGGTTCGAGTGTGTTTTCGAACGCAACTCTGGGGGTGGATTCTGTATCACACAATTGAATGAAAATGATAAAAATGAGCAAATTTGATAGAAAATTTTTTATAATTTCATTAGTCTAAACTTAATAAATTCGCACATTTTTTACATTTTGAAAATCGACCCTCTGAAACTTGCCTCTTATTTGAGCAGTCCAAAGACGTGAAAATCATTTTGATTGCAAATCACTGAGAGCAAAGTCTGGCGAATACGGTGGATGTGAAAGACAATTAAAGAGACAATAGGAGACAAGTCTCAGATCCGAGGAAGAGGTGAAGCAGATGGTGCATGAGTGGCTACGATTTCAAGTAAAAGAAAAATTTTTCTAGATGTATTCATGCACTTCCGAAGCGCTGGAACACTTGTGCATCGCACGCCGTGAAGACTACATAGAAAAATGATGTAAGTGTATATCTTTTATATTCAATAAATTACGCGATAAAAAAAATTTTAAGTTTTTAGTTGATTCACTCTAGTATTTTTTTTTAACATTTAATTTCCCTCAGCACTCTCTTCTTTACGGCTCACAATCAGACAAAAAATTCGAGCGATTTGAATAATTGAATTATTCAAATAAAAAATGCAAAGTAATAACATTCAAATTTCAAGTTGAAACAATTTGCATATTACGAACAATCGAACACTGTTTAATCAATACCTATTATCTAAAGATTCGGATATATGTCAAGAAAAAGAGTTATATTCATTGCAAACAGGGTTATATTTATTGCAAATAAAAAAATTATCAACTTTTTTATTTGATCCATTAAAATACATCGTTAAATTTCGATTTATTATTTAATCTTGTAAGGTGAGGATTGAATTGTTCAGATATATCTTTAAATTTAAATGGTCCGAAAGAATTTTAATTTTATTTTACAAATATAAAACTTTAAATTTGAGCTTGAAGTTCTCTTGTATGATTTGAATTATTCGAGAAGGAGGAAAATTTCGAGCTGCTACTTATTAATGACGATTGATTCCAAAGGTATAAACACATTGTTGCGTATATGAATTACACAACCAACGAATTATCATGCATTATTATTCGCATATTCAAATATGAATAAAGAATTCACAGTTTGTCATATCACGTTTCTTACAAGATTTTATTTTCCAATTATATTTTATTTTTTATTTTTCTTATATATTTAATTCCTTTTTTTTAATTGTATATATTATGACCTGTATTTTTCGTAATTTAATCGCGAGAAGTCTCGATCACACCCAGAAGGGTCGATCGTCCGATCCAAGGTCTCACTTCGACGTTGTCTCTCGGGAGTCTCAAAAAAAAAAATACTTTTTCTCAAAAGGCCTTCGACGGCTCGTGGGCGCCAGGCGCGATCTGTCGCACCGCTCCAATAAACGAATCGGGAGTCACGAATATTCCGATACGGGTCTCGAATCGACGTGTAACTCCCCGAGAGATAACGACGGGAATTCTCCGCGGCAGCTCAGATTAAGGGAAAGGGGGTTCGAGGTCGCGGTGTAGGAAGCGAAAATAACTGGACGCTCGAGATAAAAAATAAACAAAGTAATTTAATATAGTTTGGGGAGAACCCCAGTCAAAATTTTGCAAGAAGTAATACGGGGCCCTCTGTGTAACGCAATTTACCGAGGGGCTGGATCCACGATAATTCCCGGCGAGGGATTGACAAGCAATTTTTCCGCGAACAATAATGAAGGTGAACGACGCGCTCGACTACGCGATGCGAGCGGCAGCGTATTCGATTACATGCCGCGGACGCGGGGCTCGCGCGGCTCGTGGAATTCCGTGGATCCACAAAAAAAACTATAATTAAGAACACAAAGAGAATACCCGGGGCGTCACGCCGAAGGGTTCCGCCGGGGGCATATACAGAGATTCGTGTAAGTAATTCGGCTTGGCTAGTCCGAATATAACGCTGATCTAATTCCTTAATATTAACTTTATGCCTAAAGTGCGATTACGAGCTCACCGGAATGTCGCGCGGCAACGCCAAGTTTTTCGTGACGGACTCTACGCTCTAGCTCGGACTGTCGGCGATTTCAGATGAGAGAGAGTATGCTAATCACAAAAGGAAAAGGCTCGGACGCGTCGCAATACCGCGAGGCCACGTGTCGATATACTGTAAATTTTCGTTATACTCGCAACAAAACGCCCGGAGGGGCGGCAACGAAATACGCGGTGGCCTGTCTTTTCTTGCTTTACACGTCCGAACCGGCTACCTTATTACAATACGGCTGGAGGTTGACGACGCCGTCCCACCGGGATCTCTCCGCTTCCGCTTTTCGTCCTTCGGGGTACGCTCTCGAGCTTCTCTCTCCAGGACCTCTACTCTCCGCGTACGCTCGCCGAACAGTGACGAGAGAGAAACTCGCAGGAGACACGCCGACGGATGACTTGTCAAAGGCCACGGATGACGCTCCCGGGTGTCAGGGACGTCGCGCGGTCGTTTTTCCGGCCGGCGCGGGTTTTCCCGAATTCGCTGCTCCCCGTATTCTTTCCTCTCGGGTCACCGAGGGGGATTTTTCTCGGCAGCGTACAGCGGACCCGTTCCCGCTCTCCGGGGCTCCGGATGGCCTCCTCGTCGAGTCCTTGATCGATTTTGGATCGCATCCGGTCCCCGGCGCGGGGTCTGCAGCGGGTCTCTCGCCGTCGCTCCTTTATGGGGGCTCCGGGGCGTGTTGCTCTCGGAGTGGCCTCCCCCGTGTGATCTCCTCGGTTTCTGTGGGATGGAAGGTCTCTTTTAAAAGGGCGGCAGCGTCGGTTCCTTTTATTGTGGACTCATTTAATTATTTACGGTCTTGTTTCACCTGGCGTGCTCCTTGTTGTATGCGGCCTCCTCTCGTCCTGGCGTCTCCCTCCGTCTTGCCTCCTCCTCCGGATGGGATCTCGTCTCACTTCCTCCAGCCGCTTCTTATCGCTAACTATTTACCTTAATTTATAAATTACGCGGACTGATGGCAGCGGAATCGCGTCCGATTCCGCGCCCTGCGCGCTCGCTCTCTCTCTCTTCCGTTACACGGGAGGAGAGCAGAGGTCTCAGGGACCCTCCCGACCGGGCCTTTCGGCCCTTGTGACGGACACCCAAAATGTGTCCCGTCACAATATATTGACACAATTACAAAAACGTTACTAAAGTTTTAACAAACATATAACAAGCGAAAGACAGAGCTTTTTTCCCATTATTTATAAAATATTAATATATTTAGATACTATAGTAGATTTATCCGATTTATTCGCTAACAGTTTTTTTATTTTTCTTAAAGTTTGGCTTCTTTTTCCGAGCTATAATTTTTTCTTATTAAATGCATAGCTCCCTAATTTGTTAAAAAAATCTCTTATAATGGATAATTTCAAAGCGTGTTGAAGTATAAATCTGTAATCATTAAAGTGGTGTATAAAAACATAATTTATAATTTGCAAAAGTCAAATATAATGAATATTTGTATCAACAAATTGCTATTGTATTAAAAATTTTATTTTTTCTCTCTGCTGATAAAAAAATTGTACTCACTTATAAATTTTATAAGCGATCCATTCTGAATAACTGAGAGATGCATATAAACGCGGCATGTTTAGATCTAATAAGTCTAAAGCAATTAATACCATTGTTTTATAAGGCATATATATATAAGGATAAAAATTCATTGGTTCGATGACACATCTTGTCATATGCTCCCATTCGGGTGAAACATTCTTGAAATTAGGCATTACCCAATATTGATAAAAATCTCGTGTACGTTGTTTTATTTCTTCGAAACTGCCACAGCAAAAGTTGTATCTGAGCAATTGTATAACATTTATGTTTCTTAAATTGTTTTAAAAAAATTAAATTTTTAATTTTATTTAGAAAGCAATACATATATATACATATACACTGAGAGAATTTTTTCTTAGAATTTATCCTGCAAATCATGGTGATCGTGGGATAATATGGTATGGAAAGAATTTTATGAAAATTTTTCTGATTAATATTTATTACAATAAAAATAATAATGTCCATCACAATAAAATATAAAACATGTTTGATTAATTTTACTATACAGTTTAGTAAAATTAATCAAACATGTTTTATATTTTATTGTAACAGATATTATTATTTTTATACCATATCATACCTTTCCATACCATATTGTCCCACGATTACCATGATTTTCAGGGTAAATTCTAAGAGAAAATTCTCTCTGTGCATATATATATATAAATAGTTCGTTTTGCGTCGTCACTAATAGAACACACATCATGTGCATTTTTATATGTTATTGCATACTCGTCTTCCAATCCAAGATAATATCCGTAGCATCTCCACATGTGACAAAAGGCTTCTATATCTTTGTCAGTCGCGTTGTGTACTCCAATAGCTTGAGGTCTCCACAAAAACAGACCTACGAAAGCCGCTTGTACAGTTGCCAAATCCATATTGTTTATGCCCTTTGGTCTATATGGCGATTCGTTTATCATAATGTAAGGCCGTTGTCGGAGTTTTTCAGGTGGACATGCCATAGCAAAATCTTCGAGAAGTATTTCACGGTCTGAACAGTATGGTTCCGCGATTTTCGATACAGCATCGATTTGCTCGTTATCCATCTGACACAATTTTTTCCTCATCATTAAGTGCAGCTTATGCGCAGTTTGCATATCTTTGTAGGCTCTCGTCCCTTTAACCCACGGTTCCCCGTGATACCAGCTCATTATCCGTTTTGCAGTCGATTGATATCTTGAGATTATGTGAAGCATTTACAAAAAAATATAAGTTAATAATTTTTATATATTATAATATTTGTACAAATCATATCAAAGATTATTTGTATACTGGTATAGAAAATTTTAATAATTATATATTTAATTTTATTATGCGCATGTGTGTAATATATTATAAAAAGTATATTATAGTACTTTTGACACATACGCATGCCGAGAAAATGTTATATCAAATTTGAGCATATAATTACTATGCTAATAATATATCATTTTTAGATAAATTTGCTGTAAGATAATAAATGCTATGATCTACAATTTAACTTGTTGAATAATTATCACAAAAAATATAAAATTTAATAAAATTACATTTTTTATATATTTTAAAAATATTTTTGGATTTCATATGCAAATGATTATATTATTTGAAACGTATCTATTGCATTCAGATCTTGCAAATCATTCAAAATGGTCCGAGATAAAACATATTATCTTATCGTAAAACGTGAATATAACATTTTAAGTAATATTTTAATAATTATATAGACGTTATGTTTTAGAAAAAACACCTTTTGAATCCTAAATCTAGCGTGTGACCTCGTCCTCCTATAATAATCGGTTTTAAACCATCGTTGAATGAATACACATGAATGAGCCCCAATAGATTGGTAAGGATAATTGCGATATAATTCTCGCGTACAAATTTTTGTCCTCTGCGATACTTATTCATGTCCAACCAATCAGGCACTTCCAGCGATGACCGATCAAAATCGGGTTGACGAAAATAAGCTGGTACATATTTCAGCAAAGTCTCCGGCACATTTGGATAGAATTTTGAAAGATTCTTATTTATCCAGGTGCATTGTTCTTCTATTATCCACGTATCGAAATCTTTATGAAACAATCTTTCATCGAATGTACTCTTTAACAATAACACTAATTTGTATTCATCCGAATTTTCTTTTCTGATGTTTACTTGAATTGTCGTTGTTTTATCCCCAGAATTGAGAGTAGCCGAATTTTCCACTGTATCACTAATGTTCGTCATTATATTATAAAATAACTTTTTAATATAGCGGCTCGCAACTTTACAATATCATATGCAACTGAAAATGACTCGCAGTAACTACGTAGTAATATCAACTGCCCCTACTCCTTTTCCCTCTTAACAAGGGAACAGTCAGAAGTTTCCCTCACCGATTTTAATGAACTTCGGATGTTGTAAAGTATTGAAAAATATTAGACCCATATTTTTTTTAGCTGCGTTTCTTGACGTTTAGGAGGTGAAACACCCCCTTGAAAAAAATTGGTTTTTTTATTTCTGAGCCATCGAAACGATAAAAGATATGAAAATATGTTTCAAATAAAAGTTTTATGATTTTTAATGTTCTCTAATGTTCTCAATGGAAAAAATGTATGGGTAACTTTCATATGTAATAACTCCGCGAAAAAAAATCGTACGAACTTTGCTTTTTTTTTTTTCATTTGTAGTAAAAAGTCCACATTTTACGATAGTTATGATAAGATTTGCGAAAAAAATTTATTTTACCCCGTGGAGTGCGTCAAAGTACGCAATTTTTTATAGACAAAACACGTCCTTACTTTTGAAGCAGTAGCGTAGGAGGGAGGAGGATAAATTAAAAATCTGACGAATGGTTTTTAAAGTAGAGACTTCAAGCTTGATAGTGAAAAAAAATTTTTTCAAATCCGATCATTTTTAGCGGAGTTATGCTTATTTGAAATTATGCGAAATTTTGACTTAAAATACATATGCGTTAATTTTGTTGACGAGTGTATATATTAACATATATATATGTATATATAATATGTATAAACGATTATTATCATCATAACGCTATATATATGTTAATATATATAGCGAGCTATATATATATATATATATATATATATGTGTGTCTAAATTCACGCGATATTTCATATGGATATAATTAAAAATTTTTGCATATTGCGGTTTTTTTTTATAAGAATAAGGAAATATTTAAGGTTTTTAGTTGCTTCAACCTAGTATTATTTTTTTCTTTTTAACATTCAATTTCCCTCAGCGCTTCTTTACGGTTCACAATCAGATAAAAAATTCGAGCGATTTGAATAATTGAATTATTCAAATAATGCAAAGCAAAAACATTCAAGTTTCAAGTTGAAACAACTTGCATATTATGAACGATCGAACACTGTTTAATCAATACCTGTTATCTAAAGATTCTATATTAAGAAAAAGAGTTATATTCATTGCAAACAGTTATATTTATTGCAAATAAAAAATTATCAACTTTTATTTTATATATTAAAATACATCGTTAAATTTTGATTTATTATTTAATCTAAATTGAGGATTGAATTGTTTAGATATATCTTTAAATTTGAATGGTCCGAAGGAATTTAAATTCTTTTTTACAGATATAATTTAAAAGGACTATGCCCAGTTTCTCAGTTTGAATCCCGAGTGAACAGTCATCATCAATCATATTAATCGATAGGGGGGTATCCACGAAGTACGAAACAGAAGGTTTTAATTGCCTAATTAAAGTTTCATTTACCCCCCTGCAAAGGCCCTTGCATCGCCGTCACGAGAACAAAATCCGAATTTCTCTGACATGACTGCATAGATCGCGTCCAGAGACTTAGCCGGATTAATGAACTGTATATCAAATATATTTTGTACATATTATTTAAATTGTCTTTGGTACAATCCGACGCAGAGAACTCGAACAAGATCAGTGATACATAGTCATAGTAGCGAACTTTGGACAGCTCTAGCATTCAGAAGATTCATTACAAGGTTGTGCCCATGAAACTTTTTAATTCTCTTTTGGTGCTCTACAATTCTAGTCATGTCTCTGACTGGGCATAGTCCTTTGAGCTTGAAGTTCTCTTGAATGATTTGAATTATTCGAAAAATTTCGAGCTGCTATTCATTAAGGATGATAGATTCCAAAAGTATAAGTACATCATTATTATTCGCATATTGAAATATGAATAAAAGAATATTTGGCACAGTTCGTCATATTACGTGTCTTACAAGATTTAATTCTCCAATTATTTTTTATTTTTATTATATATTTTAATCTCTTTATTCTTTTTAAAAGAATAATATGTATATTGAAACAATTACAAAAACGTTATTAAAGTTTTAACAAAGAAAGACAGAGCTTTTTTCTCATCATTTATAAAATATTAATATATTAAGATACAATAGTAGATCCGTTTAATCCGAAAACAGTTTTTTTATTTTTCTTGAAGTTTGGCCTCTTTCTCCGAGCTATAATTTTTCCTCCTTATTAAATGCAGGGCTCACTAATTTGTTAAAAAATTCTCTTATAATGGATAATTTCAAAGCGTGTTGAAGTATAAATCTGTAATCATTAAAGTGGTGTATAAAAACATAATTTATAATTTACAAAAGTCAAATATAATGAGTATTTGTATCAACAAATTGTTATTGTATTAAAAGTTTTATTTTTCTCTCTGCTGATAAAAAAATTTTACTCACTTATAAATTTTATAAGCGATCCATTCTGAATAACTGAGAGATGCATATAAACGCGGCATGTTTAGATCTAATAAGTCTAAAGCAATTAATACCATTGTTTTATAAGGCATATATATATAAGGATAAAAATTTATTGGTTCGATGGCACATCTTGTCATATGCTCCCATTCGGGTGAAACATTCTTGAAATTAAGCGTTACCCAATATTGATAAAAATCTCGTGTACGTTGTTTTATTTCTTCGAAACTGCCACGGCAAAAGTTGTACCTGAGCAATTGTATAACATTTATGTTTCTTAAATTGTTTTAAAAAAATTAAATTTTTAATTATATTTAGAAAGCAATACATATATATACATATACACTGAGAGAATTTTTTCTTAGAATTTATCCTGGAAATCATGGTGATCGTGGGATAATATAGTATGGAAAGAATTTTATGAAAATTTTTCTGATTAATATTTATCACAATAAAAATAATAATGTCCATCACAATAAAATATAAAACATGTTTGATTAATTTTACTATACAGTTTAGTAAAATTAATCAAACATGTTTTATATTTTATTGTAACAGATATTATTTTTATACCATATCATACCTTTCTATACCATATTGTTCCACGATTACCATGATTTTCAGAGTAAATTCTAAGAGAAAATTCTCTCTGTGCATATATATATATATATATATAAATAGTTCGTTTTGCGTCGTCACTAATAGAACACACATCATATGTGCATTTTTATATGTTATTGCATACTCGTCTTCCAATCCAAGATAATATCCGTAGCATCTCCACATGTGACAAAAGGCTTCTATATCTTTGTCAGTCGCGTTGTGTACTCCAATAGCTTGAGGTCTCCACAAAAACAGACCTACGAAAGCCGCTTGTACAGTTGCCAAATCCATATTGTTTATGCCCTTTGGTCTATATGGCGATTCGTTTATCATAATGTAAGGCCGTTGTCGGAGTTTTTCAGGTGGACATGCCATAGCAAAATCTTCGAGAAGTATTTCACGGTCTGAACAGTATGGCTTCGCGATTTTCGATGCAGCATCAATTTGCTCGTTATCCATCTGACACAATTTTTTCCTTATCATTAGATGCAGCTTATGCGTAGTCTGCATATCTTTGTGAGCTTGCGTCCCTTTAACCCACGGTTCCCCGTGATACCAGCTCATTATCCGTTTTACAGTCGATTGATATCTTGAAATTACGTGAAGCATTTACAAAAAAATATAAGTTGATTTCGATATGTATATTATAATATTTGTACAAGTCATATCAAAGATTATATGTACTAGTATAGAGAATTTTAATAATTATATATTTAATTTTATTATATATGTTTGTAATATCTTTTTCTAAAAAAGATATATAAAGTCAATACTCGCATATATCGAAGTTTATTGTTGTCGCTTTTCCGCGATGCTACGCTCATTGACTGTCAAGATTCGCGTTGTGCGGTTGTGCGTTATATACATGCCGCGTGTATAGCATCGAGCTGACAACGTGAGGCTTAACAGTTTATCCAAAATAAAATAAAATTATGTTTTCAATGATATGTTATAATATTTTAAACTCAATTAATATTTTTGACAGTTATCAGCTGATTTCTATCAAAAATTATTAACGGATAAAGTATTATAACATATTATATTACTTACATAAAATATTATTATTTTAATTATAATAATATGTTGTAAATAATATAATATGTTATAATATATACTTATAATATATACTTTGTCCGCGATTAATATTTTTTGATAGAAATCAGCTGATAACTGTCAAAAATATTAATAAAATTTAAAGTATTCAAACATTATTTAAAACATATTATTATTTTATTTTATTTTGGATAAACTGCTAACCCTCGGCATGACAGTCTCTCGATGCTATGCTATATCTATATGCTATATAACATATTATTTATAACATTATTTTAATTTTTATAACATATTTTTATTTTAAAATTTAATTAGCAAATTAACGCTTATTTAATCAGCTGATTTCTGTCAAAAAACATTAATCAAGTTTAAACAAACTTTATATAAAAATATCATTCTTTTTTATATAAAATCGAGAACTGGCGCTCGCATAGCGCGCGCTATGTTGTTCTAGTATTGTAAAAAGTATATTTTGATACTTTTGACACATAAGCGCACAAAGAGAAAACGTTAAGTCAAATGTGAACCTACAATTAATGCTAATAATATATAATTTTTAGATAAACACTTGCTGTAAGATAATAAATGCTATGATCTACAATTTAACTTGTTAAATAATTATCACAAAAAATATATAATTTAATGAAATTACATTTTTTATATATTTTAAAAATATTTTTGGACTTTGTATGCGAATGATTATATTACTTGAAACGTATCTATTGCATTCAGATCTTGCAAATCATTCAAAATTGTCCGAGATAAAACATATTATCTTATCGTAAAACGTGAATATAACATTTTAAATAATATTTTAATAATTATATAGACGTTATGTTTTAGAAAAAACACCTTTTGAATCCTAAATCTAGCGTGTGACCTCGTCCTCCTATAATAATCGGTTTTAGACTATCGTTGAATGAATAGGCATGAATGAGCCCCAATAGATTGGTAACGATAATTGCGATATAATTCTCGCGTACAAATTTTTGTCCTCTGCGATACTTATTCATGTCCAACCAATCAGGCACTTCTAGCGATGATCGATCAAAATCGGGTTGACGAAAATAAGCTGGTACATATTTCAGCAAAGTTTCCGGCACATTTGGATAGAATTTTGAAAGATTCTTGTTTATCCAGCTGTATTGTTCTTCTATTGTCCATGTATCGAAATCTTTATGAAACAATTCTTTATCGAACGTATTTTTTAACAATAACACTAATTTATATTCGTCCGAATTTTCTTTTCTGTTTGCTTGAATTGTCGTTGTTTTATTCCCAGAATTGAGAGTAGTCGAATTTTCCAATGTATCATTAATGCTCGTCATTATACAATAAAATAATCTTTTAATATAGCGGCACGCAACTTTTCAATATCGTACGCAACTGAAAATGACTGGCAATGATTACGCAGTAGTATCTGCCCCTACTTCTTTTCCTTCTTAGTATGAAGTTATATAATTTTCAAGTGAATCCAATTGTGCTACGTTAGAGAACTTGCAGAAATGATAAGCGTTATGATGATAATAAGCGTTTATATATTAATTTATACACACACACACACACGCAAGCGCGCTTGTTATGAGATTTACCAGTTTTTGTAAATGGTTAAATTAAACAAAGTAAAGAAAAAACACGCACATGCGTAGAACGTCAAGGAGAAAGGTTATGGACATGATCTTTAATTACATGATTGGCAATTTTTTTTACTTTGATATTTTGTTCTTACTTATAATTTTTTATCATGTAATTTTTTTTATCGATTTAAACAAGTTTAATGTTGTCGTTCTTATATTCTTATATTTCGTTCTGATATGTATTTTTTTAAATTTATTATGCATTAATAATATCATTTGTAAGACCAAGATGAACAAATTTTTCTTATTCTTTTTCGATTATTTATAAAATATTTTTATAACTTAAAACTTATATGTATAACTTAATGTTATAGTGCAATCTTATTGTACATTCAAATGAGAGTTTTGTGAGGTTTAATGAATTTTATTCATATAGAAAAAAATATGCATATATATACACAATTTTTATAAGATAATCCATATTTCCATTTTATATATCCATTTTATGAAAATATCATAATTTACGATTTTGAAATTACGACGTATTGCAATAACTTTGATGTATAGTATATATATATATATATATATATATATATTCTGTTTGATGTGACATTTCTTATCTCCCAAAATTTTTAAACTTTTATCAAAATCTTTTTGAGATTTATTATTAATGTGCATTTTTAATATTTTTTTCTCTTTTATTTTAGGTTCTACACAGTTTATGGAAATGAATCCAACAATATCAGGTAGGATTATTTATATGATTATATTATGAATTATTATAAGATCCAGAATTTTCATAAGATCAAGAAAAATTAAAGATTTCCATAACGTACTGTTTGCAAGCTACAGAGATTCTTGAAGCCAATTTTTCCTTAAAATGATAATTATTATAATATTTCGTGTATATATATATAAATATATATATATATATATATATAACTATAAAAAAATGCGATTAAACTGGGACATTTGCATAATTTATAATACATATATAATCATGCACACTTTAAATGTTTAAACTATATTAATATATATTAGGAAAATTCAGGATAATTGCTTTCTTGATTTTTCTTGAAGTTCTACTTGCTTCTCTGGATCATAATTCATCGCTATATTAATTGCTTTGCATGCCACTTTATTAAAAATTGCTCGTATAGTGGAGAATTGCAGAGCATATTGTAATATAAATCTGAAATTATATTGAAATGATAGAAGTGCATAGAAATGTATGTATTTCGCGATCTTTTAATGGGTTGATAACATTGTTATTAAATGTTCAAAGAATTATTGGGTCGACAGATTAAATGTGTTATTGTAAACGTTACTCACTTCGAGACCTTGTAAGTAATCCAGTCCGAGTAACTGAGCGATGTGTATAAATTCGACATATTTAGATTTATTATATCTGTAGAGATTAGTGTCATCATTTTATAAGGCATATATATGAAAGGATAAAAATTCATTGGTTCGACAACACATCTCGTCATATGCTCCCATTCGGGTGTAACATCTTTAAGATTAGGTAGTATCCAGTATTGGTAAAGATCTCGCGCACGCTGTTTTATTTCCTCGAGACTACCGCGGCAAAAATTGTACCTGATGAATTATATAATATAGAGTCATATGGATGATGTAAAACATTTCTAAAACTATTGGAAAAATTTTACGAATATACTACATATTCGTCTTCAATTCCGAGACAATATCCGTAGCATCTCCACATATGACAGAAAGCCTCTAAATCTTCATCAGTCGCGTCGTGCACTCCGATACTTTGCGGACAGAGTCAAAATAAAGCTACAAAGCTGCACTGAGTGCCTGCCATATCCGCGTTATTCATACCTTTCGGTCTATATGGCGATTTGTCGAATAAGATATAAGGACGTTGTCCAGATTTCTCAAATGGACACGCCGTGGCAAAATCTTTTGCAAGTATTTCGTGATCCGGGGACCACGGCTCTGCGATTTTGGAAGCATTGTCGATTTGCTCGTTATCGAGCTCGCACAATTTTTTTCTTATTATCAAGTGCATTTTACGTGTAAATTGCATGTCGTTGTAGGCTGGCGTTCCTTTAATCCAAGGCTCTCCGTTGTACCAATTAAGAAACCGCCGTATAATCGACAAATACCTTGAAGTTATTTATCCGATTTAAAAGAATGCATATATTAATCAGCGTGTTGTTTATACAGAATGAAACACAAACGTATATAATATTCTATAATAGCGTGTTCTATGCAAGTTCATTAAAATTATATAAGTTTTAATATGAGAATGTGTGTTGCAGTAAGAATAATTTACGTATCAGGGTTTCATAGACGATTAAGGTTCGTTTATAGTATTCTTTGCCTAGTTTTATAATTATGTGTCTCTATCATTGATCATTCTTGACTCACTCAAACTGATATGATGATGATTAAATTCAGAAACAGATACCTTTTGAATCCCAAGTATGGCGTATGAGCGCGCCCACTTATAATAATCGGTTTTAGAGCGTCGTTGAAAGAAAAAATATGAATAATGCCCAATATTTTGGAGATTAAAAGCGAGAAATAATGGTCGCGCACAAATTTTTGTCCTCGGCGATATTTATCCATATCCAACCATTCTGGTTTCTTTTCTTGCGATCGACCACAATCGCCTTGACGAAAAGAACCTGGAATAAAGTCTAGCAAGGACTCCGGCGTATTCGGAAAGAATTTGGCGACATTTTTGCTAATCCAAGTAGATTGTTCTTGTACAGGCCAGATATCGAAATCGCTCGGAAATAATTTTCCATCAAATACATTTTTGAACGCTGCTATGTATTCATATTCACTTGAATGTTGCGAGTTACAATTGGAATTTTTATTAGTGTTTTTAAACATGACATTATCGATTGTCATATTTTATAGAAAGACTTTTTCGTGATGTAAACGAACGTGAATCACATGTGCTTTGAGAGCTTCATTAAATTAATACAAGCTTCATCTCTCGACAAGATCACTAGTTGTAAATTGAGAAACGAATCTTTATATGTACTCGCCGTTCCCTCTCTTTTACATTATGAAAGTAATATTCCCCACTATAGCAATGATAAGACTATAGCAATGATTAGACTATAGCAATGATTAGGAAGGCCGTAGCCGGATAAGATGGACCAATCAGCCCCGACACGGATCACGCTAATTTTTTTTTTGCTTTTATTGCTATCTCAGTGTCACTTATAGTTTAGCCAAATATTAGTCCTTAATATTGAACCGTTTTGGTGTAAAAAATAAAAATAAAAATGTCGAAAATAATTCATATCTTTTGATCGGCTTAACCGATTTTAAAGCACTTTATTATTGTTAAACGTTAACGTAATTCTACGTATTTTTAGATTAAAGGAAAAAAAAGATTCTCCGTTTTAAATTTGTTAATATATTTGTCATGAAAGCATCTTTAACAGCAATGTTAGGATATTTTATACAGGACAATTCAGTTACCTTGAAATCCTTGCTATTCACGTCGAGGAACACGTCGCCGAGAATAATAAACCCGCGTATTGAACTCAATTTTTATATGTGAAAAGCTGTGAAAAGATCTTCCTCGTATTCAAGAAAAGTTAGTATGGCTTCTTTTCTCGATACTTCTATAGCGAGTTATATAAAATACGTATAACTAACAATAAGAAAGACTTTTAGACGAGAAACGCTTAACTTAAATATCAATACGTTGGTGCCTAAAAAATGATTCACTGTGATTTATGTAAACTGATCATGGACATTATCTTGTGATTAACCTAATTAACTTTTGATTATCACGATTACCTTGATTTATATGAAATGTGACGAATGACGAATTATCTTATTAATTCTATTTTTTGTATACTATTGTATGCTTTGTCTTTAAACATTATTTTTCTCAGCTTACGTGTTTATCATTATCTTTTATACATGGATCGAATTTTTTCGCCGAATCCTGAATGCCTGCTGTCGCGTTGCAAAGAAACGAGCACCTGCTTCACAGAAGCTGCTCGTTTGAATATGCAACGATTACGTAATATACCACGACGCGTTCAGCTGTGCTGCAGCTGAGATAACTATTGAGAGTCTGACAGAAATCGAACGCGTGATATTACCACGAAATTATTACTTTCGCGTAATAAGTTGTATTTTATTCGTTACTATAAAACTTGAACATCAAATTTTTAAGACTTTATCTGTAATATCGCGAGAAAGTATAAGATGCATTTGAAAATCGCTATAAAATGATTTTTATAAAAATATATTGTCTTTCTATTGTGCGAAATATTTTGTGGCATTAATTTCGCAGATTTATCGATTTACAAATTTGCTAAATGTCATAAAAAAATTCACACATTCAATATCGCGAGGCTTCGAATATATATCTAATTTGTCCACATAAGAGTCCATAAAGGACCATCTACAGAGAGATTCAAACATTTGTGCGCTTGATCAGAGAGCCGTAAATGCGGGAGAGGGATACGAGGAGCCACGTGACCGAGCGCGTGTTCAACAGTAACAGCTGCACCGATGCACTCCCTTTCAATTCACGTTGAACCTTTGTCGAAGTAACATTGTAGAGATCAAATCAGCAAAGCGTATTACTCGAGTGTTCGGAAATATTCTGTTTAAATCCTCTGTGCGCGGTAAAATCAATCCTACGTTCGTACGATACGTTAATTTAGAACGTCGTAGAGATTATTTTACTTTTAACATATTCGAGTTAAAATTATAGAGTGCGAAATCGTCGTCCACGTTTAATATGTCGATACAATAAAAAATATGAACACATAATTTTCAAGAGAAGAAAAGTGATTGGAATCGGAGTGGCAAAAGTTCGACATAAGAATAGATAGCTTTAAGAATAATGAATAATCGCAGAAAGTCGATTTATAGTCGATCGTGCGTGATGCTGACAATTACTGTCATCGCGTGCATGTTGGCTGTATTTATCAAGGTACGTGTTCTCACATTTTTTTTCGTAATATGTTTATTGTTTCGTTGATTTTTGATTTTTTAAAACAATTATATATTAATACAAAACGGAAGAATGTCTAAATAAATGCATGTATATAGGAGTAAACTTTAAATGATTATTACTGACAACGATAATAATTTTACGACGATAATTTACTATCTGATTCATTTTGAAATATCGTCGATGCGGATAAAATCAGTTCTCATTCTCACATGTGAGACGCATCTTTGTAATAGACTAATAGACGTATAGAATATACGAGGTTTAGATAAGGTGATAATGTAGTTGAGGGAGCCTCTTGCGCGAGGGTTGAACCGGAAATATCAAAGTCGCTCGAACATTTAGACGATGAACGTATGAACAAAGTATGATTCGTAGGAATCGAGAATCGTACGATTATTAAAATTACATATTTTATTTTTCTTTGTCTTTAGTTGTGTTTGAAAGAAACAAAAATGTTTCACGTTGAAATATTCTATTAAAATTGAAATTTATTATTTAAATAAAGTTCTGAATTATCAGATTCTGAATCTTATGAATTATATATAATTCTTTGTTATATTAGATACTCTTTGTAAAGAGTTTTTTATTTAAATAATTGTCAGCTGCGCTATATTAATGCTTTTTATGTGAGACTTATAAAGATATATTGATCGTTTTAATTTTGATTAATCGACACTTATTGACAATCAAATTCAGCATATTATTCTTTTATCATTCTCAATAAAATACATCATTCAAGTTTAAGGAGTATTATATACCATTAAAATTTATTATTTTCGAAACTTTATTGCGAATGTATCTTTTGTTGCGTATTTTGCATCGGACTGTAAAACACTCGTATACGTATTCAAAGAGTTGAACGCACGCACGAGCACAAAGCATATGAGCAAAGTGCATATGTCGTTTGCAACTTGTGTTTGTGTGTCGGGGGGTCTCATGCCGCATTATACAGCACGCATTCGTCCAGGGCATGTTAGTCGGCGGGTTATTCGGTTCACTGGGGTACACCGTGCTTTATGAGGCTCATTAGTATGCCATGGGAACCCGGAGACGGCGGTTCCGCTGGCGGTGCGATTTTCGCGATTCGTCGGCCCTGACTTGGCGCTCTTCTATACGTCCTCGCAAGGAACGTTCACGTATGCATTATTTGAAACATAAAGGGTCGCGCACGTGTGCATACGCACACATATACATACATATACACACACAAAGGTATATCGGCGTCGCAAACGCCAAGAAAAATAGCATTGTTACAGCGCGCCAACGTAACGCCACGTACAATTATCTCGAATACGATACGCTATGTATCAGCAATTTGCGTATTATATCGGCAAAATTACGGTATCGACGTGGCGTGGCGCAATCTAACAGGTGAGAACAAAAAGAAAGTATGTATTTACCGAAACGGTACTTTGCGTAAATGTACTTGGTACTCGTATATGTAGTTTCACGAAGAAGAGTGTATTCGCGCCGCAAGTTGAATTACGCGAAATGAGACATAAAGGAAAGATATAAAGGAAAGAGGGAAAGGTCGGGAGGAAAGCAGAACACACACAAGAGTAGAACACGCCCAATTGTAGACGCAGAGTTTCAGAGGAAGGATCTAAAGTTCTAGCTAAAGTTTCACACATGCATTTTCGCGTCGTTGTGAATTATTGATGTGGAAGGAGTTGTTTGTCCGAGTGGCGCCTTGGCGCGCTACAAACTGGCTGAAAGGTATCTTGTTTACGCGGATCTGGTGATTGGTAGGGTCTCGGAGGGTACCGGATCTCATTAGCATCGTAAGAGAACTCGACGGTTTCCTTTGCGGCACAATTGTCGCATATTGAAGATATTTGCTGGCTATGTTTGAACGAATGAGAGATATTCGAATAACGAACGTAATCGACGATATAATCGCACAATTGTACTTTTAATCATCATTCATTTTCATCATCTATGCGATATTCGGTACCTATAAGTTTGACTTTTCGCTCCATTTTTATTTGGACGGTAAGCAAAGGCATCGTGTTTGACAACACCTGATGCGCACTTTATTCGCGACGTCGAAGCAGTTTACAAGAGTATGCTCTTACCTCTTCCCCGTCCAGGTGCTTGGTAACCTTCGACGACCCATGGAATATACATATACGCAGAGGGCAGGGTGTTCGTGGAACAATAGGGTGCGTAGTGGTCAAAGATAATTATCGCGGTTCTCGAGGCAGCTGCGACTGTGGGTTCACCCTCAGGGTAACCCCGGTGTCTTCCTCCGGGAAGTAGAACCGGCCGCTGTGTGTGCTCGACCGAGGAAGTCAGGTACACATACATACGAAGGGAAGAACCCAGTCTGGCGTGACTCCGCGGGTTGCAGCCTGTTGCAACTTTGGCGGTATACCCTCCTCCGAATATCTCGAGAGGCCTTGCGGTTCGGTCGAGTTCGTTGAAAGCTTCCTGTCGGAAATAACACAAGAAAGTAATAAACGTACAAAAAAAACTAATGAATATATAATAGAATATAATGGAATATATAATATCCAGAATATTACATATTTTCAATCTTTGATAATTCTTGATTGAGTATACTTATATAATGTACGTATATATTATTAATGTATATTATATTTCAAAATTTGCTAAATATATATATATATTTTTTTTCCGCACATCTAATTATTGATCAATTTTCTAACCATTGATGTATAGTCTTATCTTGTACGTAATTTTAGATAAATGTGAGAATTTAATAAATATTTCATGTTCAATATTGGTGGAGCGGAAATCGAAAAGATTCAATCCATCGCAGGGTAAGCGCATCGACGACGGGTTTGAATGAAATATCTTATCCTATAATAACGTTTGGAACGTGTCTCTGTTCGGCTTTAAAATTACTGCAATTTTTCTCTCGTGCGAGCGCGAGCTATCCGCCTCTTCCGGTGACAAATGGAAGTGGGCCACGTTCCCTCAGGTGAATCGGCGACGGAAATCCAACCCTGACGCGGCTTTACACATAATATAATATGTACGCGTGCTTTTTCATATTAAAAGGGAAAAAAATGGGTTTTTTTGTAGCTAATTATTCTCATGCGCGGCCCCATGGTCATATAGAAACGCAACAAAGTACCTATAATTATCGCTAATTACTTGTAAATTCAGTGAAAACGATTTCCAAGTTGTTTTCGAACATTGATGATGATTTTGTTATTTTTGTTACTATTTAATTGAATCAAATTTTTAAAAAATATTATTTCTATTTTTGTAAAAATTGCCACAACCGAAGCAGAGAAGACCGACGTCCAATCGTCCATTAAATCATGCGAATTTTATATCGTCACACATGCATTCATCGATCAACCATCGAAATTTATCGGCATCAATGTGCCTATGAAAAAAAAGGAAAAAAAAGAAAACAAAAGTGGGACACAAAAGGGATAGCAATTACCATTTCCGTTTCGTTCTTCCATTCCGGAAGTTTCTATTCATACTGTGAACGCAACATTACTTCCGTCATCACCGTTACGGATCGTTTGTCGACACCGCCGTCCGATTTTCCATCAGATCGAATCGATGCATCGCAAAACGCTGTACCACGAAAAATATCTTTGCGTTATACATAAAGGAAGCGAATTCTTCATAACTCTTTTTTTTTCGCTTATTTTTATCTAGTCCCACGGAAAATTCCAGTATCGATATATCGGATTCTTTACGAAACCCGCATTTCTACGGTTACGTAATCGTCGGTTTACGATGTTTTGGTATTCGCGATTGGCAGAAAATCGACGAGAGAAGGATCTCTGGAAATTGCCAAAGGTGATTTCTAACGTCCAAACGTGTTCTTAACGTGACGAAGATCTTTTCTCTCCCTCTCTTTCTTTTTCTCTCTTCATGTCGTTTGAGCGTGATGTTCCAAAAGTGACGACTCGTCCCGAATACAAGAACATTCTGCGGTTTTCGTGAACAAATTTTTTTTTTCAATCGATAAATCTTACTCAGGCAAAATCGTGTCTTCACAATTGCTGCGAGACGTTCGAGGATATATATCTTCATCGAAGAATGTGACGTACCTCCCACTTCGAGCAATTACCTCGAGGAAGCTCCGGAGATCGATATTCTTTGCCTCGTTGATGCTATTCTCGAAGTATTCTCGCCGCAAATTTAACGTCAAATATAGTTGCTCGGTTCATAACTCACTTCGGTACTGTGAATGCAATTTTCCGTGTATTAAGATTCTATTAAGCCAAAATTTCAAACGAGGTTTTTCATCTATATTTGCTTTTACTTGTATTCTTTTATAGTTCCAAAGATTAATTTGTTGAGAGCTGCTCGATGTTCAATAACTCATTATTATTCAATTCGCTAACTTAATAAAGCGATGATCGGCTTCAAGTCGTAACCCTTAACTAGGTTCGCCATAACCGTAAATTGACAGCAAGCATCCTTACATGTGAACGTGACGGCTCGTATTACGTCTAACAATAAGATGAGATGACGGGCATATTATTGAACTGTTGGGAAAATAATGAATGCGTAGTTCTTCTACAAGAGCAACTTTACATTATTAATCACGAATAAATAAGAAATAGACAATATCTTTAATTTGAACGAAAGAAATCAAAAGTCGCATAATACAACATTTTACTTTAGGTCATGAAAAAAAGTTGATAAAATTATCTTTTCTGCGAAATTGCAGATTCGTAGAACAAATGTACAAGGATGTCGAAGGATTTACACGTAATATTAAGATTAAATATTATATTCTATGGGCTTAGAGGCTAAGACTACTCCAAGTTTGATGATGTACGCAGATGGCATGTGTACGGAAGAAGGACAAGGTAAAGGGTTTCGAATTAAGGTCCGATGCTAATGATTCGCATGATATGTGGTGACTGTCGGCGCGTGCCGCACGATGCAGCTGCCAACAGCTGCTCTCTAGAAAGGGATCGCTCGGTCTCCTTATTTTACTTCTTTTTACCTGTCGCTTTTGTGGTCAAACGACAACGCGTCCGTTTCTCGGAATATACAATATATAGATATAATACAGAAATATTTTTTAAACTAGACAAAATCTTTTTTAAAACTTGGCTGTAGTTAGGATCTTTATCTCTTCTGAAACGTTGGATGCAAAGATAATAACAGAGTTTAAGAGTAATCAAACTTTCATTATGCGCTTTCTAAGTTTCTCGAATGTGGATTGATAAGTTTTCTCTACATAAAAAAATTGAGACTAAATAGATTTATATGTGTAAATATCTTTGATCGTGTTGATATTAAATTGTTAGAAAAAATGAATTATATTATTTAATTATATGGATTAAATATAAATAAAAAATATTTTAATAATATTATTCAATTGGTAGAAAGAGAAAATTAATTAATTGAAAAAATTTATAGATCGACACAGACAATGTTGTTTATTTCGGGAAAATTAGTCGGCGAAAGTATAGCGGGATATATTCTAACGTATTAAGAGCAGCATTTTATGCGTGAGAGAGTACGGGGGTTCATATATCGCGTCTCGATCTGGCCAAAGTAGACGGAAGAAAGGCGCAAGGTGTTCTCTCGCAGTCAGGTGGCCGCCTTCTTCTGTGCACCTGTTGTTGGATGGTCAAACCTGCATTTCATCAAGTTTGATTAGAAGGGCAGAAAGATGATGGTCGGAAGTCGATGATACACAATTCGTAGTGTATAACTGACATTACGCAATATACTTGCAGAAAAAGATACACGTCGTCCGTAGCTTTATACTGTTCAGAGATATGCATTATATGTATACGTTAAAAAAAAAAAAAAAAAAAAAAAAAATTGAGTGATTATTATATACGGTTAATAAGACCGCTTAATAAAAGATAGAATAAGTTGACCGCGCATTGGTTGGCCATCGACTATCTGTCGGTGGTAACTTTTATTAATTATGCGCAATAAAGCAATAATTAAAATTTTATGGACTGGTTCAACTTTTGATTTTGTATGCAGGGTATCTTGGCCCTTTACTTCCTGAGATGCCTAAGAAGATATTCCAAATTAAAACGTTATACGACTACTAATTATAGGTCGACGCTGTAATTTCAGAATCTGATTTCCAGAGTGATTCCAAATGTCAGAAATGTTAAATAAATTTTACAAAGATATATGTTAATCGATTTTATAAACAAAAATATTTCTTCATCAAAGATACAAAGTAAAATTAAGCGCAAAATCACACAATTTCCTTACAATGATACGTAAGCAGATTACCTGTATAAAGAATTTATCGATTAACGGATGCGTCTTGATTGCGTGCGAACAGCAGTTGGTCCCTGCTAAAATCGTTTCTGGAATCCGAATCTGAAAGATTACAACGCAGCCTTACGTCTGTTGCAATTCAGAGAGACTCGGGGCTATAGTATACTAACCATCTGCCGCTCTGTACGATTCCAGACCGGCGAGGGCAGGCCTCACATCAGGCACCACCGGGACGGCTCACACTGCAGCAGATGCGGTCCAGGTTGGGGCGTGATCAGCCGCTGCGCCCGCGGCCGCGACACCGTGTGCGGAAAGTGTCCCGCTGGCACGTATAGCCCGCATCACGGCACGCAGCCCTGCTGGAACTGCGCCAGATGCGGCCCGGGTCTGTACGAGGCGCATCCGTGCACCTCGCGCACCGACACCGTCTGCGACTCCTGTCATCGCCCGTCGCCGGACAATCCCGACTATCGGCGCAAGTGCGAGGGCCGCGCGAGACTCTTCCTCGCGCCTGAGGACGCGCAAAGCACCGCCGAGGAGAGCGTGCTGGTGAACGAACCGGCCTACCGTTTCCAGCTCAACGACCGGGAGCAGATACTCGAGAGAGACGTGGAGGCCATCCTGAGGGACAAGTCGGCCGCTCGATCGGAGGATCTATCGAGAATCTAATTGCCGTATGAATGATAATCCCTCCCCTCTATAAAATATATTAGAGTAGTCTCTCCGTCTCCCACGGACAAGGCGGAAACGAAAAGTATATATCATTTTCGCAACAATTTTAATCAATTTGTTGTAAGATTCTCGAAAAGTCGAACGTAGAATACGCAAGAAATCAAGCTGATCACGCAAAATATAAAATTCGGTAGATTCGAGAATAGAATTAGAGATGAATAATGTATGTATGTTCGATATATTGATCGATCTTTTAATACTAGTCAATTAATATTTAAGAGAGCTAATATTTGACTGAGAGAAGTAGCGTACGATCCCGGTACAATTTTCGATTTGCATTGGAATGGAAATTTATTTTTTTTTTCTCTCTTGTTCATCACACATACACGCACAAGGGAATTCCGATCACTTTGCATCGTACGATGCAGCACAAATGGAAAACGCTCTCTATATGCTAAGTATATAATTAGCATAAAAAATTCTTTTCTCTTGTGTACGAATAAACAGTTGTACTTTCAACATTTAGGTCTACATGTCAATAAAAATTACATGTCGTTAATGAGACAAATATTTAGCGTAATTCAACGATCGTATTATCTATGTGTGTGTATGTGGGGGTTCTACAAATTATTTTGCAGAATCGAACGAATTTTTATATATACAGCCATTTTTGAATTTTAATATATATTTTTACGAAAATTTTCGTGATATGATACATTTTCACGTGCATTTGAATATATGAATATTGCATATGTCCATTGCGTAGATTAAACTCGCTATTATCATTGATTGACGAGAGAAGCTCACACGTTTACATCTAATCGATATATTCGAATCCACGTCGAAATGCGGTCTTTCGAATTTCATTTGGGATTAGTACGACGCGTAATGGCAGATGCCAAGTCGCATTTAGTTCTTGACTGCTATTTTCCACTTTATCGAAAAGCATTTTGATGTCCGTGATTACGAATCCGATATTCCAGCCACAAATAATTCGGCATGCTTTTTGAGTCGATCGCGCAAATGCGAGCGGTCTAAAGATATAAGCGTGACCAAACAAACGCTGCAAATTATAACATTCTAATGTCACTAGATCAATATGGCCGTTTACAGTTTTTAACATTATTTGTCTACATATACATTTGTACATACAGTTCTGTTTACGGATGTGAATTTCTGTATATTTTACACACAAACTTACAGTGTGAACAAACTTTAATGTTATACATTTCCAAAGATCTTTTTCGATATTGTTTTATGCTCTTATTTCGTTTGATAGGTATATGCATATCTCTCTAAACGCACGTGTATTCCAATTTTGAGGATGGATCGGGATTGCCTCGTTGCATATACGGCTTTTTTTTTGCTTGACAGAATTAATTGCACGAAATCAATGGTCGGTATCGATAAACGAGAATGTGCCAAGTTTGATACGTTCAAGGTGAAAGTTTCGACACGTGTCCTCATTTGGTTTCATTGGGTAATGTTATATTGGTTCTCAGCAGTGCGCGTTAAACTTCCAGAAATTATTTTCTCTCAAAACGAGAACGCTGTGGACCACTTATCAAAAATAAAGAAGGCAAAGTATATTTATATCTTTTGACTTTCATCATCATTTAATAGTACGTCACGATTGGTCCACACAATCCATGTAGCAATGTTTAAACTTAAAGATAAAACAAATAAGAAGAAATTATAAATAAACTATCTATATTTACATACGCGAGACATTCCAATAAATGTCGCGAACAAATAATATATTCTTGAAATCAGACATATATCGTTTCTTTTTTGTCTATTTTGGCGATATTTATGGTTAAGCAATCCAATGTTCAATTAATTCTCTCACGTATCATTGCGTAATTGATAACTTGATAGGACTAGTAATTCGGCGAGTTGAATCACTTGTCCACTCTGATATCGTTATACAATGATTCTTAACGTGCATTTAAAGTTAAACCTGACTCCATTTTATCTCTCTATATATATATATTTTCGTTTTTATACATAAATGTGAAACTGAGACTAGACGATTATTGTATCTAACATCTAGTGCGGCGACAAATATAAATGAGATTATGCGAGCCAAAACATGGCTTATTGTCTAAATCTACATACGTTAGATAATTTAAGATAATTTACACGCGGTTTTTGCCTATATATACGAAACGATGTTGACATTGTCCGATATCACAGAAAATACTCGAATATCATTGACATCTATATCGTATCCATTGCTATATCTCTAATCAAATATTTTGTGTTGATTGCGTCTCTCGAATCATGATACGTTTGTTATTTCATATATATTTGCAAATTTCATAGTCAGATACAGGTATGCGTAACTAATAATTAAACGCCAAGTTACATGCAATCAGACGGATCAGAGCCAGATGCGGCAAATTTTAGCGCTATGAAAGAAATGTGTATATCAAATAATATTATTAATTTATCTTGATACACACTCTCTATACTTTAAGAATAAATTGTTGTAAATATGCCATATAATGAAATACACTATCTAATCTATCATTTATTGTTTTATTCATCGTACCATTTCGATCCTTTATCATATATTAAATTTTTACGTTTATATAGAGATATATTTTTCAGAGGCGTAACTTTGGAAAAATGCGCATTTAATAAACTATAAACATAGGACGCGTCTCTTAAATAGAGATTATGGCCCCTTTAAAATACAATTGCTTGTACTTTCATGTTACAACTGGTCACAATGAATCAATATTCGTAACAACTTTGACGATTAAAATGACGAAGTAAAATGAGGCGACATTATCGAACATGTCTGAATAAATGAAGATAACTGTCGGAATAACGAGAGAATTGAGAGAGAAGAAAAGTAGACATATTTTTGTCCAAAGAAATTTAGTTTTTCATGATATAAATTATAACGATGCGTCTTACAAACATATACATACAATTGATATAAAATAAATCGATAATTTCTTTTTCTCTTACCTCGGAGGAAAGAAAGACGTAGGATATATTTTGCATTGTAAAAAAGTACGTAAAATTACATTAATAATAAGTGCAAAATTACACGATAAATAATGAATATGTATAACATTTCCATTATTTATCGTGTAATTTGACATTTATTGTTAATGTAGTTTTACATATTTTTTTTACAGTATGGGAATCGCTAGAATTATATATTTGGAAGAAGAAAGAAGGATGTAAACAAATGCATGCGCTACGGGAGAGACTAAAAGAATTGCTTTCGCATAAGATTGAATGTAGAAATACGATTTTTGAACTTTATGTTAAAACGACCTTAAAGCTTTCCTTAGAGCTCTTTGAAGCTCGGGGTTTGTGAAGGATCGAAGGGTGAATTCGTAATAAAGAAAAAGTAAGTGTATTCGAACAATGTATATAGCTAGGACAAAAAAAAATCCGTTACACAAGATTCGCTGCGAGATGAACGCCAAGAGAAATAACAGCCAAACTCAGCTGGAGATCAAGAGAGACCAATGTACGTCCATTAATTCTAATTCGACTTTAAAGCCACGGCGGTCAGGAGCCAACAACAGCACGGTACAATTCATGCATACGCTACATGAAGAAATAAATACAATCTCGATCATTGTAAAGGGACGAAAAATCGAAATCTATCACGAATATCATCATACGATGCATTCGGCCTGCATATAATCATTCTTTTCCACTCGACTAATTTTCTTTTTTTTTTTTTTGTGGGGAAAGGGGGAGTTGACTCACAATACAGAGGGCCTACTGTTAAATTCCTACAATTTCCTTAAATTTCTCTCTTAAATCTGTACACGATTAGACCGTAATGAAGAGGGGACGACACAGGATGACAACGCGATAAAAAATATCCCGTGGAACACGCGACAGACACTTGTTTTAATTTTTCTCTCGCGATCCGAAAAATATTCTTGAGATTACTATACGTTCGAATATCCGAATGTTGGAATATCCCGATGATATTGTGAAATAATCCTGAAATAAAAGGAAGGAGATAGGCTCCGCAGCAATTTAATGCAATAAAACGCGCATAAAAGCTTGGGAAGTTTTTCATATTACGTTGCTTTCTGCATCTGACTTTGCGAGTATTCGGTTCGCCGACTAATCTCATAAATTCTACAGTAGGCGTAACAATGAAAATTACACGAGTTAGTACCATTCGAGATATTCGAATTACGAATATTCGATTGTATGTTGCATTCGAATATCGAATCGTACAGACATTGACTGCTTCGATCGCCGGTTGATCGGGTCGCATCGCCGCATAATAATCTAACAACTTGTGTATCGTCACACACATTTCTCTCTTAACATATAATCCGTGTATTTATAATATATGTGAAGGTATGTATATATATATTTATATATATATTGCATATATATTAACGTAACTTTCATTTGAATGTGAAGCGGCCCGCACACGATTCATCGATTCACGCAAATTTTTCGCATATTTATCTAACATATGTGATTTGATTTTAACATCGCCAACAGCTTCAACTTGATTCGCAATAATCTTTTGCCACGTGAAACGTTGAATCGTGTGCGGGTCTTTAAATCTAAGCGCAACACGCGGTTTTCTCATTTCTATATTATAATAAACGAGCATAAACGCGAAGATAAAGGGATATCATTATTATATATAAATCTCGTTGGTTGTCTTAAAACATAATTTTGCCGAACATTATATAATCTTCCTTGCAAATCCATGACTGGTGATCGATATATAGTGATGGTCGAGGGTTCACGTCAATCAGTTTGTTTATATTTTTTTATTCATAATTTTCGGAAGAATAAAGCTCGATAAAATGATAAACTTATACTATGAGATTCATTGAAAAAAGTCGCGTGCAATATATGAAGATTGATAAAAATTGTAAAATGTCTTATAATTAATTTATATATATATATATATATATTATATATATATATTATATTGATAACATTATAAAAAACTATGAATAAAAAATATACATCATTAGCATACACATACAATATAAATTACAAAATTTGCATACATTACACGTACATTTAAAAAAAGACAGATCTGTTAACAATACCGCATAATGAATTTTTACACCGACAATAATTTATATTTAATACTGCATGTATATATTTAATAATTTATAGATTATATTTTGACATGTTTCAATATCCGTGCGCTTGAACGCTGATTCAATTTTGTAGCAAAGTACATATTATATGTAGAGTTTAGATTAAGAAAAACATTATACTTTTTTAAAACATCTCTCGAAATGTTAATCGCGAGATGAAAGGAGTGAAATTACAAAACCCATGCTTTTTTACATTACTTATGATTCAGCAACGATTGTACAATAAAAAATCTAACAGTAAAATATCTAAATCTTGTCGCGTATCGTAAAATAGTAATAATTGTAGAAAAGCGAAAAAGATAACAATAATAAAATTCCATCATGCACAATAAATCAAAAGGTAAAAAAACTGATAGCGTCGTGTCCTCTCGACCAATACTAGTCAAATATGTAACTAATATATATAATCTAAGAAAACAGGAGGAATATAATGAGGACTTAGAAATAGATAGGAGGAAAGGGGGAGGGAGGGAGTTACACTACATATGAATATGAAAAATATACATCTTACTTCCCTGAAAAAATAAGAAATAAATGGAGCGTAAGAAAAAAAATTTGAGCTTGTATGACTACAAATAGTGCAACCTGTAAATCTCTCGTAAATGTTATAGCCATTTGTAATTAATTCAAATTTTATATGTACAATTGTATAAAGCTTTACAAAGATCGGTAATATATCACTGATCGTTGTAAAGCGATATTTAAATCATATTTAGAGCTGCTCTTTCCATTGTTAATATTATATAAAACGCATTTCCCAAAACACATTTCAATTATTACCTATACAGAGACACTCTATTGAAATATACATCTTACGTAAAATTCTGAAAATAATAAAACTTCCACAATTACAAATCATTATTCTGTGATTTAGAGTTCAATTAACGATATATACTAAGCTTATGACATACCTTTCGCTGGAATCATTTTATAAACACAAGAATGACCAGCCATGGATTTATCGTACATCAATATTAATAATATAGAAAATCTAGGATATTGTTCCAAAATCAAGATTAGAATAAAATGTAATTAAATATAAATTCTACTAATTATATAATAATTAATTTGCAGCACTGTTAAATATATAAGGATATATCTATGTGATAAACAGCTAATATTATACAACTACTGTCATTGTGCCCAAATCTACTCTCGCTCACGCGACAATCTCATGGCGAAATATCGATACGAATAGTCCGTGAATCTAAACGGAACTCATGACGCATGGATACGAAATGATATAACAAAGAGACGTTCACATACAGAGAGATCTTTCAACCTTAGGGATCTGATCTTGATGACTCTCACCAATGTTAAGAGTTATATAAATCGTAACGATACAGAGGTAAATTTGTATTATAAAACTAAATAAAAAAACACATATCCTTTGTTGCAATAATGTGGCTCGAGTGATTCTATAATATATATAATAATAGCTATAAAATCTAGTTTTTTTTTCTCTGTTTCCCTCATTCTCGTTTCATCTGCATAAATTGTATAGATTGTAATATAAGATGTAAATCCATATAAAACAAATCTACACAATATCTTCAATTACGAGATAATACTGTCTATCATAGCCAGCTTATACAAACGTTTTTTTCTTTCTGTACGTGATTGATTTCAATTATCTGATTCAAATCTATGTCTCTTCGATAAAACGATATAGTGACACAAAACTACCTACACGAAGATATAGATTTCGTACAAGAGCGTTAAGAGTGTAAGCTTGGGTACAACGCAAATATGTCTTAACAAATAGTTATCAGTATCCTTTTCAACGACGTGCGAGATGACATCCTCCTTCATAATGATATGTCCTCTCACGACGCGGTACTATAATTTCTCGATGACATGCCTGCTAGGCCGTTTAAAATTGGTCCACCAGCAGGTCACAGATCTCTACCGACATTGATTCTTTACTTGAACGTACTGTTAAACGAAACATCTACAAGCAAATGCAATTAATTAAAAATTTTATATACATACACAATTTCTCTTGTCGCAAGTTTCTTAAAATCTTTCAGGAATTTGACAAGTTACCTGGGCTTGCTTATTAGGTTCAAGACGCAATAGACAACCCACTTGCTGCGCCCTCATATGAACGATACCGGCGCAGACAAAGTTATCAGGATTCGGGTCGATACCGTCAAGCAATTGCATCCCAAAACCTTGTAATCTTGTACGTACTTGTGCTAAATCCATTGGTTGCTGCGCTTTGAAAATCTTTTGCGATCGTTGTTGATTCGCCCTAGAAACAGATTTAACGATTTTGATAAACCAATCTAAATCAATTCTACGTCTTTTCTTAATCAAGTTTATTCTATATCTCATACCCGCCGAGATTTTTCCATCTTGCGAAGAATGATTCTCCGTTCATTTCCGTCGGTTCGAAAAACTTGTTAATTGTTAATGGTAACTTCATTGTGATTTTTTGTGGCACGTTATTATAAATGAAAGAGATAATCATACTCGGCGTATCTGCGAATAAAAAAAAATATGAATACATATATACATATAATAAAACTATTGATTATATTAGAAAACTAGAAAAATTAGAAAAATATCAAAGTAACATACTATTATAGTCATCAATGCATTCTCCATTGATCATTTGTTGGATCTGAGCGCCAGCCTCCAATATAGGATCAACAGATTTTACTTGTACGGCTAATTTTGCTTGATCCTCGTCTGTCCAAGATAGCTGTGGTTGAAAACTGTGTAATGCGTATTGTGTTTTGTTTCCATAGAAAAGGCCTATACGCCCAAGATTTTGCCTAAACTCTGATTTTACACCGATTTGTATCAAGTCGTTCTCGAACAAGACACCATTATTCTTACAAACAAATCTGGAAAATAAAGTTAGGGTAATTAATTCAGATATATATCTTAATATTTAAATTATGTAAAGATATTTAATTGTACATGTATCTTACTTCTTAGGATTGTATGTATTTTGGGTGCCATTGGTAGCACCAACTTTATTTGGCATATTGTAGATATCCCCCAAAACATCGAGTAGTACACCTGTGTTACTAGACGGCTGAGAGGAAGGTGGGGTCGACAGTCCTAATAGATCGGCGGAAGAATTGTTAACTGCTGCGACTGTAACAGTAGTAGGAGCTTCAGCATGGTGATTAGCGTTTGGTGCTGGACTTTTGTTTTCTCTAATTTCATTCTCCGGTACACGACCCGGTTTTTTCTTCTTTAAAACTGCAAGGATAGAAGACTCCCTCTCGGGGAATGCTGGCATTTCTTCCAGCACGGTAGCCTGTAAAAATTCAGGTATATATCTGATTACGCTAATCTCATACACATATATTTCAATTATAATACATATATTGCATATATTGCGTACCAAAACATCAGTTGAGGCAATGATGCTCAGTTGTAAATATTCCGACGCTCGCTGTTGCAACTCAGCATCTGCACTACGTAGATTACTGTGTTGTCTAAAGACATCTTGAATCTGGCTTCGAATTTCAGGAAACAGATTGACAAACTTTATATATGTCGAAAGCAGTAATGCTCGAGTCATAGGAGAGCATAAATGATACTGCGCAAAAGAGAAAGTAGATTTGTTAGATATAAATTCTTAGTAATACATATATTATTTTGTTAAACATTGGACAAACACTTACTTTGGAATGTAAGAGCTGGAACTGGACAGCTGGAGAAGACCGTTGGTCACCAGCAATGAGATTACCAAATTCTCCAAGTATGTAACCACCGACTTTAACCATATTTTCGTGACAAGCTGGCGCTTGTAATGCCTACAACAATACGCATAACATGTACCTAAAATAGTTTGAATAAAATTTTAGCAAAACAAGTAAATGGTATCTTACCTCGAAGACAGTTTTTGCAGCATAACCCTGCACATCGTCTCGATTGATAACGATTTGGATAACACGATACCAAACTTCCTCGGAGACATAATCGCCTGCTATCCTAATTAAGTTTAGAATAACATCGACGTACCAAGTGTAATCAGTCGCATATTTTTCGGCTAGAATCGCTACCTTAAGGACCATCTCCTCTCTAATCGAATAGTCGGCCGTTTCCAAATAATTTAGCATTTCCTGAACTATTTCTTCGGCATTACTTTTATCGCACATGGCATATAACAGATCTACCGCCTGTTGTCTCACGGAAACATCCTTTTCCATTTTCATCGATAATATAACGACTTCTTGATGTTTCTTTACGGCTTCATGCGAGAATTCCGAGGTAGCCAAATGGCACATAGACTCGAGTGCCAAATATCGCAAATTAGTCTCGCGGTTCGATAAAAATTGTCCGAGTTGGTTGCACGCTCGTACTAGAAGATTCGGCTCACTGTCGTTGTGAATAATTAAACTAATGGCCTCAAAGAGTACAGCATTTTTCGCGTTGGAATGCTGAACCTTCTTCGACTTTGGTGGTTCTTGAGCTTTGTTTAATATTGTTTCTAAGCACTCATTTAATCTGCCCCTCACACCTGGATCTTCAGCTGTAGCGATATAAAATTTAAATGTAGATATATTATGCAACTCATTGTGTTTTTAAATAAAATATAAATATATAAATACCTGGTGGTGTATAGTTTTGCAACAAGCGTAACAATTTGACGGATAACCATGGAGCTGGTACAAAGTAATACGTATAATCCTGTAGATCTGTGTAACTCGATGTAACAATCTATAATTGTAAAAGAAATATCAAATAATAATATTCCCATTTTTACATGTATAGATCAATCATATATTGCCAACGTACTCTACTTAATCTCGAAACTGCGAGACTAACGCAGCCTTTGTATTCATCTGGATTCCGCTTTACGAGAGCATCTATGAGCGATGCCGCGGCCGTTACAACACCCAGATGTTGATCATTTAACAGATGAACTATGCGCGACGTCCATTCACCGCCAGGCACGACATCGGGCGCGGTGCGTAGTAATCGTAAGAGGCATAATGCAGCACTTTGTTTCACAACGTCCATAGTATCTCTAGGGAACAAATATTACTTGTCAAAATTGTATGAAAATCCAATATATTTGATAACTATAAATACGATATTTGATAACTATAAATACTAATATGAACTTTATATATCGATAAATGTACTACTTCGTACCCTGAGACAAGCAGTTTTGGAATTTCATTGCCAAAGGCTTCTGCCATTTCCTTGCTACCGATATTGGCGATACATTGCAATGCCAAGTTGACATGAATTGGATTGCGCGAGCCGAGATCATTTTTTATACTTTGAATAATTAATTTGATCAAATCACTGTTAGTATTCACCAAGACTGATATGAAAAGGTAACCCTAGAATTGAATAATTGTATATTGTATCTGCACTGATGATTCTGACTGTGATGACATCAACAATTATACTTACAATTTGTTTTTCCGAATACTTGTTTGATGAAAGTAAATTGACAGCTTCCATATGTCCAAAGTCAATATCATGACCAAGAAGGAAAATGAACAGCAGCTTGCAAACATATTTCTTTTTCTGGTATCCGTCAAGTGTTTTATCTCCTTTAAACTTGCTGCGAATGTTTGCTAGTTCCTTGTTAATTCTTTTAATCTCTGCCTCTTTACTTTTACCTAGTAATATTGTTTATATTATTGTAATATCATAATGTTATTTAAAAAAGAGAAAGAACACTTTTTTTCTTCACAAAATAAGATTACAAAATTATAATTATTAATGAAAATGCCCATTTAAAAATAAAATGTATTTATTAAGAGAAGATAAAATTTTCTCTTCCTTTTTCCATGTATATTTTATTATATTTTATGCAAATATATATCGATCAGCAGTAATATATCGATAGAAATATCTGAAGAATTAATGGCGATATGCCAACTGGCTTACTGTACCAAGGACGATATTTTTATCTATGTACAGTTGTACATTAACATACAATACATAATTAAAATTGCCAGACATAAAGATAGTTATAAATAAATTACATATATAAAACTATAATGCTTTTACTTTATAAATATATTAAGAAAAATTGTATATATATTTTTTTTTAAATAAATCTTCAACTAATGATGCCAATGTGTCACAGATTGATATTTGAGAGTCAAGCTCTATCAGAGGAAGATAGGCCTGTATCAGAACTCCGCCCCCTTTCTCTTGCTCTCCCTTTCTCAGTGACACTTTGCATGCTATTTCAATGGCACGCTATCACTCGATGAATGACATTCCGCTAAGTTTAAAATATAAAAGGCACCGATATACATTTATAAATGGTTGAGAACAATAATTTGGCAATGTCAATATTCGCAAACTGCACATTAGAGAAAAATGAGAAAATATTAATATTAAGAAGAAATAAATTACAATGTGAAACTACTCACAATTTCTGATATCCGATATGAACACTGCCAATCCACGCATGCCATCTCCTCTGACGGCCGGCATTCTGCCTCGTTTGCTTAAAACTACCTGTGAATGAGATCGAGCTATAAAGATACTTGAACGTTCGTCCCCTTCAATCCGAGACGTGCTCCAACGTAAATATACTGTAATTGGTATTTGTTTCGCGCACTAAGAATAGCATGACGCAACGGATTAAACGAGACGCGTGGTCACTCTTATCGTATTTTTCTATATCGCTCCTATCGTTTCTATAATCACAAAACTATCTCTTCCTTCCTTTTTTTTCCAGATGTGATTATCGGAAAGCGTGTTATCCACGACGGAGTAAAATTCGGTTGCTTCGACTCTTTCGGAGGTTCCAGCATTCGCGAACGCGATCGTCCACAAATCACGATAATTGACCGTCGTGACGATCGCGATTAGCTCGTCGGAGCCGGCGCGGCCTGACATCGAAGCAGTGACGTTGATCTTTGACAGCACCCGGGGCAGCGATCTCTTTCCCGGAGTAAAAAGGTAGGCGCGATCTGGTCGAAATGGATGGACGATGGGTCGACGATTGAGAAATGCGAAACGCGGGACGATCGATCGATCGGAGCATTTAGGAAATACGAGAAACGAGAAGGAGAAGCGAGAGCGCCTTCATTTTCGCTCTTCTCTTCGGGCGAGCTGTCGGAGAAAGTCGCGTCGCCGGATTTTCCTCCTTTCGGAGCAAAATTTCCGCCCGATATCCCGCCGTTATTCGTAAAAGTTGGCTTGGTCTACGTACCGGTCTCGGCTAGGGGGTTGTGCGTTCACGCACGGCTCGGTCGCGGGGCGCACGGTAGGCGTGGAACTATTCGCGGACCCGTGCCAGAGACTTCGTGGCTGTGGCTGTCGCCATTTGCAACCGTCGACCGTCGACTGGCTCTCTGACGGACGACGGGCTCTACCCGTCAAAATGCCAGCGCGCACGCGCGGTTCACGCTGGCGCGTGGAATTTTCATATTTCGAACGCTCAAGCTTCACCGCTTCACCGGTCGACGGTCGATCGATCGCCGCGAAAAGGCACCGCGTGGAGGGGCGTCTCTGCGCTCTATCCGTCGATAGAACTCTCCGTAAATTGCAATATCGAGTCCCTGCAAAGAGTCCGCGACGAGAGGAAGCCGATGGACATTTATTTCCTAAGTGTAAGTATCTCTCTATCGCGCGCACTTTCACGTCGTCGCTTGAAAGAGGGAACGGATTTTGAATTTGCCGGAACGAACCGGAAATGGAAAATCTATTTTTTTTTCTTCTCATATTTTTCTAGCATTTTGAATTAAAAGAGACGATGCCTTTTATTTCGAGCAAAATTTACTTTTCCGAGATTACTCAAAATATTATTATTTTAAGGGACGAGAAAAGTTTTGCTGACTAATCGGTGAGATTAAAAATTTCGTATTTTGAGCTCGACGGTTGATTGATCGCCGCTAGCCGCTAATATGGCGCGATAGATTCGACGCGGAGTCGCGTTTTAGTTCCTTCGTCTGGCTGTTTCTTATTCGTTCATTTCGTCAAGCTATCGGTGACTGTTTCCCATATTCCAGTTCGTAATCAGGTACAATTACAAACAATACGCATTTATCTGATTGTGAGACGAGTTGTAGAATTCGAAAAAGTGATGGTTTCAATGATACATCATTGATATCTTTGTCCTTTACGAGAGGTTAAAAAGTTTTAATAGAGAGATAACGTCATTTTTCCTAATTTTTGTCTTAACATTTTAGTAAAATCTGAATCTGAGACTTTAGTATCAAGATTTATTATTTAGATATTTTATAATTTTATATTAATGCTTGAAATGGTACCAAGTAAAATTGTGTCGAAAATTAGCGAAAGGCAATGTATAACAATATTTTATAATACATCATTACATGTACAACAAAAAATTACTTCATTAAAAACTGCCTTTCAACAAAAATTAAACAAAAATTTTAGTAATGCAATAAACATAAATAATTTTTCAACATTATTTAAGTCTACGTATGTGCAGAAAGAAAGAGAAAATATCCTACGCGCAAAATCAAGCGCATTCTCTTTAACAAATTGGAGATCAATCTTAGTAAAAATTTAATGAAGTTTGAAAAGAAATTGTTAGGCTATCCTATATACATATATGTATACATGAAGTTTATGCTTCATTATATGATATATTTCATAACAAAACAACTGCTTCTCTAGATGATATTATATGTATTATGTTCCAATGTACAATGTACTTTTATCCTTTTATTCGCTATAATGAAATCAATGTAGCTAAGTAATAAATTTATGCAAATAACATATACTTTCTCCCAAGAGGAAATTATAGGTTACGTTACACTTTGCTGTATCTTTTCAAGCAACATCTCTATTCTGCCTTTCATAACAGGTTGTCCTTTCTTCGTCTTCTTCGATAACACCTTAAAATTATGCAATTTCTTTTCCTTATATTTTCTCAAGGCTTCTTCTCGTTCCGCTTTTACACGAATGGCATCCTCTGTTCTATTCTTATTCTCGTCTTGCTTGCGCTTGTACTCCTGCTTGGCCTTGTAAAAGGCATAGCTTTTACTTTTTGAGTTGCTGTTTACAGATGTAAATATATTTAATTAATATCAAAATTTATATCAGATTCTAAATTGAAATGTTGAACAATGTGTTTATATATATACCTTATCTCATTTGTATTGTTGGATCTATTTAAATTTGATGACGCTTGTAAATTCTGCTGATCCTTTGCAAGTTCCTTGTAAAATCCGCGCAACACAGCTTTCTTTCTCTTTTCTTCCCACTGATTAACTAATACACAAAAGACAAATATTAAAGAAATAGTAAATCAACCTACTTGATGGATGTTATATACATACTTTTATACTTATTGCTATATTTTTGTAATCTGTATCTTTTTTTATCAAATTTCTTCTCGCGTTTCTCATTTTTATCGTCTCCCTTTCCTGTAGGTTTCTTATTTTTAATATTTTTCATTTTATAGTCTGATAAAAATGTCCATGTGACATCAACGTTCATATAACATCCATAACCTCCACAACACATACATTAACGCCCTCGGCAATATATGACTAAAGTATAAAGGTGCCTTTTCATGCTGACGCTCGACGCTCATTTTTAGCGGCAAAAGACGTCACGTGACCAAAATTGACGAATTGGTATCTTTATTTTCGGTCACGTGACGTCTTTTGCCGCTAAAAATGAGCGTCGAGCGTCAGTATGAAAAGGCACCTTAAAACAGCTAGTCAAAGGAAATGTGATAACAGGAAAATACAGTTATCTATTTTACCTACGAGAAAAAGAGATTTATAAAAAGTTACAATTATATTATATAATTATTATAAAAGTTACAATTATATTATATAATTATTATAAAAGTTACAATTATATTATATAATTACAAATTATATTTTATTAAAAATTATTTTAATATAAAAATGTTTTATTATACAATGATTATTATTTAAACAAGATTATCTTTATTATATTATTTATCTGAAGCTACGTTAAAAATTGTAAGCATGTTATAATTCTTTAAATTCGATTAAAATTTTTGACAGAAATCAGCTGATTTCTGTCAAAAAACATTAATCGCCGATAAAACATTATAACACATATTATTTTAATATATTATTTTAAAATTTAATTAGTAATTAACACCTTATTAATATTTTTTGTCAGAAATCAGCTGACTAAGGAGCTGATTTGCTAATTAATTTTTAAAATAATAATATGTTATAAAAATTAAATTAATATGTTTCAGACACAACAGCAGTACTGGTGTCTGACTGGCACTGCCAGTTTGCTCGCTAAGTCGGAATTGCTCGGACCGCCGAGCCGAGCCGAGCCGAGCCGAGTCGAGCCGAGCCGAGCCGAGCCGAGCCGAGCCGAGCTCCGAGTTCGCACGTACGCGCGTACGCCGCGACCCGACCACCGCCATTACGACTTTGCGACCTTGGCGTGCTGCTCGTCTCGTAACTGGTACAAGCCTGTCTGTCTTGCCAGGTGCATTTTCGGTTCGCGATAAACGTTTTGTGCGCTCATCGCCGGTCCGCGACAGTACGAGTGTGAGTTTAGTGTATTTATGTACTTAATTATCGTACAAAGCCGATCGCGTCGCGAAATCATGTACCGACATCGTGATCGCGATCGCACGAGCGAGTCCATTACGCGGGCAACTTCATTACACGGACGGATCGAATTACGATACGTTGCACTTTCGATGCGAATTTCCCGAATTTTTCGGCGTTGTCGATCCGCGATTTCTACGTCGTTGAATTGTGAAATATAAAACATAGTGAAATGTAGTGCCCATTTCTTGGAATATCGGCGACTCCTAGTGCGTCGCGGGGGAGTCGCCGTATCATCGTCGTTCGATGAGGCCCTCCGATAAGTAGGCGTTGAAAAAAGCGGCGACGCGAAAACAGAGCATCGGTTTTATTCGCGCGCGAATAAGCTCTCGCGATTCTCGCGTTTTACCGAAACGCGTCGAAATGTGATATCTAAAATCCGGGCGTCGCCGCTCGTCGCGAACGAAAAAAAAGTAACGCGAGTGCAAGTGTTTCGAAGCTTCTTCGAAGAGGAGGCCCGGGGTGGCATCGGGCAACGGCGGAGCAACGATAGGGTAAATATAATTTACAATTTATTTAACTTTTCATTTGTTATTTGTGAGATTATCTCTTTATTTTTGCGATAATGATTCAAATTTTACATTGTATAATAATGAATATAAAATATCCTAGATTTTATATTTTGAAATACTTGGAATATTTAATAATAAATATAATAATTTTTTTTACTAATTTAATAATAATAAATATTTGTATATGTATAAAATACAATACATTGTATATTATATTTAAGAGATATGTAGATATAATTATTTATGTAATGCGCGTAACTGGATTCTTTTACTGTTAAATATTTTAATTAAAATATTTAATAGTAAAAATAAATAGTAAAATATTTTAATTTAAATATTTTTTATAATTATTTTCTTTTTTTAAAAAATATTTTTTTGCAAATTATGTAGTTTTTTTTAATATCTTAAAGTAAATAACAAAAATTAACTATGCGCATAATATAATCACTTTTTGAAACATTAAAATTAATATTTAAATTTTCAAATTAATTTTAATATTTAAAAAAATGATTTGGAATATTATAAATAATTTAAATATTTTAATAATTGTTTACATAATATTTATATTTACGTTTATATTTTACAGATTAACATTGTCTACAATTCCGCACATCAAATTGGTGAGTGTTGATTTATAATATTTAAAAAAAAATTTTAAGGTAATGTAGTTGTGAAAATTATATCAGAAATATTTTAATACATTTATATATATATATATATATATATATATATATATGTATATGTATAAGATAAAAATATTAGGAATAAACCTTTTTTCTCTGATAATTATAATATAATTTGCAATAATAGATGCATTGGTAAAATTCTTTTTATTCTTATTTTAATTCTTGCAAATTGTTTGATATCAAAATTTATCTTTTTTTATTTTTATACTTATTACACATTAAAAGAAAAGGCTCAAATTAATTGTAATATTATATATAAATTATATATCACAAATTCATTATCTTGAAATGAATAAATTAAGATAAATTATTGTATATATGTGTTTAATTTTTGAATGTGTCTCATAATAGAGATTTTTTCAACATGCATATATTATAAACATAAAAAATAAGAAACGTTTAATAGTTATATCATAACACACTTCAATTTATTTAATAGAACGCGCGTTAATAATTAAATTATATCTATTTTTATAATGCGCTAATTTTATCTTTTCTCCAAATTTATTTATGCAAGTTTATTGATAACTTGACTTTAATAAAGTTTATTAAAAGTAAAGTTTAGTTTATTTGAAACAAAGTAAAATAATATTTAATAAATATTTTGTCGCGAAACAAAGAATATAATAAATTATTTTGAAGATTTAATCAATGATATTCATAAATATTAAAATACTTTATATTTCTTTGAAGAGATTTCCCCTTTCGAGAGGAAAAGAAGCATCCAGAGTTTATTTTTTATCATTTTTTACTAATGTATATACGTATAGGCCTTTTTACATATTTCTGGCTGCGTTTCTCCAGGCCTGCTCAGTATTATTGAATTTTAAATATATTATTGAATTTTAAATTTTTGCAACGAGAATGTTGCGAATAATAAAAGCTATCGACTTATATTGCGGTTAATATTTATGACTGTTGCCGAGAGTCGGGGTTCAGAAAAGTTGCCGCCACCTCTGCTTGTTGTGAGGTACTCTAATAATAATAATAATAATAATAATAATAATAATAATTGGCAGTTCATGTTGGGGAGCGCGGTGGTTTTATGAAAATATAACATTTTATTATTTTATAATTTTTATTCCATATTATTATTTTAAAATTTAATTAACGAATTAACATTTTAATCAGCTGATTTCCGTCAGAAAATATTAATGTTTCACGTTAAAAAAAATGTTACAGAAATCAGCTGCTAACTGTCAAAAAATATTAATCGAGTTTCAAAAATTACAACATATTATTTAAAAGATATTATTTTAACTTTTATAACAAATTATATTAAAAATTAATTAGCAAATTTATAACATATTATGATTTTAAAATTAATTTAGCAAATTTTTACTTTATTAATATTTTTTGACAGAAATCAGCTGATTAAAGCGTTAATTTGCTAATTAATTTTTAATTTGTAATAAAAGTTAATAATATCTTTTAAATAATATGTTGTAATTCTTGAAACTTGATTAATATTTTTTGACAGTTAGCAGCTGATTTCTGGATCATTCTTTTATACATGAAACTTTATTAATATTTTTTGGCAAATCAGCTGATTAAAACGTTAATTCGTTAATTAAATTTTAGAATAATAGTATGTAATAAAAATTATAAAATAATAAAATGTTATAAATAAAATATTACAGTACTTTAAACTCGATTAATATTTTTTATCAGTTATCAGCTGATTTTTGTCAAAAAATATTATTTAAATTTCAAGCATTATAACGTATTATTTATACACGAAGAAAATTTTCTTTTAGAATTTATCCTGAAAATCGTAATCGTGGGACAATATGGTATGTAAAGAATTTTATGAGAATTTCTCTAATTAATATTTATCAGAATAAAAAATTATAATATCTATCACAAAATATAAAATAGGTTTGATTAATTTTACTAAAAGTATGGTAAAATTAATGAAACATATTTTTAAAATTCTTTCCATATCTCATATTGTCCCACGATTACCATGATTTTCAGGGTAAATTGTAAGAGAAAATTTTCTCTATGAAATATAATTTTATTTTTTGTAACATATTTTTATTTTAAAATTTAATTAGCAAATCTGTCAGTATTTTTAATATTTCTGTAAATTATATATTTTTTCTCTTTCTCTGCTCTTTTTTCTTTTTCTCGTGGCATTATTCGCGCTACTAAATCAAATTTCTATCTTTGCATTTCCCGATTTCCCGCTTCGAGACTAACGGGCTCCATTTATAAGAGATTGAACAATTATTCATAGCACGGTATATAATTGAGGAAAACAAGCAAACTGACGTCGTCGAAAAGATAGTAGCTCTTTGGTATGTGCTACCAAGTTATTATTAGCTGACAAAATCCGAGACAGCCATAGTATCCGAGGCCAGATCCGCTCGAAGGAGATTCTTCGAGAGTTCGATTATTTCGATCGTCGTACCTTCGTAATTCAATGTCGAGGATACGATCGAGAAATAGCTCGGCAATTTTCGCTTTCCGCATTCATGTTACGCGAAATCAAGAATATATTTATATATAATCTTTTATCATAAATTTTTAATTAATAATATCGATCGAATATAAACTTTGCCCTTATATAGAATAAGACTTTATCGCATCTTTTAAATTATATAATTACGTGGATGTAGTGAGCGATCTTCGGAACGACCTATGAATGCCGAGAGGTCATCACTGGTCATATAATGACACCGCGTTACAAGTTACAAACCGCAGTACGAACTTGAGGTTAACGTGCCGTGGCGTCATTCAATGACATCAAATCCATGTATACGAATTAAATTTCGAGATAAATTTATTTTTTATAAAATAGACAATTGATATAAATTATAGAAATTTTATTTAATTATTTCTATTTCGTCTAAAATTATGATATTTAAGATCGATTTATTTTTGACGATTTTTATGTAAATCTGCAGACGAAATGTGATGACCGGTTAACCGGTTTGGTATTTTATATAAAGAACATTAATGTATAGGCTCCTGTGAGACGATTTAAACTGCAGTTAAAATATATCCGCAAGATGTAAGTCGGAGATAAAGGTATTTCTTCGTTAAAATTAAAAAGTCAAAGTTAAAAATAATGATACAAAAGAGGAAGTGATCGAAAAAAAATTAATCATTGTGGGATAAAACTCTATATTAGGTGATCTTGAGATATGCGACATTTTAAAAAGCGTGATATAATTTTCGTAATGATCTTTTTATGTAGGTATGTTGTAAATCGGTGTATTATACGCGGTGACCTTATCTTCGATCCATATTAGGACGCCTTTTATCGATCGGTGAAACCCCCACGGAGATGACGTCACACACTCCAGTCAACATACTGGTGTAGTGAACGTTTCAAACGAGGGGGAGGAAGTCAGCTGTCTCGTAAAAAATCTTGTCCTACTGGAAATATAAGGAACGTACCGACATTGACACACTTTGGCTTCAACCTCGATGATCTCGATGGTCGTGATCTGGTATCTTTTATCCTTTCATTGCTATACGCGCTTTGTAAGATGACATCGTATATAGTATATTCTCCGTTATGCATATAATGATTAAATAAATGAAAAAAATTAGAATTTAGAAAATTTAGGGATTTTCTTCTTTAATTTGTGTAAATATACATAAATCACGAATAAAACTTTAATTTTAAAATGGAAAAAAAAAAAAACAGCAAATCGCGCTATTGCAAAAACTTATTTAATCTGGATTATTAATGCAAGTATATTTTAATCATTTTCACAACTCTGTGTCATATTCGTACTGTTCGCTTTTAATATAATCATGCAAGTTTATTTTCTTCTCGTCAAGTTCAGGATTATAGCGAGTGCATCTGTTTGGCCAATTGTTTCTTGGATTCATTCAATTAAGTAGTTGGACGTGAGGAGTCTTTTCGATGGTGGTCTGATTCATGTGAACGTATCCTTGAAGAATGTTCGGACTGTATATGAGAAATGAGGGGGCGTAAAGAATGACGTGCCGTTCCTCCATTCAGTCGAACGCAACTCGTGACGACTCAAAGCGCCGAAATAGCGTCGGCGTCACACACACACGCATACACACACACACACAGGACTTGTCAGTTTCACAATACCGTAAAAGAATTTTCTCGTGACGACGTAAACATTCTTTTAACCCGACTTGTTGACGCATCTCGATGCCGTTGCCAATTTTCGGCAGACGCAATATAAGAGGAATGCGTTCTTAATTTTGCACCTTTGTTGATTTGTTCAAAGATATATACAATCGGTTCGAAATCATCTTTTATAATAGATTGCGCGAGTTTTATTTGTCTGATATACAAACATTACAAAACAATATTATTAGATAGGCTGACAATCAGATTATTATATTAGGCGATAACGCGATAACGATATATTCACAATTAATTTCTAAAATATAGCAATATAATTTTATATTGCTATTTTAATAATGTTGTAAACTTTTGAAATATTTTCTAAATTATAATTCTTGTTTACAGACTATTACAGGCTTTTATGAATAGATTACCTCGTCGATGTTGCGATGAGCGTTATTGACTTGAAAGAGACCTTTTAATTCGCCATACTAATTAATCAATCAGCATCGTAAAAATCATATCAGTCATTGCAACTCGTTAAACTCTCGTCTTACACGTTATTTCTAGACTCTTTTATTTCCAACTCACGTTTTCTGATATTCGGTTTAATCTACGTGAAGCAGAGAATTTAATTTAAAAAAAAATTAATTTAATTTAAGAATTATGATAAAAAACTATGGTGAAAAACAAATATTATTCTGGCACGCGCCTTTTATTTCCGTCTTTTCTTCATAAATATGAATAATTTTATCGTGACACATGTGTATAGGAATTTTACGAGATTGTTCTTTCGCGGGGGTCGTTCATAAGGAAACGATCGTGTAAATTTATTAGTCATGCTCTATTATGCGCGGGCAATGATGATGATGATTCGTTTTGTGTCTTTTCCGAGATCGCGTGTGTCGCCTACGCACAATATTTATATGAACAAATTGAAAGAACCCGTTTTTATATTTAACAAATTATTTGTTTTAAATACGAAAATAAATTCGATCGCACTCTTTCAGAAAATTAATCTATTAACCTCAAGTTTTCTCTCAATATGGAATAATACATTTGTAATTTGACAATTAATCTGGCGTCGAAACTTTATCGAATTTTATCGTCTTTTCTTTCCCTTCCTTTTTAAGAAAGATGGCTTTTTAAGAAAGAATGAGAATCGCGCATAACCAAATATGTCATTCAATCATTCGCTTCAACTATTTTAAATATATAATTTTAAACCGATTATCTCTTAATTTTCCAAAAAAATAAATGTACGAAATATTGCGTATAAAGTGCGATATCCATAAATGGCAAAACAAACGCGCTCTTTCGTCCTACACGAAATGTAGGCGGCGACGTTTCTCCATTTTGTCTCGATCGATCATTCGTCGTTAATGACGCTTCGGCTTTCCGCCGCATTAATGTGTAATTAAACTAAGAATAAAAGAACCGACATCGAACGTGTCAACTTTGCGCGAATGTTCGCTACGAGAGAGCGTCGAGAGCGACCGCGTGCGTAGTGACGAGAGAAGCCGAGCGCGGCCGAACTCCCACGAGCGGCCTCGCCGGCCTCGCCGGCGTCGCCGGCTATTTAAGGAGCTGCCGGCGAGCAGCGCTCATTCCTCAGGCGGGACTAGATACGCGCACGTATTCTTGTGATTAGAGAGTCGCTCTCCAATCGTGTTTTTCATCGAACGCGAATCCCTCGTTGTAAGTGATTCAGTGACAAGTGTGCTATTCGAGCGGAAAACATGGCTGATAGTGGTATCAAGCGCAACATTCCCATCAAGCTCGGCGACTTCAGTGTCATCGACACTGAATTCTCAAACATACGCGAGCGCTTCGACGCTGAGATGAGAAAGATGGAGGACGAGATGTCGCGGTTCCGTAGCGAGTTGATGAACCGCGAGAGCAACAACTTCTTCAAGAGCACTACCAGGTATGCGTATGAGGGATCGCGAATTCTCTCGCGAAAACGCCTAACCTCTATTTCGCAAGAACGCGGCGTTATGTTATTTATCATTCTCTTTCTCTCTTTCTCGCGCAATGAATTCATACGCGTAATATTTTATTCAATTTTGCAAAAGCATTTTCTTCCAGTTACGATGTATGCACATACTTGAAGCTATTGAATGTTTTGTTTACATCGACGTTCGATGTTAACGGCATGTTTATGCGCACAATACGCCGGTAGTGTCTGTATCGAGGTCACATAACTCGAGAAAAATATACGCGAATAAAATTACTGTTTTCTCATATATGTTATATATATCGGTAATATAGAAAAAGAAAGAGAGAGAGAAAAGGACCGATAAAAATTGTACGTCACAACTGAATAATACAGATGACACCAAGTATTGATTTTTCCGTGCTCGAAAACGCACCAACAGTGTAACGAAATTTGTCGTAGATTGCGGCAAAAAGATCAGAGAACATGAAAGCGATCTTTGTTTCAGTACTCTTACTATACGTTTTTGTTCTTGCAATTTTTTTATCATTTGCGCTCCATCATATTGATATGCGACAGGTTTTAATATATGCTTCATAACTTCGATGTAATATAAGAGCTACTTCGTTTTCTTTGATCGCGCGACGACGCATGTCACGCATTGAAATTACTGACGATTACAAATATTCAGTCTATTCAATGATTATTGACGGTTTCTAACAGAATGTATACGTATACAATTTGATGTATTTGAAACAAATTTTTTTTTCTTTTATACAATGTGAAGGTTTACAGTTTCTCGATCTTTGATTTATAAATTCCATTTTTAGAGTGATGGGAAAAATCACTCATCTACCGATCGATCGTAAGCGTTTTTATAGAAGAGCAAATCAATTTTTTAAAGCAATAATTTATACTTGATTTATAAATATAAGACCTTATATCGCATAATAGAGAAAATATAAATGTAATATTTGGCACACATCTACTAAACATTAAAAAAATTAATCTCTCTTAGCATCGATAAAAAAAAAGAGAGCGATACAAATATAGATAATTTATCACGTTAAAAAATCTGGCACAAATTAATTTACGCAATAATTCTTATTACGTAATTTTACGTTTCATTTTAGTAAATGTTATATATATATATATATATATAGAATGTATTATATTTCAATCTTACATATATATTAATAATAACAATAATAGCATTAAATGTCATTAATGACATATACAGGACATATTGAATAGATTAACAGTAGAAAAGTTTATTATTATATTTTGTCATTATCACATAAAATGTCATCAGTGCAAAAGTCAAATTGTGCCGTAGATTTTTCCAACGCAGCATGATTCGATCGCCGTTTACGGCGGTTCACGGATTACCACGATATTTTTGCATCGATATCGTCGTTTCACGCGCATTTCGTATACCTGCTATTTATAGAGATTCCGTCACTATACTCGCAGACCAGAAGCAGCTCTTCTCTTTAGCCTCTCAAACTGCGCGACCGTCGTGAATAATCTCGGGGTGTATGTGCGGAAAATACGCAAACATCTAACCAACTGCGCTAAACTTTATCGTCGAAATTTTCGTGATTTTCGCGATAACGCGAATTTATTTGCTTATATATCAAAGGTGTAATCAACGATGTAAGTTAATTGCGTTACGCGGTTGTTCGCACGATATTATTGAAATTATTTTGTATTTCGTTTACACGCGTTTCTCTTGGCGTAAAATAATTTTACAAAAAATTTTTTAAACCATCATTATTTTGTAAAAAGAATCTTGAGTGAAAGTATAAGAGCGTCAAATTTATTTTTATTTTATCTTTCACAAGATGAGCTTTTTACGAGATCGGCAGTCCAATATGATATTCATATATCAAATTTCACACGGCAAGTAGCGATTATTTCGTTATGTGATGACACACTCATGTTAAATCCGACATGTATAATTAAATACATTCTTGTGGGAAACGCGTGGAGCTCTACGTGTTGTTCGCGGAATTACAAGCGATGTCTGTTACATAATTACGTCGGATGCGTCTCGTTGGATGCGCTCGTTGGATGAACGGGCGCGTTTACTGTAGTTTCGATGTTTACACTGATACATACGCACACATTCGGTGGCATGGTTCTGAATGCAACATTGTCATTATTCAATAGTTGGAAAAAGCAGGATAAAACATGAGAAAAGTAAATTACGCTGATAGAACGTTTCTCCTTTTTTCAATTTCAGGTCTTTAACTGATTAATAATAAGATAAATTTACTCGTCTTTTAGAGAAAAAAATACACTTATATATTAAAACGTACATTTGTTGAAATAATACCATCGATCTCGTTCTAATAGTGTTGAATTTATGAAAATCGAAGAAATACAGATGAAAAATGCACAAGTTTCAGTGCATTGCGTTATTACGTCAACATGATGACCTTGACATTGACGCGTTGCTCGTCCGCGAATGGTCCCCACTACGAGGGCACTGGAATCAAGCACTAAATCGTGATGCAAGAAAGGTGAAGAGCTTGCAGGAAGCCTACAAGCCATTTTACGCAGTAATTTCTGCGACATCGAGGCGATCGCACCGTTCGCGTATTAAAGCCAGGCGCGTTCAATTTGTAGCACGAGTATCGACTTGCCTTTCTACCGGCAAGGATCCACGATGATCTTGGATGAGGATCTTTATCCGCCCAGGCATAAAACGGTGCTCAAATTTCGGTATGTTACGCACCGACTGCGTAAGCTCGCGTCCAAATTCGCACATTCGCGTTGACATCGCGTGTACTTTGTTCGCATCATGCCTCGACAGGTTTAATTTGTTCATCACAATTCACAATTTTGACAAATAACAATTTCATCGCGCAATTAATTAATTTATTTTCATCATTTTATCATTGTCTTCGAGAATTATTATCGAATTTAACAATTTGCGATGCATTATCGATTAAAAATACACTAACAGTCGTTTAATTTAATAAATCAAAATTTAATTATCTGCGATTTCAGTCATCACTTATCATCACATGTATGTACATATATAGTTATAAAATTCACTCTCATAAATAAATCATAGCGAGATCTTTTTTAAGAAACACGTGTGCTGCTTCATTGACATATAAAACATTCTGTCTATAAATATGCGCCGTGGTAAAAATTGCTCGATATCGATCGTACATTCTCGATGGATCGTTCGTAGGTGGTGAGTTCGGTCCATTACCAAGTCCGAATAATCACGTGTTCTTGACGTAATATTAGTGTTCAGGGACGTTTACCGCAAATAGACAAGTGTATTATGGCACATCATATGCTCGCGCGGAAAGAGGCTTCGACGAAAATATTTTCTGACGCGTAGATTACGAATCTATCTAGCATAAATCTTTTTTATTTCCATTATATTACTTGAATTTATTTTTACTGATACAATATATATCGGATATAACAACTTCGAAGCTGCCCATTAATTTAGAATCATAATGAAAATATTTTTTGCAATTCTTAGTTTATTTCTTTAAATAACAACGGGAGTGTCAAACACGATTTTAGACCGAATCGATAAGTACAAAAGTAAATTTAGTTAATTATTTTTATGAAGCAGTAAATATAAAAATCTCTTTCTTTTTTATCTAGATTTCTTATTTTATTGTAGTCTTATTTTATAGACTTGTAGCTTGTAGTGATACGTATCTTGATTGGATGTCACTTCTAAACTCTTTAATCTTTACTTTTAAATAGAGGCGTAGTACAAAGTAAAGAGTTTGATAATTGCAATGTATCGCGTGCAGACGAATTTGTAATGCTTTTGCGGATAGACAGGCAGACAGGCTTACAGACAACGCGAGCAGCAACAGGAAATTGCCTCTTATAGGCAGGTCAATAGCTTGTTAGTTGACTTTGACGAACTGTGTTAAACTTTATGCTTGAACTTTCGCGAATACAACTGACGTGCTGTCGGAAGTCACCTTCGCCTTTTGCGATCGAAGACTCGAGCAATGCGATGCACATGCCAAAGGGAGATTAACTTATACTTTCACGTATACTTTCCGCTTCTTTATGTCGGACAATGTATGTATATGACTACTATGAGATTAATTGACTTTCAATCATTTATATGACGTAATGACTAAATACGATTCCGCCAAAACATGTTCTTTCACAGCTATTATTTTATTCGCGATAAACTTAGTTAGCTAATGACTTGCGACATAGATGATAATCTTTCTGTTATTCGCCGAGGAAACCAGCTGATTGATGAATGATAATCGCTATCTATACCATGAATCATTTTTATATGCGATTTATCTTTGCCGTTTAATTTCCTAAGACACGTCTACTGTTTCGCTCGACAAGTGGCCATTTAGGAATTTTATTTCCACGATAAGGAATCAGTAGTAGCGCTATATTCTCTTCGTTTCGACGAGTCAAGTTTTGTGAGAGCTTGCTCGCTATGGTTGACCTCCCGCGATTTCACGAGACGAGATCCGACCTTTCTCTTGTCTGGCATAATTGTTCTCTACCACATTCTTTCCCACACAGCTTTCCTGTGTAGTTTTACTTCTACCCTTTTGTTCCTACTGACAAATGTCATGATATTTCAATGTTTCTAATTTAGATTTGATCAAAATTCAGTGGAAATATACAATCACGAGAAGTAAAAATCGTATAATGCATTCACGTTCCTGAGATAGATTCGTCGAAAAATAATGTAGCTGTAGAAATATAGGTATATTTATTCAGCGACGACAGATGGCAATCTTTTTCTCTCTTTTTCTCTCTTTCGTCTTCGTTCAACTTATACGTACAAGGGAAATAAAACGCGGAAAACAGTCGTTATTACTGTTAAACACGTTATATTGCGTGACAGAATATAGTGACATTTCGTTCTTAGAATCTTTTTACTGGAATTTATTCGACTGTCACGAAACTTTATATCACGCATGATGTCGCAGTTCTCTCAAACATTATTTCCTATCGGGTTATGCATTGTTATAAAATATAATTTTTGCTTCTAGAAGAACACAATATTTTATTAGACAAAAATCTCTTTTTTTTTTTTTTTTTTTTTTTTTTTTTTTTTTTTTAATATTTTTAAAAATGTGTAGTAATAGAAAAGTTCTTTGCAATTTTCAGGAAAATCTTGTTAGAACATTGCCAAAATGATCTACTTATATATTACTAATAACTTGTGTAATAATTATACATATAAATGTGTATAGATCCTTGATTTTTTTCAAATTTGCGTGAATTTCGGAAAATGATAAATGAGATTGAAAAATAGCAGAGCGTGTTAAAATTATTTTATATGATTAAATCAAAGTGAGACAATTCCGAGAGGAACAAGTTAAGAAAGGTAAATAGATAAACGTGACTTGAGAAATCACGTTTATCTTTGCTGCAAGTATGATTGTGACAACGTTATTACGTATTACTTTAGTACTCTTAGTGGGAGTCGATGACCTTTCCGAAGCTCATGAGAAGCAAAAGATTTCCGGTTATCTGTATCGCGATATCCGAGGCAACGTTTTATTTCATACAGAGTTGCAAATAGTTTTATTCTTATCTGCGGATAAGTCTACTTACGATCGATCGGTTTTCTCTAGAGACCATTAATAAATTTAACATCTATTATCAGCGATAAAGTAATTAGTTTAGAAATGATTTCCGTGAAGAAAGGTCACCCGGATAAACGCAGGTACTGATTTGAAAAATGTCGATGTATCGTGCGAAATAATTTAAAAAAAAATCGAATAAGATTCATTATGTATGTATATTTGCCAAGTACGCTTATTATTTTCTTCAGTTGTACGAATAATTTGTACATAGCTTTTACGATTAATTTGCTGCGTGTTGACGTGTGTCGATTGTCTTACTGCTTTTTGTACATTGTTCTTGTTTGAAGTGAATTTGCCAGCATTCGAGGATATTTTAGGTTTGCGATAAAGTTGTGAATTCGCTTGGATGCACTTGGATTACTCAGTTTTCTGTATCGTTTTTTAATATCAATTGCATGCAGAAAACCGAGTAAACGCGCGCCAGTGGTGCATTAAATCGAATTTGCTAGTAATAGAGAAAATTATAATATTTTTTTATTCGCGATAAGATTTTTATTGAGTAAAAATTTAGCGCTTAATTTCTATAATTTATTATTTATTTTTAATTATAATTTTCCAGTATATAACCAAATTAGACATAAAATGTTTCGAATAAGAGTATGATAAATTTTACAAAACTATCTTTTTTGTAGTCCAACTTTCAGCATTCTTTTAAAAAAATCATGTTTATAGTGTTTTCCACAATTAGCTAAATATAATATAAAATACAATATTTTAAATCTAAATAAGTAAAAATAATAGCAAATTAAAAACACAAAAAAATTTCAATTAAGTATATCTCGCTTGGAATGTCATTCGCTCACTGTTTCTTGGTATATAAGAAAATTCTTATTATACTTTTAAAATTAAATATACTTGACATTAATTGTCTGTTAATATAACGCAAATTCGAAGCTGCATTTCTTTGTCAAAAATTGACATTGGAAATATAGGATGCTGATATTAGCAATTAAAAAAGCACAATTGATAACAATTTGAATAAGGATTGGGTTTCATCAATGACAAATAAATTCGAAACAATTATTCGTTGCTTAAACGGTCCCTTTTACGATGATAAAAATAGAAATAATTGTCAATTTATATTACTAAAGATTATAAATAACTTCTACGTTTCGTCGGAAACAATTGATGTTTATTGTAAAGTTATAACAAATGTAACACAAATAAAAATTATTTGTCGTTTTTATTAATGAAATTAGAGAGAATTAGAAGATTTAATCAGCTGAATAACTGTTGATCGCTGGTGAAACCTAGTTTGAAAAAATTGTTAAGTCCAGATTAATGCCGCGTGTAGAATTACTTGTACTAAGCCAAGAAACACAGAAGCGAAGACAGCGTGACCGCGTGGATTAACGTCAAATTCACGCGATTTCCGTAACCACCAAAAATTAACCGTATAATAATAACAACCCCTCTTCCTGCGCTCGATTACCAATTGGCTCTCTGCATTGGCACGTTGATGACACTAACTATGAAGTCGGCATCGTACGAGTACCAGCGAGCATCGCACGTCGACGACCGAGAAGAGCGAAGGTTGGGACAAGGTCGACCCTACAGCATCGTCGAAGCGATCCGCGTTCGACAGCTTCAAAAGGTGATGCTATCGCTAGAGAAAAAAAAAATGAGAAAAAAGAAAGTACGAGAAAACGAGTCGATCGATATAGAGACAATCTATAGGATCGGAAAATGTTACCGTGAGGGCGCGTACCCTCGATTTAATTCAAGCTTGCCAGAGAACCAAGTAGATCGCTTTGTTCTGGAATAGCGATAACAAATTTTTACTGTCCGCACCTTTTAATAAATTTATTTTTTTAACCTCCCAGCCGGAGTACACATTCTGCACTGTGCCGTTTATTTCTCAAATTTCTCTTTATCAGTCTTTAACCCTTTGTAGGATGAATTTGCAAAGTAAGGTGGATTAATGAATAATTTGATAAATCGGACGTAATTAAGCAAGAAACTTTTGAAAATTTTTAACATTTAATATAATTAATATAAAAAATATTTATAAATTAAGAACTTACAATTAATTGCAATAAAAATTTAATTGCATAATCAAATATTCTTGAATACTAATGCATCATTGGTATATATATCTTTATTACATTTAAGATAATATATATAAATATTAAGGGAACATATAAGAGAGAAATAACAAGTCAAATGTCTCAGCAATAAATAGTGCCGCAGCATAACATTATTTTTTTTCTACGAAGGGTTAACGCAGTTGTAATCGCACTAGAGAGCGAGTGCAACGATCAAACAGATGTTTGCACGTTCCGTGACCTCGCACTCGGGAACGTTGACCATTGTTACCTTCTTGACACAATTCATATCTCATGTTCCACACGATTCTGCATAGATTATAGTGTTGCGTACAAAAGTCAAACCCGAGTAACACCTTCATTTAACGCTAAAAAGGCCAAGGCAACTATCTCAATTGCTAATTAGAATTTAAAATAAGTGACTACATTTATGCAATTTTTTGTTGCTCTTATTTTTAATAATTACAGATATTGCTACATAAAATACAATGTTTAGAAATTTTGACGTCGGCCCGTTTAGCGTTAACATTGTCAATGCACGATTTTGAATCAATGTCAATCTTTGTGTGTGGATTTATGTTACTTGTGTGTCGCATTGCCACCATAGGTATGGGGCTTCAGATTATCGCACCTATCGTAGAATAGAATAGCAACAGGTTTTACGTTAATGTATCACGCATTTTCAACATCTCCGCTCATCATCGTTATCAATACGCTCAATGTCTCATCGTTCATTTAGATTTTACACGCGAGCGATGATCGTCGGTGATCTAACCGAAGTTTTCGTTTTAAATTACAGCACCACCACGCAACAGAGCACTCAAAATAGCAGTTCCCTGAGTCCTCAGCATGATCATACTTGGTTGGATGGCCTTAACAGTCCCCTCATCCAGGACGAGGGTGACAACAAGATGCTCAAGTTGCGCTTTGACGTTTCTCAATACACGCCCGAGGAGATCGTCGTCAAAACTGTGGATAACAAGCTCTTGGTGAGTGGGACTTTTTTTATTTAAGTCTTACAATTAGCGAGAGAGAGAGAGAGAGATGTCTTAACCATTTATTTTGAGCGTCCATTTAACTTGTAAAAAAGAGTTCAAAATTTAAAATTTTTTTACTTTTTTACACATTGAAATATTGAAATAAGATTTTTAATAAAATTATTTTTTCCTGTTATTTATAGTGACTAAAATTTATCTTTAGACATGTCTCTATCTTTTTCGCGTATAAAATTAATTTACTCAAACAATAGATTACTCAATATCACTGAGTGTTCCAATTTATTGCTTCTGCTTAATTCATCTGGCAAACGCAGGAAACCCGAAATTATTACACGGTTGACTCATCGCGCACGATACTCTCGCCGGTACACGGTCTCTTGCACAACTTGGCAAGATGCAAATCGGGTTCGAGTTTTTGCGCAATTGGCGAGGATTGACGCGACGCAAAGTTGCCGGTCCATGCATAACACGTCGTCATAACGGCGAAGTTAATTACACGAGTTGTGGATCGCCATATAATTTTTTCTAGATTAATCTCTAACTTGCCTTCGTCAAAGATATTAGTTTGCTAGATTATTCTTATATATTTTACAATACAGTCCTGTATATGCTAAATGGAAAATTTAACATTCGAAAACGATTACAAATTAAATTAAATATGAAATTAAATATGAAAATTTAATATAAAACAAGTTAAATTAAATATGAAAATATTATGTTCTCTTCTTCCGAAAAATTTGCATTTAAATTCTATCCTCGAATACGGGAAGTAATCAATAGCGTGAAATGCAGTGTATTTTTTGCGAATCCTTACGAACTGCTGCATATGTAGAACGCTGTATAATTGTTCGCGTTACGTCACTTCCTGCCTTGGGAAGTTGGCTTCATCCAGTGAACCGACCAAATTCACAGAATTCATGAAAGACGAAGTCATTTCATTTAGCGGTTTCGATGGTGGTTCTTTCGAATGATTCTGAAACGCAATTTTATCTCCCTCAACTGGCAAATTTATATAAATTTATATAAATTTAACAAATTTAAGGGGCCTTTTATTTTTCTTTGCTCGGTTTCCGTTTCGAAAATAAGAATTTTATGCAGGAAGTAAAATATGAAAGTTGTGGAATCTCTTTATATATCGCGCGTCTTCGAGCTTCTTCTCTAATGCTCTCGCGTCGACCTGGACGGAAATAACCGACGCCGAAAATAAATTCATGCCAGTCGTCATACCGGCGGACCGGAATAATGTTCGACCATTGTGAACAAACGAGCCGAAGTCAAAATGCAGGATGACGCGATTATGCTTATGAATTACACAAGAGATATCTTTTTCGTCTAACTGCACTTTGTTAGTAGCAATATAGCTATATTTATATGTAGCTATATTATAATTTTTATAATATAATATAATTAGATGAAAACGCTACATTTGTAGCTAATTTAATCAATTTTATGTTATAGAAATTTTTATATTATAGAAAATAGATTTAATTGGAGAACCTTTAATCTTGATGAGAATCTTAATGAGAGAGAAAAGAGAAAATTTATGTCACAGTAAATAAATAATTACTTTGGTTTACGCAGCAGAAAAATATGAAATTTATTGTGCTTAAAAGTCACTTTATTTGTTGATACGTGACGTTTTGTTTTACGTAATACGAGCTAATAATCATAGAAATGTTTATTTATTTCAATAAGAGAGATAATAAAATTGTGGAAATTAGGTGGATGTATTCTTTCTCGCTTTCTCGAGTAGATAGGTATTGACAAAAGTTCTTCTACCGTTATGCATGGATGATGAGGTCATTGAACCATGACACTTTTGTTCTTGATCGCGATGAAAGGAAGATTATAATGAAAGATTCGTTGATGAAAGGCACGATATATTATTCTAATAATGATTTATTCGATAAATGATTGGTCAATTCGAATATTTTTTCATTTTAATTTCACGGCCTCTTAAAGATCATGACGAGGCAGATAGATTTTATACAAGATGTTTAAAAGATGTCTTCCGCTGTTTGTTTAAATCGGAAGAGTGTCAGCTTATCTTTGTACAGAATGTTTTATTACTTATCAAATTTTCATAAAAATCTGATAAATGAAGAATCTTTTGATTTGCGGTATCATTTGGTGTCACAGTATTGATCCCGATGGTGAAAGAGAAACATTGATTTCCTTAGCATCAGCTTCAAGTAGTTTATAATAGTTCAGTGGAAACTGAATGGCGGCTGTCAAAACATCCTGCATATATATGTCTCTGCTGAATATGTCAATTTAAAGAGTACGTTTTTATTTTTGATTTGTTTCCATTTGTCGTTGGTTACTTTATCTTTCTTGAGAGGTCATTGATATATATTAATTCAAATAATTTTTCTATTGACTTTTCTACTTTTTTTTTCATATTCTTTTAAATTCTTTTAAAGCTTTGCCATGCGTAATCTAATTTTTTGTTTCATATCTCTCTTTCTCTTTCTTTTTTTCTCTTCCTTTTATTCTTGTACGCAAATATAATTGATATAAATCCGAGATAATTTTATTCAGAGCAGCATCGATTGTTTTTTTTATTTTTACGACAAAGATCCTTCTTTTTATAAAATAATGTCGCGGGAACGCGAGTAATCTTCCATAAACGGATTCGCCAGACAGAACCTGCGACGGCACAAAAAAGAACTCGAAACTGCTTGTCGTATATTGTGGTCAGGGTCTGGCGAATTTAGGTCGGTTGCGCGCCGCAAACGGACCTTAAAGGGCTTGATCAAGGACGATGCCCCAAAAGACGAACGATCCGAGCTGGAAATGTGAATACGAGAGTTATAGAACATTTCTCGCAGAAGTGATGAAAAGACATACATCCTTGTCTTCTTTCTCGTATCTTTTTTTTATAGCACGTAATTATGTAAAGTTTTGAGTTTGGATTTTGATAGAGATTTAATTGACGGCTTAAACTTGAATGTATATTTAATATCGATAGTTGAAAAGCTGCGAAAAGCTATATTTTCGTCAAATCCTAATTGATGATTTAATATTTGTTGAAATATCTACGACAACAGACATTGTATCCTGTATATCGAATAACTATTGAGTTTTGTTTGTTCCGGATTTGTGATTTTTTCCGTCTCGGAAAAGATACGTTTCATATTATTTTTAATCAACCTATATATTTTCTGGGTCTGTTTTATAACCATACGCGCAAAAGCAGAGAAATGGAATTAGTAACGTCAAAATTCATGATTATATTTAGTTTCTGAGTCAGAGAGCTGCCAGTGGCTTATGTTATTTTCGACAATCGTGGTATCGAGAGAGAATTTCGGATATATAAGTATATTAATATTGAAAATATTTTCACTCCAAATGTATCTTGTTTCATAAACAAAATTAAAGAAATGTATAGAAATTAACTACATCGTCTACATTTCTTTTATAATTGTATTATAAAATTATTATATTTTTTTTAGAGAGAGTGAGAATTATATATATAAAATTTTTCATAAAATTAAAATTTTCAGATGCATTTAAGTTTTCGAAATATTTGAAAGTCAATACTATTTTTTTTTTTTTTTTATTTATTTATTTATGTAACGGGGACGAGCCCCTTTAGTTTAACAAATACAATAATTCATATAAGATCGGTATACATATGAGAAAAATGATTCAGAGACAGAGTGAGAATTAGTTTATCGGAGACAAAGATATAAAGATTGTTTGAATAAACTAAGAGATGATTGAAAAAAATTTAAAAGATCTGAAAACTTATTAGCTACAGCGCAAATTCTATTCAATGGTGTTGATAGAATCGGTACGATATCGTCATGTTTATCGTAACCCACATTTCGTTAGCAAATCGGTGATGCTAAAATTTGGCAAATCAGTCACTTCGATGAATAGTGGTCACAACTGGTAAGATTGCATAAAGTTGGCCTCTCGTAAGACGATATCTGTCGCGAAAACTTAGATCCTGCGAAGAGTTGGGTTACTATAGTTCACGATGTCTCTTTCCTTTTCACCTTTTTCTTCGTTCTCTTTCCCTCTCGGTTTTGTATTACTCGCGTACGCTTTTCTCCGCGTCTTGGTAGTTTCAATTTTTTACAGTCGATCGATATCCCAAGGAGAATGTAGAACAGGAAAATTGCATTAGCGATTTGATGACCGCCGCGTGATGGCAAAATCAATTTCGTGGCTTACAATTAGAAAAACAAGTTCTAGTTTTTGATATCAGCTTACATCAAATAGTTCATCTTTGTCAAGGATATTTCGAAACGGACAGTTGATTAATTAGAAACTATCCTTTTTTCGTCGAGTTTTATAAGAGGAAAGTTCTTCAAACATCAAATATAGAAATATTCCGTTATGAGAAAATCGACATATGTGGTACTTTTATTGTCAATTATTATGTCATCGGGAAGCTGTGCCAAGGAATTTATGCGAAAATTATGCAAGGTAGCGCATACCACCTTGAAATCAAATATGAAATCACCGGTCTTACAACGGTAAATAAAGATAAGAAACGCTAAAGATGCGGTTCGAGCATTGACAGTCAGTCTAATTCTTCTCATGGCGCAAGGTTAAGACCGGCTTATTTCGTTCGTTGGCACGTATCCGCGGACGACGACGGATAAGTGTCTTCTCTCGACGACGCGGTGTCGTCGGAAGACGTTTGAGAAGCGAATCGGTTCACTCATTAACAGCTTTTACGTAATGCAATTAGCACACGGCAGGCCTCGCCTACCGTTCGCGGCTTCGTCTTTGATATGTTTGCCGCTCTAATGGGCGCGGCTGTGTATCCTGCACCTGCATTTTTTTCACGCGCGACAAAGCCATCGAGACACGCTTGAAGAAATGTCACCGCGATTGGCGACGAGAGATAGTGCGTGGCCTAAGCCACCAGCATCATGATTGATTTACTGCTGGGTAGCGTCAAAAAATAGTGATCCCTCTTTCCTTCCTTCTTCGTCTCTGTTTATATTTTTCATTTGCTTGAATACATTAAAGTAAAATATTTATTCCATGGAGATTATAATAAGATAAAAATATATCGCGCCGACTCTTTGATTGTATAGATGTAAAAAATTTATATCGACTTAATTTTTGAGATTTTTAATATTACGAATCTTTTGAGATTATAAATGTGGTTCGACAATCTCCAAGATACTTTGTACACGCGCGTTATAAAAATATAACGCACTCTTGTTTCATCGTATATGAGTCAACACTCGCATCCTCGCTTTACCACTGATTTTCAAGGCAAGTCGCTTCGCTCTTGTATATAAAAGCCGCGATTTCTAAATACGTCGCTGATCGAACGCATCATTAACATGATGTAATATCTTCGTCTTAACAACACTCGTTTACACAAAAACTCTTCGACGATGCTATCTGCGGGTCGCGTAATAATATTTGCACACCTTGGAACGGCAGCATATGCTACCATGTGTGTAATGTTTACTTTCAAACTAGTTTCTAGCGGAAATGCATTTTGAAAAATGCATCAAATTGTTATGAAAAAATACATTCTACGGCAAATAAAATTGCGCAGACAGATAGAAAAGAATAATATACATGTAAGAGCCTGATAAAGTAAGTCGAGTTTATACAAGTCATAAATCGATTGCACATTTCATCGCTTTTTTTCCGAGTCTAGACCAACTATTTCACGATGAAAAATGGATCGTAACGAGTGTAATGTGTTATGCAAACGAGTTAGATTTGAAAAAAATTGGGACGCGAGGTATATAAAGTCTGTGGACATAGGTGCGGTCGGATCACTTTGCGATAAAATTCTCTATCGATCGCGTCGAATTAACAAAAACATTCTCGCTCCATAAAACTGTTGCAAAAGGTATGAAGGCTTAAAAAACCGAAGGAAACTTTCAAGGAAAATAGACATTCCGCGGCATGCCTTTTGCATGTAATCTTCGCATTCAAAAATAAAATAGAGCATAGTATATAATCGCGAGAAACGAGGTCGAGTGAAAAGATGACTCGCAAGAAAGCGACTCTTTAAAATATTGATTTGCGTCGACCTGATGTCGAAAGATATGGCGGTACGATTCGCCATCTTCTCTGTCTCGTCCTTCGTCCTATTGCATATATTTTTATTTTTCTTCAACATGGCTCTCGCAAAACGTAAAGGGAGTGGAGAGGGTGTCCTGATTATATCGCTGCTCTTGTAACTCACTTTCATCGTCGTTCTATTACGAGGAGATCCTCATCTCATCTGCCATCCTATCTCAATGAGTTTTCATGAGAAATTGGCGATAAGCCATAACCATATATAAATCGAAGAAAATTATTTACATGGAAATATGGATTTCCATAAATGTGCCGTATTTTTTCGTACAAGTTTCGTTTCGCGAAAACGTAATCGATATACATATCTCGCGTGCATCTGTAACATAATGCATATGCATAATTTGCATACGGAAAAATGAGACCGATGTCTGATATGTTATACCAACATACATATAGCGTCAACTAAGGAGATGAAACCTACGCTTGGTCAAACGGAACGGGCGTGACTCATGGGTCGAATGAATGAGTCAATATGATCACTATTACGTTGAATACACTCTCGTTACCCTATTTCTAGATCCTTCAGAGAAATTGCCCGTGAGAACATCACGAAGGACACTTATAAAATATTTATTATCGTTTTACATTATCATTGCTCGCGAGAATTTAATCGTGTTAACGACAATTTCTTACTGCTAGTATTTCTTTTTATGTGTGAAAAATATTGCGTACGAAGAAAAGAACGAAAAGGGCCTTTAACAGCGTGTTTATAACGATGTTATAAATCAATTGCGACACGTTTTGATGTTCGACGCACGCGAGGCGAATTTTAACGAGAACTTGTAAATTTACATCAAGCGCGTGTACGCGCATACATACTATGAATGAATCGTGAATGGAATATTATTACTTGTTAATATTAATAATAATCTATACTAAAATAATAAATTACTTAGTTAGACTATAACATTACGGCGTAATTTGGATATTTTAGTTTCATGACGTATTTTAGTAAAAGCGGTCACGTTAAAAATGTGGTTGCAACATCTTGCATGTTTTTATATAGAATTAACTTTTATTGGGAAAAAATTTGTTTTCTTTGTCTATATATATATATATACATATATATATTAAATGTATATCTAAATTTTATAATCTACACAAAAGAATTAAAAAAATTGCTAAATCCAGCCTTATTTAACTAAAAATGATTCGACTAGATTAAAATTATTATGTAACTTTTTTCTGCAGAAGCAGTTGCATACAATTGCGTTTATTTCTCAGTGAATTGAATTAATATGAATAATGATATAATATATAAGATTCAGATTTATCGTGCATTCTAACAATGTCTCAAATAGCATAATGCAACTCTTGTTTCAGGTCCACGCTAAACACGAGGAGAAGACGGAGAGCAAATCAGTATACAGAGAGTACAATCGGGAATTCTTGCTGCCGAAAGGAACCAATCCCGAGAGCATTAAGTCCTCTTTGAGTAAGGACGGTGTCCTTACCGTGGAGGCACCTTTGCCGGCGATCGGATCGGGCGAGAAATTAATCCCGATCGCGCATCAGTAAACTCGACGCAACGAAAATCGATTTCTTATTTCCTGTCTCGAAATCTTCCCGTTCCAACTACCATTCAACTTACCCAACTTGGACCTTTCCGTAAGTTTTTTTCATCCTTTTCTTTTACAATTCCCTACAGTATAAAACTTATTGTTATAGAGACACGAGTCGATTTATCACGCGCGAGAATGTTTGACCAATTTTAACTAAATAGCAGAAACAGCAAGCGACCGCGTCAAGTAATGCGTATCGATTTTCATTAACTTAAAACAAAAGAGAAAATCAAACGTAGAGATCAATGTTCAAGTGCTATAAAGATAAATATTCAGATAAAATGTTTGATATAAAATATTTTCCTTTTTCATACGAGCAGCTTTATTCCTTTGATACACATGATATTTAATCTTCCCTCGTAGAGAAATGACGTAACTTTTTCAGAGAGATGTGCATTGCCTTTTTTGAAAAGATGTATTTTAGTTAGTTTTTTTTCTTTTTTTTCTCTTTTTTTTTTTTCTTTCCTTTCCCCGAGAAGCTGTGAGCTATACTGTGCTTACTTGTGCACCGCGCATCAACGAATCGAAACTATTACAAATTCATGGAAAGGCGATTGTTTGTAATGGTTAACTTATGTATGTTAGTTTAGGTGTACGTTAAAAAGACTATAACACAATGCTTAGTGTGTGTATATACATGAGCATTATATATTGATATTATTTATGAATATTTTAATATTTTCGAAATATTTGCGCATAATATTTAAAGGCAAACACAAGTTTAAATAAAAATCGATGAGAAGAAAATTTATATACAATTTATATTTTTCCGACAATAAGAGGAATATCCAGAGAAACACTATACATATATCCTTCCCGAAACAACAACAAATATGGAGTGAGTAATTATGCAGATAAGCTTGAAAAATTTGTAACAATTTAGAGTAAATATACTTTCAGTTAACAATATAAGTATTTCGACTGGGCATTGATAACAAGATATATATTATCATAGATTTTTAATGCATCTTTATTAACAAAATATTTTTTTATATACAGATAAATCTCTTACGTTAAATTATTATAAAAATGTTGCACGAAATTTTATATTGTTTCTTAAAATAGGAGAATTAAAAATATTTCGGAATAAATAATATTACATGATTGACTTTCGTATTCGCATAATCTCTAGGAAAAGAGTATTTAACGATAAAAAAATATTAAATATAATCATATATATATATATATATAAAATTTACGATAGGCAAATCTCATTGTTACAAACAATCGATATAAATCTATACATGATTATTTCGATACGTACATTCTATGTATAAAATAGCAGAAGTTTTAAGGATTTATTTCACGAATTGTACAAGATGTATATATCATACAATTTTGTCATGGATTTATAATTTTTTGTTTCTTGGACATAAACGTGTTTTATCTCTTAGATTTATGTACAAGATTATAACACGAAGATGTATTATCTTTTATCATTTTGGCTTTTTCGAATTGTGGTAAAAGTGATAAAAAAACATGTTATTCTATCTATTTATCGATAAAAACATACCAACAAAAGTTTAGTAAATAAATAGTACAATAAATCGAGACTGGAAATAATATTACGCGGCTTTGCTGCGATAAAAAGGGGTCAGTCTCATATTGATAAAATTTACATGTTGCAATATAAAACACATTTTTGTTTGGTATCTAACTAGTATTCACGTAACATGTTTATCGTGATAAAAGAGGAAAGCACGGTTAAAATTTTTATATACTCGGGATTTCGGCGGAAAACAGTGGCGCGTCCGATGCGGTAAATGTTGGCGATTTACCTTCTCTCGCGATGCGCAACGCTTGATGAACCGACACGGTGTCGAGTTCCTTTTGATTCGGCTTCTCGTTATCAAGACAGATATCGGCAGCTCTCTTACCGAACGGTTCCAAAACTTTGACTCTATAATCCACTATCGTCGATACTGGATTGCCTGTCAATCTTAGATTCTCCAGACAAGGTAGATGGCCGATGTGTTTTACCTCTTCGATCTTCTCGATGCGATTGCAGCTTACGTCCAATCCTTCCAATGAGTACAACTTTGAGAAGCTAGCGAGTGACGTTAATTTGTTTTGCGACAGGTCGATGTAGACGATATATCCGAGTCTTGTGTGAAGATCATCCGGCAGACTGGTAAAGTTATTCGATGCTAGATACAATTGTGACAATCTCGGCAATAAGGTAACGTTGGAAATCTCGGACAAGTGATTGTTGTTTAAAGTCAGACACTCTATGTGTGGTAACAATTTAATCGCTTCATCTATGACTTCTATGCGATTATCGCTGAGATCCAAATGCGTCACTTTTAACCACACATGAGAATCATTAGCGTTTATGATATTTTTATGAACTTCTTCACACATGGCTAATTCCACAATATTTCTGAGCTTAGTATTAGTAACTTTTAGTGTAGTCACGGTATCTCGAAGATTTCCCATATTATAGATTTTATCCACAGGATATCGATCGATCGTCAGATACTGCACGTTTTTGAAGGTGGATAATTCTATCGACAATGCGGATGAATAAATATTACTAGTTTTATAAGGCTCCAAACTTCCTTCAATCGTGAGACTAGTCAAGTGAGAATTAAAGTCCAAAACGTGGCTAAAATCGTATTTTTTATCCACGACTTCTAAAGATGGACACGGTTGTTTCAGTCTCTCGCTAACTGCATACAGCTGAAAGTAAATAGGAATGAGATTAGTATCCGTGTAATAACAAATTTATGCTAATTAAAAACTATACAGACTATATTTATCACCTGTACAGGGTTGAATTTATAGCTTGAAGTCTGTAGCAGAGTATCGCCACTCGTAAAGAATTCCAAGGCCATACTTTGTAGTAGAAAGTATATATCATACACATGTAGATCTAAGAATACAGCCAATTCTCTAGGCATCGCCTTCTTCAAATAATTATAAACAGCGTTGAGATATATCTCGAGACTCTGCCTACGCTTCTCCACAAAGGCTTCGCATTTGTTACCGATGAGTTTTTTCGGCGGTAAAATATCCTTTTCGACGCAGTGCTCCGAAACGAGCTTCTCGTGTAATTCCGCAAAGTCATTGTATCTTCAACAAAAAGAGGAGCTATACATTTTTTCCGATCGATCATTTTGTAGTCTTAAATTAATTAGAATAGAAAAGTGAAACGCGTAGAATTTCGAGCGGAAATGAGAGTGTAATTGTCAATGTTACCTGTGCCTTACGGTCCATTTGATCGATGCGATCCCGATCTCGATGCAGTAATACGTAACTCCATCCACCGTGTCGACCGACGGTATTTTCAAGCGTACGTTTTCCTGGTTCGACAGCAGACACGCCATTATTGTGTCGCGATGCGGGTCTCGATCCGTTTATACGTGGCAAAGCGATTTCGCGCGACAATCAGGGACCGAGAGGTTATCCCTCCACGTAAGATCGTGCGATCTTTTCGAAATAACACAGCGTAACCCGATGCGGCGCGGCGCATTTAGGGACAGAGTTTGCGATATCGGTGCATCCAGTTCCACGTATCTCCGCCTACTGCTTATCACTGTTGCTACGACGTTGATTGACGTTTACTTGTTCCAAAACCGTGGACTGTATCTCTGTGACACGGGAGTACGCATCTTTTGACACCTTTGACAGCTGCGAGCTGCGAACAGCTGCGGAGAAACCGCTGCCATCTGGCGGCGAAATGTCGCACGATGTCGTGAAAGAACGTCGTGAACGATCGCCAGATGTCGCTTCGTGCATCGTTTTGCGCGCTTCGAGTCTTTTGATCTATCGTCACAGTTTTGTAATTTGTAACCGGCGACGCAATGGCAATTATGTTTACTGTGGTACTGTGGCACTTTGTCCTGGAAGAGGATGGAAATTCATAGAGGAAAGAGGAAGAAGAAGCAGAAGAAGACGTATGTACGTTTAGCAGGTTCTTATATCGCGTTTTTTTCTTCATTCGTACTTTTACTTGCTCCTCTTGTCTTCTCCGAGCGTCAATTTATTTTCTCGCTGGCGTGCGGAAAACATAACCATAACTTGAGTTATGAAGCGCGGGAATGTCCTTGAATAGGATTCTTTAAAGAACAACTTTTAGAGAAACGAATACTAGAGTAGAGTATATATTATTATATATTTATGTTATTAATATATAGTTTTATAAAAGATTATGAAAAAATTCGTATATATATATATATATATATATTACTGCTGCATCTTTTCGTAAAATATTCCCGTGTACAATCACCGATTTTTTAATAGAATTTGTTGTCAATAACATAGTTTTATTAGGATGACAGAACAAAAATTACTGCTACAATCTTTTTTTCATTAAATTTCCAAAAATACAATCGATAGTTGTAGCAGGATAAATGTATATTTTTTCATCAATCAATTAAAAATTTCTCTTGTGATGGCTTTCGAAAAATTTTCGGTGCAGCGATAGCATTTAATATTTCATATTATATATTTGATAATGACTCAACACTTCTGTGCGAGTAAGGAATCTTTTTTAATCGCATTTCATGTATCGTGAGAATTTATCGGCGTTTCACCGATAAGGCATCCGCCGAAAGAGAGAGAGACAGAGAGAGAAAGAGAGAGGAGGAGGGGGGTGGGGAAGAGAGAAAGAAAGAGCAAGCATATGAACGAATAAATATCCCGAAATATACGCGAGTGCGTGCACGATTTTGCATGCTTATCTCGAGTAGCCACAGGTATTACGAGAAGAACGCGTATTTAGCTAGGAAAGAAATTTGTTTTTTCCTAACGCAGGGGCAGATCGTGCTGCCACAAAACGAGCTCGTTCGCTCATTCATGGCAGCTCTCATTGGCAACAACCTGTTGCCGCAGTAGCGTAACCGGAGGCTTCCTATCGGAGGTGCTACGTCAGACGGGACGATTGATTGCGGATTAGATGCACAAAGTGTTCTCGAAATTAGCAGTAAATAAATATATAGGGAGCTACTCCTTGGGAATTTAGAAACGATTTCTATAACGTAAACGTATCTATCGAGACGTGAATATATTGTGTAAAATTTAATTTGAAATATATCGCGTTAAAATTTCTAACGTTAAAGTTTGTCAGATACTTCTAATATCCAAATTTTACAGGAAATAAACAATAATTCCGTCTAGTTGGAATTGTAATAAAATTGATGCGTATATATTAAAATTTTTTTAATTCTAAAAAGGATTTAAAACTGAATTTTGTTTCTAAATTTACATATTTGAATTATGATGAATTATTTCAAAGATATGTTCTATATATAATATTTATATATTTTACAAAATTAAATCTCAAGTTGGTTTATTAATTTTGACAGGCACCAAAGACATGGCCTTTAAAATATTGTGCAATTTTATAAAAAAAAAATTTTGCCATTAAAGAATCCTTAATTTATTTCTGCTTTGCAAAGATATCGATCAGGGCCCTCTGGAGCCTCCTTAGTTACGCCACTGCCAGGTTGGATGCTGCGTCAGGAGCAATGGCGGCTTACCTGGCTGGCTATGCTCGCCGCTGTCCCCCTCTTCATTTCCCCTTACCTTCATCGCGTTCCTCGGGGGCAAGCCGACGAACCTGTTGCCCGTTCTCATCCAGTATCGTGTCGGTTTCGTCCTTATGCGGTACGTGTGCTCTCGCGGCGCGCGCGCGCGCGCTCAGGTGTGCGTGTGTGCGTATCGTTCGAAAAAACGCGGCGGAAAACGCGTGCCGCGTGCACTGGGAAAGAAAAGTTGTCCTCAGGTGGCCGTCAGGTACGATCATCGCGATCGTTGAGAGCTTTCTTGGCTCTTCTTCTCGACTCGCGCGTCGACGCGTCATCCTCGGGGTCCGCGCGCGCTTTCTCGACCGAGCGTTTCATCTCTGATCATCGTTTGTCGTTGCTCGATCGTCGAAACATTTTTTTAAAAGCGGCGAAAAATCTTTGCTCATGAAAGAACGCAAGCGGTAAACAATGCCGTGTGTTTTTGTATCGATTTCTTTTGGGTATTGTTGCAAAAAAACTTGATATATTATTGATCGCGTAACCATTTGTTTGAATGTACGATGATCTTTTTAAACGATATTCAAGCGCGATAAGACATTTCTTAAATTTCGACTGCTTCTTTCAAAGAGATTGCGAAATCGGAATATAAATGGTGAACGATGCTTTAGTGTCGGGAACGCTATTTCTCTTCTGGATATCGTTAAGAAAAATCTGGTGAACGAGAAATATAGCTTCGGACGCTCGTGACGGGAGATTTGACAATTCGCGCGAGAGAGAGAGAGAATTGAGTGCGTTCGCTAAGAAAAAGATTAATCGCGTGGGAAGTGTGCATATTGAATTAAGTAAGTGCAGTGACATACAAAGTAGATAGCGGATTATACCTTTCACGATCGGTAAAGACGTCGATCTGACGACCACATTCCAGAGGACGCGTCCGTTCTTCGTTATTTTAAACCAAGGACGGTGAGTTTCAATGATTGCAGTCTGATCAATCCTTTCATGATAGACGTACAAATCTATCCGGTTGTCGTAATTGTTTTTTGTCTACATCTGAAACAGCGAACGCGATTAGTACAAATAAATTGACGTTAATGACAATGTAATGCAATTTGCAAAATTTCTGTCTTTTTTTTTGTACGCTATTAGATTTGCGGATGACAATCTATCTCTGATTACACAGAAATATGTTATCAACGTAATTACAGCGGTGTCTAACTTTCGTAATTACATGAGCATTTCTAGCAAGTGTTGCTTTTAGCAAGACGCGACAAAAAATGCGAACTGTCTCAGAATACAAAATAAATCTTGCGATAGCCTGTGATTCATAAGCATTCTGATGAAGTGAGCTACGCAGGTAGATATATTTCGGCTGTAGGCGTATTCTGGCATTCTTGCCACGTCATTGGTACCAACGCGACATAGAGGAAGGTCAGAAAGAGATGTTCGTAAGAAGAAGAAAATCATGCAAATGTAATTCTTAGTCATGGACTAGTCGTATTGTCACGCGTTGAAACACGCTGTGAAGTTTAAAATTTAAAAGTTTATACATCATACGCATTACTGTTACTAACTAAGCAATGAGCAAAACGACATACTTTTCGGAGGATATAAAATCTTTTGCCATAATTTTATATCTTGAATTTGACTTGAGTTTTTTTTTAACGTACGTAACTGTTCAATGTAATTTAAAAGTATATTTTTTTATATTTGTATTTTTTATAGCAGAGAGAGGGAGAGAAAGAGAGGTGTAATTTCATTTCAAATATTTTATTGTGCAATTTATTCTTTTATTATCGATACTTCATATATCGATATAAAATTTCAATTATTTCATAAACGAACTTTTTCGATATATACGCGTATGTATTTCCTCAGTTTCTGAAAAATTTATTTTGCGAATATTTACTTTCTCTTTTTCGCCTATACATATACATATACAATATATTTGAGAAGGCGCAAGTTGTAATTTGCGAGAACTGTTAGTTAAAGTAATCACGCACGCACATGTCCGCCACAGAACAGTGCCCTTCTGTGGCTTTAAACTTAATATCGTCGTCTTTCTTGCAGCTCGTCGTTTCCGATTACGTACTTGGAACAAGAGAGAGAGAGAGAAAAGGAGAGAGGAACCAAGACGGAGAGGCTACTCCAGCGAACGAGAGAACAGAGGATGCTGGATGCCGTGAGACCGTTCGTCGAAGCAATAGCCGGGATCGTAGCGGAGGTGAGTGCCCGCTTCTTTCTCTTCCGCTTGGAATGTTGCGTTGTTTCTCATCTCCCGTATCGAGGAGAACGAAGAAGCCCTTCGCGTTCGATTAAAGCTCAATGATACCCGTTATAATAAGTCCTTGTTTTTGTTTGTTTTTTTCTTGTTTTTTTTTTCCCGAGAAAGTCAGTCAGAGAACACTGATCCGTCTCGTCTCTGACCGTCTCGTGAGAAATAGCTCGCTATACGGGTCTCTCTTTGAATGAAGTTCGCTGCTTTCACAGAAGTCGGTTAATCTTCGCGCTGACGGGTGCTCCATAAATCATCTCGTTTAATTCGTCTTTTAAATTTCATTGAGCTTTGATCGAGCGGTCTAAAGTATTTTCCGGCATTTCGCGTGCGTGCAGCTTTCCGTCTCTTTCGTCTGGCAATTTGACGATCGAAGAGCACTATGTATATGTTGTACATATATACAGAAGCTCAGTTCGCCGATTTCTCGGTGCAGCGAAATTTGATTAAAAGCAAAGTGCAGTTGCGCTTTGCGTAAAATAACGCAATTAAGCATATCGAACGCGGTCGAGCAAAGTGTAATTTACACCCGAGCGCGTTCGAAATCGACGAGAAATATTCATTGTGTTTCGCCCAAGCTCATTTGAAATATAATTAAACAAAAGAGGAATTATGTGTGTTCAAAATATTCATTATATACTGCGAAAGAGGAACATTAACATACTGCGAGAAGCAGTAAAATTTATAAAAATTTATAAAAATATAATTTCTTCGACGCTTTACGTCATAAACAATTTACCTGTTTATCTTAAATTAAATAACACGTCACTACAAAGTATCAGGTTGATTTAATTTTGTTAATAAACATTTTACAATTATAAAGCATATATAAATTGTACATTTCTGCTTCTATTTTCAATATGAATTTAAAATGACTGCGAGTTGCTGTACTGCCGGGCTATATCGCGTATATTCTACATAACTGATGCATGCAGGATAAACAGAGAAGTCACAAAGAGAGAGAGAGAGAGAGAGAGAAGGGAGGAGAGAGCTTTTCAATTTTATATATAGACGCTAATTGCGTACTGTAATATATATCGTTCTATTGAAAATAAAAGAGTTGAAAGTTCATAAAGAAAAATAATTCATATATATAAATTATATATTATAAGGAGATGTGTTTTTATATATTTCGAGTCGCGATTTTTCCTCATTCATCGTGTAACTTCTTCCGTGACATAACACATAACGCAACGCATTCATGTGAAACGTTACGGAAAGCCGATCGGGAAATCGGGAATTAGTCTGTCGGAAAGTTATGTACGAAATGAAGCTTTTATCATGAGTCACGAAGCGTACGATCGATAAAATGTAACCGTATAAGATATCTAACGCAAATATACAGTCACGTAAAATTTGGAAACTTTCTTGCGTTGGATATTTGAAAGAGAAAGGGGAGCGAGATGCGACGAGCGGTTGTTCGTCAACAACAAAGTGCACTTTGTTGTTGACTTCTTTTAAACATGTTTAAAAGAAGTCAAATAGATAGTGAGCGAATTAAAAGAGAGAGAGAAATCCGTTCGGTCCAGATATCTTGCATAGTGCAAACGTCGCGTATAAGAGTAAGTCGTTAACACGACACGACGATTCCGAAGTCCGAACATTAAAAGGAGAATCCTTCTGTTCGCGTTCGCGCAATATGCTCCGGCAGTAACCATAAGCCTCTGCACTCGGCAGCCTTCTCCGTGTGCATTCAATATGCATGCTCGACTGCAGCCAGACGACTCACCATCTCGTTTCACTTTGATGTTGTGACCGCGCTGCATTCCTTCCTTCTCTCCTTTATCACCGCGTCCTCGTTTACCCGCTTTCCTTCGTACCGCTCTTCTGCATCTTCTCGAAGAGAACTGGCTCTCTTTCTCTCTTTATTTTTGTTATATGTACTTGCTCGTTGTTGCACACACAAAAAAAAAAACGCGCGTGAGATGAGGTCACACCGAGACCGAGGGAAATGTCAAGGGACACATCACGCACGTGTTTCCTGCCAAAACTAGAAGTTTTCCTTGGTTTTACATCCCTTGTGTTCGCGCAGCGAGCGCCTCGTAATTTATCATGATAATGTTTTTTCTCAAAATAGTACGCCCGCACGCGCGTTCTATTTTCTCTTCTCTCTATCTCCATTATTTATTAAATATTCCTGCGCCTCTCGATTTTCATCGATTCGCCAACTTTTCCGAAATTATTCATATAAAAATAATTTGATAACTTTTTTCTATAAATATTCGAATAAATATAGTAAAGAGAGTCATTTTCGGTACATATTGATTTAACGGAGTGACCTCGGGGAGAAGTTGCGACTTATTTAATAGCAATTCTTTTTATAGCGGATATATATTGTAGTATATCACACAATTTTCCTCGTGCTTTCGTTTTATTTCGTATATATATGTATATGTAGCTCGCGAAATACACCCGGCGTCGAGAGTGCACATTGTCGTTTTTGTTGGAATCGAACGAGACAGAAGTCTCTCCTCGTATCGGCGCCACGTGTGGCTACTTTCTCGAGTGCACTCGATTGCAATATGCACGCACATTCGAGCTCGGCGAAAGTATCCGGGGGTGAGAGAGCATCGCGACGAGAGAATCCGTACATTCCCTCGCTTCCTTTAGACTCCTCTCTTTCCTCTCATTTTTTTTTTTTTTGGAACTTTGGTTTCTCTTTCTCTCTTTTTTTTACCTTTGACATACCTTTTCTCACTGTGATCGATTAAAGTTTCGATGGAAGCCTCATTCCTCACTTTCGAATTCCGTGTGCGCCTTGGAATATCGATCCTCAGGTTTGGACCTTTTTTATATGGCAATTCGCTTAAGTAAGGTAAGAGGGATACATAGTCCCTCGAATTGCTCGATGTGATCGGATTCCATGAGTTATTTCTTAAATCTTCAATTTCCTTCGTCTCGCTGCCGCGCACTCCCATAAAACGTTCACTAGTTATGTCTCATCGAGCAGGATTCGATAGATGTATCTTCAATATTTTTTTAATTTAAATCACAGAAAATATTTATTTTTATTAAATAGATTAGGGTAAAATGAGAGACGCATTTTATTGTCATGTTCGGAAATGAAATCGGAGCGTGTTTCAAATTGAATCGTTCGACATCGATATCTTAAAATGGAATGTAAATAACGAAACTAACTGACTAAATTGTGTTATTTTCAAAATCTTCTCAAATGTTTTTTTCCGAAAAAAAACATTTTTCTTTAAATTTAATTTACCAACTTCTGAGATTCTATCATATTTTAAAATTAATTTATATTTCACTATCCAATCCAATAAAAAAGGTGTAGCGTTATTGAAGCGCAAACGTTGCAATGAAGAAATGAGAAATTTTTTAACCGTTTAATAAAACAAAAGATTCTTGTACAGTATCTTTCACACAATAATAATAGTATCCCAAGTGAGAAAATTGGACGGGGCATTATATAGAAAAGTTTCTTTGCTCGCTATATTTCTCTTCTTGCTGGCTCGTCCGTATCTAGGGACCGGTGAAACAATGAGAAAAATGCGAATAACGGAAGGAAAAACGTTTCTTTTTCTCGTGACTATATCTCGGCGTAATACTATCCTTCATTCTTATAGTTTTCGCGGTTTCCGCTTTTCTCCGGACAGAGGAATTGTTCTACCTGCAATTTGACTCTTGGAAAGATACTTGCCAATCTTAAAATCATTGAGCAAAAAATTAACTATGATATAATTCTTATTATAATTTATAATCCATTTAAGAACCTGTGCAAAGATGCCTTGTATTTACGGATAGCAAAGTTATAAAACCTTGAATTTCTTAAGTCAAACATAACATGAAGACATTTCTGAAATAAGCCATATTATAAGAAATCAAAACTATTAAAGCTATAGAAGAAAAATAAAATTAAAGACATTTAATCTTGAAAAACCTATATTTTATATTAGCATTAATTAAATTGAAAAGATTGAATGGAAAATAAACCATTGATGATGATTATAATTATTTGCAATTCGTTATTATTTTACTTATAAAAAAACGTTGATTGAATGAAGCCATTCAAAATTTTATTCGCGTTTTCTTGCGGAATTATTCGTGAATCTTTTAAAGCTGAATTAGAGGAACAAAATTATTTCGTTCAAATGACGACGATGAAGAGCATTCTCACGAATTGGATAAAATTACAGCAGCAACGGACGAATAATTTTATTTTATCTCTTTTATGTATCTCTTATCACTGTAGCTCGTTATGTGGATATTACAAGCGCGTTTACAATGCGGCTAACTATTCTATATATAAAAAAAAAAAAAGTAAAGTCGCGACATCCACGATGTCTCGAAAATTCACGAGAAAACGTAAGATCGGAACGTGCGAAGCAATTCGGACGTTTAACTGCGAGCTGAAATTTTTCCTAATCAAAAGTTTTTGTCCGACAATCTTCAATCAATCGACGATAGTCGCTAGTTTGATTTAAAAAAAAATATAAATATATGTTTGGATATTTAAACAAATTTTCCTTAAAGAAAAATTGCGAATTAATCAAAGAAAACATTAGATCAGTCTACGAATTTATAAATGCGTATTTTTGAGAATTTTTTAAAAATAAATAATTTATATTATTAATAATTTTTTTACAATTATAATACTTAAAAATTTTTGTCCGCGTTAAACATGTGTAAAATCTTGATAAATTCGTAACACGCGTCGTTAACCGCGAATCGTGTACCGCGAAAAAGTCGGCGCTGAACAAAATCAATCGATTTTGCGGCTGTACTCTTCGCTAAATTGCGGTAGCGGACGCCCGGACGCGAATGGCGTGGGTGATGCATCGCCGGCAATATCCACCTGTTTTACGTGAAATACGAAAGTTACGCTGACGTTGGGGCTCCGCGCGGTTCCTCGATATTGCGCACTGTACTGAATTATGGGAGCGTTGGCTTCTCGACCACCCGAGTGCATGAATATTGCCTTCCATCTCTCTGCCAATTGATTCCCTTACGTTGTTCGTCATCGATATTCTTGGATGCGCCGGACATTGGCTGCACGCTTCATCGGCTCGTTTTTCTCGTCTTGCGCATCCTATTATGCAACATATAATAGTATAACGATATACGCGAGTGAGTAATATGTCCCCAATATTTCATACGTAATACATTTATTATGAGGTAAAAGATGGAAACGCCTTTCAACTCAGTCTCATAATACGATCGCTTATTATCGCTCAACCTTATTCAATATAATTTAATAATTATAATTTTTAATATAATTCGCGAAAATACATCGCATGCACGTTGAGGAAGGAATCAACGGTCGCTATCTCAACGGACTTCCGGTTTTTTTTTTTTTAATGGAACGGATTAAATGACGCGTACGACGGAAGAGAGCAACTATCGATCGACGTAAGAAGCGAATTTAGGTGGAAAAGGGAAGAGAACACGCGACGTCGAGCATTCACACCGGATGACTTATCCGTGCGGTTTATCTTTGACCGTCTCTCCTCCAAGAGACTCTCTTTGTCTTTAATAAATTTGTCGGACGGAGAAGAGCTGCGTTTCCCTCTAGGTAAATGGATTACACGCCGGATACGGCCATTACGGGAGATTTATTGAATAGAAGGATTGAGAAAGGGGAAATATAATATCGATCTTAATTTTATAATCACTTTATGTTCCTTATGTGTCTCTGCGTTTCTATATTCATACGTATGTAAAATCGTAAAGCGATGCTAAATCAGTAATAATTATTAAAATGTTGGTCAGATGGACCTTTCTTATAATAGATCGCTCTCTCTCTCTCTTACCAATCCTTTTTTAATGAACTTTTTAATACGATACTTAGCGTAATATCTTTTTCGTAAACACAGGTTTCATAATTTTTGAAATCGCTAAGTATTACATGGTCGCATCGTCAAATCTTCTTTCATTTAAGCTCTTTGAGCTTAATTCTTAATTAAAAATATAAGCAACCAAAATTAATAAAAAATTAATTAAAGATATAAGGTAAAAAATTAATTTCGAGTCAAAAGAAGCTGATGATTTCTTAAACATCGTAAAAATGTGATTCAAATATATAGCTATTAAATAGAGATGTGTGGAAGGATGCAGAAAAATATTTCTTCATGTCTCACGTCAAGACAGGAAATGCATGTTTCGGGGAGATGCAAAGAGCAAAATGTACATCAGAGAAATGTACGTCAGAGAAATGAACTCGAATGTCATATTCTGCTATCGTCGCACTTCGTGTTTCTGCGATTTGCGTGCGTCGCAGCATACTTAAATTTATATTGCTCAACGTATATTCTTTCTTTCTCCATTCGTTTAGCACGATATGATCATCATGCTCCGATAATTACGGCAAACCGTAAGATTAAATTCTCGTAGACCTGAGTTAATCGAGTGTGCAATGCGTCACCGAAATACATGTTTACTGTTTACATTGTTGATACACGAACGTACGTTATTCTTCGTCATTTCAGCGAAGCATCCGGTTACGCGATAAATTAGCGACATTTTTACGATAGAAGCGTCCGTGCTCGTGAAAACGAGATCCGGATTCGCAAAGATCGTCGCCCTTATGGCGTGCACGTGTGTCATTTTCGAGTTCGTGTCCTTTCTCGCGTGAATGTATCCTGTATACATTCACAGCGCGTGTCGCACCGATCTTTGTCATTTTTCCGCTGGAGAATTTTGCGAGCTTATCCGGTTGTCTCGTACTATATATAATAGAAAAACTAACCACCATTAATAACAATACTTTTGCCTCATTACTTCACTTGAATTTCATTGTCGATGCGATAATTTATTATTAATTATGTATAATTGTTATTCATTTATCCTCTGCTATCATTTAGCAGGCGATAGGCCATCATTAAATCATTTCTTTGATTGACGTTTAGTGGTACTTGTTTAAAAAAAGAGAGAAAGGAAATACTTTGCTTCTATTAACGAACGTGCAATGTTGAATGTTTCGCGTTTATCATGCGCGCGCTCCTGAAGAGCAAACGAAACGCAGAAGAAGCTGCAGTCTGCAGCCATGTCCGGTTGTTGATCCGCCTGGTTTGCAGACTACAGCGATGCGTGTGTCGAGCAAACGCGTTCCCGCAGTTATACGCCGATGAATGTTCTTATGCGATGCAATCGTACGGTCGACACACTGGCGTAACATTCGGTGGATTATATATATATATATATACATTGAAACACTTTTTTTTACATTACGAAATATTTTGACAAATCGTCAATCTCTTCTATGACGAATAAAATCAAATTATGAAAAAATCGATGAACCTTTTAATCTTTTAATCGAAAATAATGTATACCATTAGGTGTATAACATTATCTTTTATAAAAAGGAATAGTTTTTATACGCGTTTTTGTGTTAAATAATAATGACAAGGATGCATTTCATTCCTGAGAAAATATTGTTATGCTTATTTAAATGACATTATATGCGTCACGCACTGCTGACGTACAGACGGAGGACAAACGTTCCTCCTCTCTTTGAGACTCTTCTTCTTATTTCTTCTTCCCTTTAGAGAGAACTTCTCTCAGTATCGTTCCGAGCGTTCGTCGCGAGGGAACTCGCGAATTTTCAACAATGTGCTCCGATATATGACGCGACGCGCGAAAATTTAATTTTCAAAAAATATCGCTGAATGGTAAATGAAACTCAAACTGTATAACGCGACAAAAAAAGAATCGACAGTTAACTTGAAAAATCACCATCATCTTTTAGTGATAGAAAATGATATTTTTTCCTATACTAATTAAATTTCTATAGAAATCGGTAGTTGCGTGAATAACACAATTATATATCTATCTTATGATAAAAACGTCTCTCTTGAAAATTTCTTTCAAAATATCAGCCGTACATTAAATGACGCGAGTTTTTGTTTGAATTTTTTTTGCGTTTGGATCAAACTTGCTTCACGTGAAAGGTGTTTTCGTTCTCAGGATGACCTCAGAAACTTCATCGCGAATAAAACGCGCGCGATCGAACATTGTCGTGTAAGGATGCCGGTAAATCGTCGGCAGTTTATAAGGTTCTCGGGGCGCGGATCAGGGGACAATGACGTTTTCTGAATATTAAGAATCGTCGAACAATTATCAAGGAGCACGGAGGGACTCGGGAAAATTATGGTATTTGTAGCTGAAAGGACATTCCTCTCGTACGTGCTCGCAATTCCAATGAACGGAATACGCCACCGGTTAAATTTTGGCATTGTTTCGTGCTTCATACAAATCCTGCGCACATTCCTATCGGTTCCTGCTCTCTCTTACTTTGGTTTTATATATATTTTACACTTTTCTAAATCTCGCTTATGATCAATGTATACGAATCTAAAGTGCGCCGTCTCCAAATTTTCCGAGCCAAAAATTTCTGATTAATCGCAAAATGATCTTGAAATTATATATATATATATTTGTTGTTTCACACATCTCGACGCGAAGCGTCTTTTCAGCCAGATATCGAAATCGATGTAGCATCCAAGATGATTTCTATATTATACAAACATGGAAATATATTCTCCGTAACTTATTCATGAGAACGAAAAAGGCGACAACAGTCGGTGACGAGGTACATCTCGCCTAGACTCTTTTTATATCTATAGCGTTGAAAAATTGAATTCGCCCTCATGCTTATATCCGCTTTGAATAAAATGCGGCACGGACCAAAAATCGTTCCAACTTTTCATCCAAGGTTACCCTCAAGGTAATCGTATTCGCGCCGGGTGTTTCCGAGACTTCATCGACCACGAATGCTATCGGGAAGTTGGTTCACGTAAAGAGCACGCGCGCGATAGATCACACGGACTTTTTCGATTCTTACACCGTTCTTATCCACCTACGTCGACGGTTAGGTGCGCGGGGGATCGATGGTTCCGCGCTGTTCTATAAACCGTCGAGTGTATTTCACTCGGACCTTCTATATCGGGCGGACGTGCTCTCGTTCTCGTTCAAGAGCCAAGCCGTGTGTTTCTTCTTCTTCTTCTTCTTCTTCTTCTTCTTCTTCTTTTCCGTGCGGATGTCGATGTCGATACCACACACGCTCGCTGCTCGCCGGAAAGTAAGGTTCGGAGGATTGTAAGGTAGAGTAGTAACGGCGCGAAGGGATAAAAGGGGGTAAAAACTTTGCTGAGAGTGGATTTGATCGTCGCGTGAAGAGATGTCCAAGTGTTGCGGCTGCATCGGCGCCTGCACAAAGACCGAGGCGTATCAGCCGCTAAAGACTAACGTCTATCTGTGCGACATTGTTCACGAGCCGTCCGGAAACGGCAGAGAAATTCTGAGAAGCCCGAGGGATCGTCGCAGGAAGCCTAGCGTTCGCTACGACGTGGTGAGAACACCCGGAAGTGGCAGGTAAGGGAGAGATTTTCTCCTCTGAAGGCTTAGACTTTGTCGCGACCGAAAGGATGACAGAGATTCACAGTTCAAAAGACGCATACTTAAAAATTTATATATATATAATTATATAATATATATTTACTAATATAATTAAATATATATATATAATTATGTATAATGAAATAATTAACCTGATATTTTTTATATCTATATCGAGCAGATCGATATACGTTTATCTGGGACAAATGTCTTGAGCGTATGAGATATAACATGTGGTTCGTTTTCAGTCAGTCTTTCATGTACGTTTGGTCCGCCGGGGGGAATTATATAGTGCTTGAACAGGAAATATGGCAAACTAGCTGGCTGAAATTTGACGTGAATTCTCTGGCGTTTTCGAGAGCGCGTCTCGAGAGTGCCGTAATTATCGCGCTTACTGATACGAAGTTAAGCGCAAGATTTACGGTACGCCGTTATTTACCCGGGCGTTTATTCAGTAAACAGCCGCTTCCGTATAATACGGGCGGATGATCTACAACCGTCTTTACATTTAATGACTTTCGAAATGTTTCGGCGAAATACACGGGCGCAATCTTGTTTGCGTCTCGTAGTATAAGTATTGCGAATACTTTTTTAATAATGTTCGTCGCGTCAGAAAACGAATATTCGATTCCGTAAAAGCGTGAGAGAGATAAACAAGATATGTAAGCCATTGCCTCATAATGATGGCCGTCTTAAGGTCTGTATAGACTTGTTGTGTATACTTACGCGCCTCTAAAGTGACTCACAGGAATAATCAATGACACGAAATGTGTAAAGTAGAGTGACTTTGCTCCGTTACGCATTTGTCTCTCAAAAGATTATAAATCTTTAAAATACATACGTTACCATCGGTATGTTAAACAAAAAATTACGTAATATTAAAAAATAGGGTTGTAACATTACCTTAAAAAATGTGTAATCTCGTAATCTTATTTAGGAGATAATTTAGAAAATCTTACAGCTTTAATTTCATAATTTTTCATTACTTTCGTACTTTCTTAACATCATGTCCTATCGCTTTCTCTATGTAATACTTCAAACCTTAATAACATGTCGGAAACGCCCGGAATATGCTATCGGTTTGAAATACAGTCTTGCTTTGACCATCGCATCTTGCTTAAACCAATCGTAGCTGAACATGACTGGAATGCTGGAACCGAGAATGACACCGGCGAGAGAAATTTCGGAGCGTTTTCGGAACGAGCATGAAAGGGGCGTCGTTGCGAAGGGGCGGCGAAGGCGAGAGTGCAGTCTCGGCGAGGGTGGAAGGTTGAAAGGTCACGTGACTGCCGGCTCGGAGGGGATGACGGTGGGAGAGGGAGGAGAGAGGGTGCGGAGTCTCGTGATTTTTACGCTATCGTAACGGAAGTGCCGCCGTCGGCGTCAGTTCCGCAGGAACTCTCGCGCGATACGGATGTCCGGGAACGGCGAAACCGTCCTTTTGTGACCGCGTGTGATCAACCTTGTAATCTCTCGCGTTTCAACATCTTCTCCTATCTCCGCTTCTTCCGCGCTTCTTTCCTTTAAGCTTTGCCTAAGGCGAAATATCTTTTTGCTTCTTTCTCCCTGCCGTGCTTCTTCTCGTTAATTAATTGTCCGGTGTATCGAAGTGATATTCTTACGACACACAGTCTGAAAGTGAAGTTATCTCGTACACGCAGACGATGCACGGTGATCCAGACCCATCGTGACTCGTTTCACCTATGTTTTATATGTACGATTGCTCTTTTACGTCAGATATTAACAATTTGCAAATGTGATTTTTTTATGTAAAAAAATATTAGATAAAATTGCCTTCTTCAAACACAAAAAAATTGCAGAAAAATTGCATGTTTAGAAATCGTAATAAAAGCGTGAAAGAATAAAAATTATACGTTATAAAGAGATTTGAATTGCAGTTTAATTAGTGTCGTTTTAAGATACATTCGAGAACAATGCTCTAAAATAAATCTTGTCTGTGTAATATCGTTTGCTAACTCGCTTCTCTTTTACCGTGTTTCAGTCTAGCGTGCAATTTTCACAGAGAAGCATTCGCAAGCTTTGAAGAAACTCTGTATAATTGTTAATCTAGCGTCGTTTGCATCGCGTATCTCGCAAGATGAAAGTTTTCGGAAATTCAAAGAAATAAAATTTATTTTGCAGCGAAATATCCTCGAATACAATTCAAATAACGAACGAACGTCAAAGTATATAAAGCTTTCTTTATTCTAAAGTTAAAATCTTTGCGTTGAAAGGAGATATTTAGCCGGTAGGAGAGCTTTACTCTCGAGCTTTAAAGCTTATTCGCCCCCAGTGCATTATCTATACGTGACATAATCTCTGCGTCTCCCTTTTATCGCTATATTAGACTCATTTTGCGCAGCACAAATGATGCAGCATTTTGAGCGAAATTGCCGTATGACGTTCGTAAGAACTCTAATTAATTCCGCCATATCGTGCAACCAGTTCGTTGTTGGAAAGCAGTTTTACGTTTCAGCTGTACGATGACTTGCTAGACTTTGAAAAACTTTGCGAAACTCGCTAATAAATTGTTGTTGCAAACGTATTCATTTACTGCGTAAACTCGTAAACTCTAATACGTCGAGTACGTCGAATATTTAATTCATAATGGATAAAGGAAAAGTTAACACCGCGGGTACCGGGTTCAAATATTCCGTTGGAAAACTATCATCGAGTTTTATTAATTTGAATTTAACTCGCGGTCGTCGTTATCTCAATTTCTGTAGCTCTTTAAATATATATTTAATCATTATTAATTGCTCGCGAGATACAATTGTCAGTTGTATAATGCCTGGTAAATTATATATCTCATTAAATGATATTATTTACAGTTTTTTTTTTAATAAAACGACGAATTTAGCCTCGTACGTTATGTATCAAATTGCTTGAAACATAGTTCTGGCCGCATTCCTTTGCTTTTGACTTTCGCAATTTATTTATTTTAATTAGCGCGGCGTTTCTCCCGCTATCGTATATTTCGTTTTAATGGGCATCTAACGGCGTTCTCTCTTTTTTTTTATTTGCAATTTCGCGCACGTTCGTTAGACACTTGCTTCTTTTTTTCCACCGCGTCCCACTAACGAACGAACAAACGAACGAACAAATGTTATTTCACTCGCAGGCCGCGAACTGTGCGCCCGTATCGCCGCATGTCGTGGGGTGAAAGTGAATAAGTCGTGTATGACGTTCACGCGTGTCTCGCGTGCATGCGCGTGCATAAGTGCCAACGTGCCTCTCTCGTGCGTCTGACACGCGGCTGCCGACCACGAGGCGATCGAGATCGATCGATCGCGGTGAATTCCTTTAATTCGTGTCGCGCATAGGGACATCGATCGTACACGATCGATCCTCTCCTACTTTGTACGCTGGATACCAAATCGAGGTGAGGAATTGTCGGAGTATCGATTGGAGAGGAGATCCGATATTGTCTGAGCAATTTTCAAAATGTGTAGTCTATCGCAATAACCCACGAAACACTTTCCAAATATTGGACGATTAATATTAATTCTACATCCTAAAAGTTTTCAACATCAATTGGGAATTTGTTGGATATAGAATTATTAGGAATATAAAATATGAATGTAAAATATGACAATAATGATATGATACGTTTTAGGGGGAAAAAATGTTAAAATATTATCGACACGTGTGTATAAAACTTTTCAATAGGTTGCTCATAAAATTTAAATTGTTTAAAATTTATTCTGTACAGCTTTTAACGTGTGTATCGTTGGCCTAAATCTTGGAATATAATGACTGCCGCTGCCTCGACCGATATTACTTCGCCGGTTATTGTATGATACATATTAGATTGCGATCGACGGTGTGTATACGATTCGCTTTAAATTCTAATCGCGCTCGTGCATATTTCATCCAAATGCATAAATTATGCATTAGGATATTATTTTTGCCATTTTCACATTTTTCACAGATTTCAACGATATTTTCAGTAATTAATTCATATATACGATTATATATATAACGATATGCAATAGAAATGCTTGTATCCCTTTAATTAACGGAAATGTGTTAGTCACTTTAATTTAGTTATAGCTACGAGCGTTGAAGTTTTGCGAAATGTGCATCGCGGTGTTGAATTTGGGGGGTTGCTAAATATTTAGATTGTCGAGGATATCGTCAATTTGGTAGATTCGCGGAAGGGACAACTTAAGCATCGGGTTTTCATCGTATTCGATTAATTCGGCCTCGATTTTATCGTATTCGATTGATAGCACGGCGGGGGATCGAAATCAGTATAAACGAGCGACCATTTGTTCGGACAACAACGGGATCTATCAAGCGGTGGTACGCGCTGTATTGCTGTTTTCAGCTGAGTCCGCGTGAAATAATTTCGCCGAGAGCGATCGAAACAATCTGCGGAAACGCGTCTGCGAAATTTATTTTGCCCGGCGGATTTTCCTTTATATACACGAGCGGTAAGAAATGTCAATTGTCCTAAATATGTGAGAGCGCTCTCCCGTATATTTTTGCATTTCGACTTTGCTATACCGACTCTCCCAATTTTCGCTCCGGAGAAGTTCTTCTACAATTTGAAAACGCGAGCAACTTTGGATCCGAGCGAGGGGCGGGGGAAATAATTACTTAAAAACTTTAATTGTAATAGGAATTAAAAAGTTTCGGGCAAATTAGAGTTGATGAAAGAATAACGGCGAAACTTATCAATTTAGTTTGATAAATAATTATCATTATTCTTTTTCTCATTAGGAAATGTATTATTCTCGAAGAACAAAAAATTGCAGTTATCTCGATTAGAATTAATGTATTGGAAACCCAATCGTTCGATATCGATCTTATATTGGCTAGACAGATGATTATAGCAAGTATAAAAAAATTGGTCCTTGGAATAAAAAGCCATCGGAGAGATTAGCAATCTTGACGATGAAAAGAGAAGGAGGGCGGAAAAAAAGAAGTGGCAAAAATGGCGTCGCGAGATGAATATCGAATGTATTTCTACCGTGAAAGGAAGACTGCGAGGTCGAGTTTTGTCCGAGTAAATCGCAAAAACTGGAGCAACCTTATACATTTGGATTTCCTCATCTCTTTTGCGCGCGAAACTATTTCTTTTTTTTTCTCTCATCATGGATTTCGCATATGTCGCGAATCATTAAATCCATCCATTTGTCGCGATAACTTTTTTATATTTGCTACTCGAGCATTCGTTTTCGCAACTTTGCGCACGCGCAATCCCGTTATGTTATTCATTACGGGGAATTTTCCGAGAGTTAAATCGATTCGCGGTGTGCCAGCGGTGAAATGTTTCGAATAAGTTAAAGTGGAAATGGAAATTGTCGTAGCTCTCGATTATCTAAATTCGTTGTGAAAACCAACTGCGAGAAGCAGAGTCGCTTTGTGGTCTAATGTCGCGTAGCGCGATTTAAACAAGTTTGCTCTTCTATCTCGGAGAATGCTTCCACAAAATGCAATTTCCACTGTCCTTGTCTTGCTATTTTTCGTCTTACGAAGCGAAAAACTTTGGTGTGAGATTTTTTTTATAATTAGTCGCGCTTCAACAAAACTGCGACAAATTTTACGTCCTCTTCTCGCCAGAGATACAGTTATTTCAAAGCATAATTCTCGCGAGTACGTCCTGTCAACACTGTCAATTTTCTACTCCTATTGTCATAGATGATCGATAAATACATTGACAGTTAAACCTCAAATTATAAGTTTCTCTTTATTAGAGCTCAGTTTAACAAGATTCTGAACTTTGTTATTAAATGACAGCAATTTTTTTTATGTTAGTAAAGATATTAAAAAGATTTTTTGAGAGACCATTTTTTTTACAATTACGTGACTTAGGAGATACTCGATAAGTCTGATGTTCAATATATCTCGCAGCTTATAACGCCCGGCAGCCGAGTGTTTAGAGTGTGAACCTATTTATTTTCATCGTAGCGCACGGCAATTGGTTACAATTTTCAGTAATGCGGAAAAACGAACAAAACTACTATGGCCGATATAAATCCAAGTCATGACTTATTGTGTGACTTATGAAGGCGAGAGCGAACAGATACATATACAGACCGACAAATCGCGATTTAATATTCGCGATTAAAATAAAAATGGTCGCGATTTCAAATGCGAATAACTGGTACGGACCGTGCTGAACCCTCTTTAACCCCTCCTCCCGTTTCCGGGGTACCGTAAATTATCTTTAATCTCCAAACTTTGTTAAAATATAAAATGCAAATGGCGCGTAGCTCTGGCGCGTGACTCTTTCATATCGTGCATCTTTGTACGAGTTTGTTCACAATACGTTTACTTTATCACTCTTTATATTTTTCAGAATTTAATAATTATGATTGATGTTCCTTTCATTATTCATCGTTATCCATCCTTTTCATCATCTTGCTTCTACTATATACAATACGTATCGTTATATTTTTATTTATTCTACTAATTGACGTATATATACGTATAAAATATGTAGACAAATGAGCGTGGATAGAATATACTGTACAATACATAATGTAACAATGCTTTGTGCCGATTGTATTATGCCGTAATCTCCTTCATACACTATCGGGCATTAGGGAATTATCATAGTTGGTTATGCTTTCGATCGGGACGATATATGGAGGAATGCCGTACTGTCGGAGTTCTCGTATAGAGCGCATCTTGGTCGTGCCTAATTTAATCGCAGCCCAGCCATTTCGAGAGACGGAGAACACTATCTACATATATGCGAGAATCCCTGCAAAATTTTCCCCTCGCGACACAGAAATATCAAACTCAATTGCCGGACTTTTTCTATCGATCGCATGCACACGTGTGTTTGAATGTGCGCGTTGGCGAGTCCCAAATCGCATCGCTGTCAAAAAAAGACTAAAATATTTATAACATCATGACCTTATTATGAAACGATGAGTTTCTCCAACGAGAATAGAGAAATCTCGAGAGATGATCAATTTTCATTTGAAATTTCAACAACGGTTAATCGGTAATGATTTGTCTTCTCGTCAATTTTACCTTTTTTTTTTACGCGCGTTAACGACGTTGTTCCAGCCGAGCGCACTGCAATGGTTTACTAGTATCACATTGAAATTTCTCGCCCAGACACGATTGTGCGGCTTTTTGCGAGATTACAAACGGTCTGGATTTAACGGATTCGCCGTTCCTCACAATCGCCTTTAAAGCGCCGTTATCGTAGTACGTATCCGAGCTTTCTATTGTGAGATACCTTACGAAATAATATTCTTTTCTTCGGAAATATATATCTCCCTCTTTACTGGCTCCTTTGCTGACTCTGTCCAATCTTGACAATGCCTTGGTTGCGTAACGAATGATTGAAGCGTGGTTGAAAATCTGTGAATTTATTCATTTTTCCGATTAAGAATATATGAATGTATATTATTTTCGAGAGAACTCTCTAATGAAAAATTAAACTCTCAAAAGTTGTTTAGCACATTTTAATCTTTAAGCAACATGTCACTGTGTAATATTTGTGCGCTCTATAAAACATTAATAGAAAGAGAAGGTTAACATTTAGTGGCACAGTCCGTCTAAATTGTAAAATTTAACACAGCTAGTTCCTACGTACACGTTTCGTCGATGCACTTTCACGGTGGATAAGTACGTAAATGAAATTATTCCACTGGGTGTACAGTTATAAACGGAGATCTTCCATCTTCCTGCGGCGTTTAATTTACATCCTACCGTTGATACTGAACCACGTTGCGCGCTCCTTCGGGATAGGACGCTAATAGAATTAGCAGAGTACATGAATATCAAGATATCGATCTTGTTGCAATCGTCGCGGAAATGCATTTCGGCTTTATCTTCAATAATAAAGGTATGACATATTGTTTACGTCAGCTCTCCTTTGAAAAATCCTTTTATAAGATATATGTCAACGAGATAAACAGATTCACGCGAAGAAACCATCACACCGAGGATGATAAAAAAAAAACTGCCATCGAAATGGCTTTTCTTTCTGCTGCGAATTTTCTCGCTACTTATCCGCCATTTTTCCCGCCGTTTACGAGCCGTTTGAGCGGGACGCTTTTAGGGACCATCATTCGTTTTAGGGCCAAGTCCTGCATCCATTTTCCGTTTACGTTGGTCGGGTACGTGAGTCGCGTAACGATTTTTGCAAGACGATTTTTCTCGCGAACATAAAGATGAAGCTCGACGACACGAAGCGAAAGATTGAAGAAATCTTTATCGATGCGTCGCCCATCTTTGAATATGTGGCGTGTATAGATGGAATTAGATCGGAATATGCATCGATCGATAGTATCATTCTCGATACAGATCGGATCGGTGTTCGTTTCTCGAACGATCGGAAATTAGAGTCTCTCTCTCTCTCTCTCTCTCGTCTTGAATCACGGGGTCGGATGATACGGATTCTCCAGATTTCGCGAGGCACGAGAGGGTTGACCATTATTACTGTTGAAAAGCCGGTTGCAATCTCCTTACGGTTTCTCAAATGGAAGCTGAATACGAGATCGCTTTCCGGTCTCTCTGGAGAAAATCTCTGATTTCTTCTTTCGCTTCGATGTAGCAACTCCCTTTAATATTAGATCAGCAAATCGCTTCCAATTTTTATCGAAACGTTTGATATGCTTACTCGTATTTTTGAAATTTAAATGAAACTGACAATGCATGAATAATAGCTATAACATTATTCCGATAATGAATTTTGAAATATAAACTGAACAATTGTAAGAGAAAATAGTCTGAATTTTTTGGGCGCGTATAAGGCTTGTCTTGGCGTTTATAGAGATTCGAGCAAACAGTTTGCAAAGAGTCGCTATAAAGATCGCCCGAAAGTTATCGGACGGAATCGCGCTTTTGTGTCGCGACCGGAGACATTCGCGTTCGTTTCCTCCTCAGTTGATTGCACCTTTGGTGAAGGAACTTTTGCTCGAGTCGGCGTACATCCCTATCGTCTGTCCCCAGGGTAACTCTATCATTCGTAACGATCGGTTCTCTCCAAGCTACTCTATGTACGACTAAACAACGGCGGACGCGGCCAACCGTATCGGCGCGGCGCAGGGATTAATGAAACCGGCTGCGCGTTTGTTGGCGGCGTCGTTATTAACTGCCGCGCTTGTGTGTCATTGGTAAACGAAGCTCGGCACCGGTGTGATGATAATTAATCGCTAAAACGCGATCAATTTTCATTACAAGACGCATCGAGCAATGATTGCACGCGGACACGGTCGATCGAATCGTACAAGCCGATCGACGAAAAAAACATTCTCTGTTCGCTTAATAGAAATCGGGTTTCTCTATTAGTAGAGGAATAAAAGTAAAACGTTTATAGAATCTTTGCGATGATTATATATCATTTCATTTTATAGGAATAAATAACAACGCTCGGCAAATTCTCGATAATTGTCCGAGAGGTCAACGTGTGATGGATTTTTTCAAACTCCATCTCCAGTAATGAGTTAATGCGAGAAACAAATGCCGATCGGTATAGAAACGATTGGGAATACGCTTCATTTGCGTAAAATCGCGATCACGTTGATCGGGGCCAAACGAGATTACCTTTGGGCGTATTTTTTTTTTTTTTTCTTTCCTTTCTGCATTTTTGTAACACGTTTTGTCGTCGTTTCCATGCAAATTCCCTTGAACGTTGGGTTAGAGGTACAATGGTCAAAATCGAATACAGATGGACGCGTAGTTACGTTCCGTAGATTACAAACTCGAAGAATGATGTTTTTTTGCAACGCAAAAGGCAAACGATATCTGTATCCTTGAAAGATTCGCATATTTATGCACTTTTATAGACACACAATTGTGCCGAATGATAACTTTATCTCGGGTTGGTTTATTCTTGACTTTGTAGCACGTTATCGGTAACATGTGCGCCGTCTAATTCTTTATGACGCTCGTAATTCGCACGATATTGCAATATCTCTCGCATTTTCGCGTGCCTTTTTTTTACGGACTGTGAAGTTACAAAAGGCCGGTAAGATCGGCGCATCGTGACAATTGTTCAAAATTTCGCTTAACGGTGAAACGATAACCAGTTGGATATGCGTCTAAACGTTTTCATCTCAATTCTGCTTGCATTCGGAATTATTTTATCGTCATCTTGGCGCTCCGTCAGTCACGCAATGAGTCTGCCGAGGATTAAACGAGATACCATATACATCATAACGCATCGGCCAAAAAAGAGCAAACAACGCATTATCTTGATCAGGGAGAAACCGTCGAAAGAGACCGAAATTTATTTTACACGCTGATGAGAAGGAATTTTTGACGCGAGATCTCGCACTGACGTCCGCAATTACATCCGCTAAAAAGAAACCGTCATAAATCAAGCGCCGAAAGAAACATCCACTCGAGGTCTTGAAAAAGGATCGAAGCGTCTTGTCGTATGCAGGGGAATGATCTTGCTCAAGGGGATGGTGTTACTTTGACGGCGACACTGTGAAAAACGAAAATATAAAGTGTCATATATAAATTATGTGTGTTATTCAGTCTGTGTACATTTCCCGGCTATAATCTTATAAGATATATCGCGCTAAAAGAAGATTAAATTTTCAAAATATCTGTTTTGCAATTTTTATTCGAATCTCTATAAGCACAGCGACACTCGTCTAAAGAAATTTAATAAAATATCGATACTCTCTTTCGCAAAATATATAAATATACCACACGGATACCAAGGTATGTTATAAGATTGCTTTTTGGATATTTTTAAAAGTGCAGAGAATTTTCTCTTGGAATTTACCCTGAAAATCATGGTAATCGTAAGACAATATGGTATGGTAAGAATTTTATGAGAATTTCTCTGATTAATATTTATCACAATAAAAATAATATCTATTACAATAAAATATAAAATATGTTTGATTAATTTTACTATGCAGTTTAGTATCAAACATTTTATATTTTATTGTGTGATAGATATTATTATTTTTATTATCATAAATATTAATCAAAGAAATTCTCATAAAATTCTTACGATTACCATGATTTTCAGGGTAAATTCTAAGAGAAAATTCTCTCAGTGTGTGTATTCGATATAAATCTTTGACACTTTTATTTTGAAAATTACTCTTTTGCTACAAGTTATACAGAGCGATAGTGCGAAGGCGCGGAAAGCAGACCGCAGGCCGGTATATAAATGTGCATTCGCGCCGGTGGGCAGAGGCAACGTCTTACCTTGACCGAGCACTTCCGGTTTTTCCCTCGCTCGTTGCGTAAGCGGCTCTCTCGCGCCGCGATGCATTCGCGCGCGTGCTTCGCTTCTCTCCTCTCGCAGCTGATTGTGAGCTCTCGCTCATTAAGCGAAATGAACGCGCAATTTCGCGCCTAAGAAAGTGAGACGCGGCGTTCGTGCGGCCAAGTGCACTCGTGGCATGCGAACAATCGAATAATAATAGAATAATCTTGCGCTCTCTCGACAGAAAGTCGATCGTTCGTCAAATGTCATCGATATCGACTGCACGTGACGTTTGTGTTTGATTTGCGTATATCTCCGAGATAGCATTCTCACTCGTAGAATGGATGATAGTGAGAGAGAATTTGCCTCGCGCGCGATTTATACATTGTCTATTATTCTAACGTCAATTGACAATCGACGTTAATCGCACGAGTATTTTGTTTGCGAGAATGATTCCTTGATATGATTTTATTTTTTATTTTAAATCAATATTTGCCTTTGTTTTATTAGAAGTAAGAAAAAATTAATATTTGAAAGAAAATTTGATAGCGCGATTAATGTGAATTATTGCGCTCTGTAAACGCAAAGATAAAAATTTGTAATATTGTCATTTGTAAAAACATTATTCGGCAAGAATTCATTTAGCGGAGAATTTTTTGTTATCTACAGATAAATCGATTGCAGCATAAAGCAAATATTTTATCTAGAACAGATAAAGTCAGATATGACACACAATTTGCCGTTGCAATATACGCACGACTCTTATTTCTATCGGATGGAATGTATGTATAAAGGTCAAGAGAGTTTTATATTTATACAACGTATATACGTATTTTCGGCCGGATATTTATTCATTTCCGGCAGTCTTGGTCTCCTCTCTTTTCTCGGTAATTAACTTTAGCTTCAGCCCGCCAGCAGGTGGAATTCATTAATCGATTTTGCCTCTCGTAAACCATGTATATTCGCGATCGTAAAGTTCACAGTCGCAAAATATTTATCGTCAATAAGTAGATATCGAGTGGCGCGGAATTTTATTTGCCGGCGAAAAGGCTTTATTTATTATTTAAATGCATTTTCCTGTTCCTCTATGTGCGCACTTTAAATCGCGCGAGAATCGATCGTTGTTTTATAAAATCTTTTTTGTGAATATACTTAAAAATTTTCTCTCTCTTTGTACTCGCTATATATATATCTCTATATAGAAATGTATATTTTTTCATATCTCTTAGATTTCTCTCTAACTTTAATATTATTTCGATATATGTGTGTGACTCCACATATTAATATACTAAAATTTACATAATTTTTAAGATACAAGTTTTAATTCAGAATAGGTTTGTTTAAACATCACACACACATCCCGCATCTTGTCAGCTTTTTCAGCGGCGGCTTTCTTTCGCGGCAGTTCTCGTCCGGACATTGATTCTCGTAGTAACATGAAAAACACATCAGGAGGCGGAATTCGCGGCACGCGAACGTACATTATGGTACAGTGCTGTCGATTTCAGGCAGCGTGACGTAAAGTTCGGCAATCTTGCGGCGAAGTCGGAGGTCGGAGCACCAAACCGTGCGCCGACTCGGAATTCGCGGATCCGTGCAAAAGACGCGACGCGGAGTTTCCCCCGACGCGGGAATTCCGCGAGAGTTTCGAGTGCCCCGAGATGTCATTTATGAATGCCACTCGAAACTTTAATCGTTTCGTCCGCGGAGAAATTTGCACGCTGACGCGGCGAATTGCCGCGCATTCTGGTTCTGGGGGAGAAAACGCGCGCGAGTGCAACGCAAGATGAGAACTGCCGCGTCGAGTCGTTAATTTTCCTCCAGAGGGATATGCGTAATGCTCCTTCAACCGTTAATACTTGTCGTTTCTGAATTAGTAATTGAAAACTTGGGAGTTTCATAATATCGTGCTCGAGGAGAGAGAGAAAGATAACAAGTCGATAATATTTAACATTAAACTCGCTCCCTTAAACAGCGATGCCACGCAAAAGTTTGCACGATCTGCATCAGAAACCGAACCATGTTATTACCGTGATTTTTGATTGTTCGGGAACTCACGCATATCCGTAGCACTATTATAGGAACACGGAACCATCTAATCATCGGTTGAAAAAGAGCATGGAATCGATCCAAGTCGAAGTTGTAAAACACCTAGGCATTAATCGTTTCGTCTAATTCGATGCTAATGTACGACGTGGAGCGCTGATGCCAAGTAATCTGCAAGTCTTAGCAGGTCATTTCTAAAGGATCCCTTAGCCGCGCGTGTCTAAAGAATTCCTTAGCCTTCGTTCGAGTTGGGACAAGCGAAATCTCTTCGACTCTTACAGCCAGAAACCTGTCCGTAAACTTTGTTTTCTTTTACCTGCGAAAGACGCCTCGTCTGATTGTGAGAGCGAAGAAAAAGTATGTTCGTAAAAACGACACGTATAAATATCTTGCACCGTTTCGATCTCTTGCTTCTCACCCATTAGTATGTTTGCGTTGTGTACAATCTCGTTAAACTTTCGTGCATTCGAGACGGTTGCGCGAAGATGCAATAATTAACTTGTGTTTCCGAAACGCAATATTAATCACGCCGTGCTGGATGTTTGTCAAGTTAAGCGGACGTTCGTTTAACCAATGCGAGTTTGAAATATAAATTTTTGATGGTAGAGTTGTTTTGATTGTAGATAAATAAACGAAATTATTCCCGTGTAATTATACACAAATTAAAAAAATATTAATATAGTTCCACGGAAATAGAAATGAGATGTTAAATGAGACAAAAATATATTAAAAAGTAAATAAGCAGCCATTATTATCTATTCATTGAATCATTCAGTAATATTGCATTCTATATAGTCGCGTTATCATTACAATTTTTTAAATTGAATTTTTGCTTAAAAAATTGCGAAAAATATTATATAGATCTTTAAAGTTTGAGACGAAGAGATTTTTCTTAACGCGCGTAAATTAACATCTTGTTTTGCGATTGAAAAAGAGAAAAATTGCGTGACAAAAAAGTTGGATAATACTTTGGCCATCATCTTCCGAGAAATTAGAAAGGCGCGAGAGCAATTTTTTCGCAAATAGGATCAACATCCGTAGCAGCAGCTCGATTGCACAAGGGCGATTTCTTGGCGAATCTTTTCGCATTGCATGGCTACATAATACCGTGCGCGGCAAGCTTTCTCATTGGAGTTTATCCGACCGACCTAAAAACCAACCCGTTCTCCGCCTAGTAATCTTGATGCGCACGAAAGCGCAAGGTGAGCAATATTGCTATGTGTAAGACGTGCAACTCGGCAGATGGTCGGGGCGTTTTCCATCTCCCTGGTGGTGATACATTATATCTTCGAGCGGCCCTTTAGGACACTCGAGAAGCTTGCGCTTATCGATCGAATATTCCGCGTGAGAATTTAGATGCACGTTTTGGACACGTTTTATGCAAGATACTCTCCTTCCCCTCTATACAAAATTTTTGCTGAAAACTGCAAAATTATCACAGGTTTTTTGGCGACAAATATTTTTCTAGGGTTCTCATAATGTATTATTGTTGTTATATCTTTATATGATTTTACAAATCAATTGATGCTCGTATACAGTCGCTCGTATAATCGCGAGTTTGCTTAGTGACGGCATTTTCTAATCTCGTTTCAACGAATCGTCGCTTTACTTAGTGACGTGTCATCCACTTATCATCGCGTCGCAAAAGAATCGCACGGTCGGAGATAAAAAACGCTAGGCTCGCTAAGCATTGAAAAGAAAGATTCCTAGTGTCGTCGTGGAAGTCGTAAATCGCGAACTGCGCGACGCGATAAATAGCTTATAGAGATCACAGAATATACAGAGGAAAATTGTAAATTCTTTTTATCATAACGGGGACTTTATTCTCTCGAATCGCAGGTGCGCGAATATTTTCTCGACAGTATCTCGACAGTAAGGTATAAAAATTAATTTTGCATTACGATGAATTTATCAAGTAAAAATATAAATTATACTGCGATGCACATCTATTTTTTATAATAAGATTCTTAAGTGAAACCCTCTCTCTCTTTCTCTCTCTCTCTCTTATCTTGAAGATTTTGCAACGTAATTACGCAGCGAGCTAAAACGCCTTCAACAAATCGTTAAGAGACCCATTTTCGCGTCAAAGTCCTCGCGGGAACTTGAGTTCGGAAGCAATTACGACCTTCGGTTAACAAAGCTTTTTTTTTTCGAGGTAGGAATTTTTTCAAGTTTCGCTTCTTTTCGCGGAATGATAAGGCTCGAATGGCAAAGCAGACAATGACGACGACGACGACGATGACAAGTAGAGGCAAGTTTTGGATCGCAATGCATTTATTCGTATGTATCTTGAATTCCTATATGCTTGATGGAAGAAGAAGCCTCGTATTTCCATAGGGACGAAGACGCGAAGAACCTATCTCTTGATCGCGATACGAATCTTATCGAGCGTGAGAAGCACATCTTTCCTACACACATGGAGAAGACGAGGAAAGAAATCTGCTCTCGTCTCCGTGATACGGCCAATAGCTCTTTGGGATGTCTCTCTGCTCTCGTACGGACGCGAATAGAAAATATCATGCGATCTCTCTAGCTGTCGTACCCCGTCGAGGAGACTCTTCTCTCCTTCGGTATAATCGTCATGTCTAAATGCAGCTGTGCAATTCGCACCACATCCTTGTACAGTATGCAACGTGTGCTGCTGAAATGATGGAAGAAAATGTACATCTTGAAAATAGATTTACACACGAAAGTCGCATAGTTTTCAACGTTTGGCGCTTTAAATATGTAGTAGGTGATATTTCTCTGGAAGCACATATGTAATACTTGATCTACGTTTTATAGAATTTTACAACTAGAGATGCAACTTTTAATAATCCGCATTATATCCGTATTATATATCGCATAAAGAGTAAAAAATTTGAAAAAGAATATTAAATTTGTCCGGCACCACAAAGAAGACAGATTTGAGAAATATTCTTAAGCGAGAGAGAACATTTTTAGTTGTTTCGAAAATAATATGTTAAATTGAAACACACACAAATTTTCTTATACAATTAAGAAACTAAATTCCTCACATGGACAAAAATTATTTCAGCAAAAGTATCAAAAATATATATACGTGTACAATTAATATTAATATTTATCGAATGTCGCATTTTCTCTGGAAAAATAAAATACGAGATTTCTTTCTCTCCATAAAGAATATGAGAAACTTGTGGGAGATAAAAATATTCTCGCTTTGTATGTACATTCGATGTAAATCGTCTTTTGTAGACAATTTCGACAAACTGACGTGAAGTTTCTCGCCACAATAGTCGTGCATTTAGGTGCGAGTTTACGACGAGTAAGTCTCGTCGACATCCGGTGTCCTTGCAGGTTGCCGTTTGCTCGAAAACGGCACGTCGGAATGATAGAAGAACAGTTTTATTATTGTTATTGCTGTTTTATCGTCAATCATTTTCTTCATATAATCCGGTCTCTTTCATTACATATTTATTACGATGCTCACAAATAAAGATGTAAAATAGAATAAACGCCATTAACGATAGAGAGATAGAGAGAAAGAAGGGCAGTTTCCTCGTTTAGTAGCTATCATTTGCATCGTGCTTTGTCTCGCGCTGCAATAAAACGGTTGGCTCTGACAGGCTATTAAAATAGTATAAAACTGTATCGAGCTCCTCGAAATTGCAGGAGCTGCAAAATTAAGAGAGACCAGCTCACGGGTGATACGTGAAATCCACCGACGTTATGTATAATCCACCGACGGTCTCTTCATATTGTGGGATTATTTTCTACGTTTTACAAAGGGTACTGCGCAAACGTTATGCAGCAAGGATATAACTGAAACGGGACGGCACACTCTAGTACCTATACGTTGTCTACGACTACGAGACTCGGTACTATTATGAGCCTTGAGTAATACTGTTATATAATGCTGAGGGTGGAATTAATTTGATCCCTTAGCTTCGTTGAAATACCATAATGGTGAGGGAAACGCGGGATATTCCTGCGTTTCAATTATCTTGAATAAACGCTCCAATTATCTCGAATGCAGGATTATTTGTGTAAGCGCATTACGACCGCGATATTAAAAAGCGCGACGCTAAAGCCATAAAATTATCATAAATCCCGGTCTTGGCGTCTTCCTCAAAAGACTGGGCGTAACTTGGCGAGGTGCGTATAATTGTTCCGAGGGTATGTGATTATTCTTGAAAAACGTTGTGCGTTGGAAAATATGGTGTTTTATTCTTCACTCTTTGTATCGTTGAGTCATCGCCTCCTCTTTTCGCCACGTTTCCAGCCTCTGCTTTTTCTCTCCCCCATTTTCCACCCGAACACCCCTTTAATTTTAAATCGTGGCGAGAACATATTGGGTGCTCAAAAACTGTCGGAGAGTTTGCGTCTGTCGAATTGTTTCTGGAAATCTCGCGGTTGCATATTTTTACGGAATATTACGTTATTAAAAACTCGAGTCGGATAAGGAAAATACACTCAACTTCTTTTTATATTCGCTATGATTTGTTTACGATTTTCATTTCCCCGCCCTGGTTGCAATTCTCGCACGAGATGTGTGCAGGCTATCGCCTGCATCGATGTTTGCCTATAAACTGTCACGGAAATCGAGGATATATCCGCGAATCGAGATCGGTAATCGCCTTTTCTACTGAAGCTCGACCAGCCGGCTATAACCATGAATGCGGATCGCGAATTTGTACGGCAGACACATGTTCCGCGACACGATGGACATTTCCTGATACGAGAGGCACTCTAGAAAAATTGCATTCCCACCTAGTGCTACACATGGGACGTCGCTCTGAACGTTATAGAATATTATAAAATACAATCACTGAAAGAGAGAGAACATGTTTGTATTTATAGAATTCTTTACAAATTGGAAAATAGATTCCTAAATTGTGAAAAAAGTTCTTTTTTATTCCAGTAAAGACTTATATCGAGAGATGATTTTTAAGGATATGGAATATTTTTGATTTGTCACCGTAATCGCGCACATTAAGCAAATGCACATGTACATAGATGTTTGAAACATGTATTGTTCATATTCACCATTGCTATTTACATTATCTATTTTTGCCAAATGAAATATCTTTCCATTTCCATATTCGCGTGGCGCGTATTCCGTACCTCGCCGTTCATGCATAAGGTTTTGCCTCTCGGTGCTATAAATTATTGACGAACAATATCTCGAGATATCCGTTTCCTTCCGCTTCCTCGCGAGCGACTTTTCGCGAGCGATTCCACGTCACGGAAATATAAATCCGTCTATTTTTACCCACCCCTGTGATACGTAGGCAAAAGTTACGGCCGCGCGATCTCTCGTATACGATGAAATTCTAAACGGAGTAGAGAGTTCTCCTAGAGTAGAGAAGTTTCGCAGCTTTTGTCGCGGGTGGCTCGAACGGAACTTCCGTCTTTCAGAGAGTGGTGTACGGAGGGTGTGCGCGCCGTTTCTCTCTCTATTTTTTTTCCTCTCCCGAATTCCCGGAGAGAAGTCGCGAATCTCGTTTACCCCCTTCATCTCTCGCGCGTGCGTTGCATGCACTTTGCCATTACGCTTCCCAAAACTTTCGCAAATAAATACGGCTGCCGTGTGTATAGAGGTAGCTCGAGAAATTGAAATGAATACGGAGAAGATATACCTTACGAAGAGGTCACGTAGAAGCACGTAAAAAGAATCACCTAAAGTCTTTCTTTTTCTTTCTTATATAAAAGAGAAATGTGCATAAAATACCGAACCGTGGAAGAGAGACGAATATTGTAGAAAGAAATGGGCGAGAAACGAGAACTTTCTGTATAAATTTGTTTATTTCTGTAGAGTATGAAGTTGTAAAGTTTAACGAATCGGCCATCTTTCACGCTGTGTATCTAGATATGAAGTAAACGTTGAGTAATAAAGTACCGAGATTTAATTGCGTGTTTGTGTGCCAGTTCCCACGTACTCTCCGAGTAGGTAATCCGGATAGAATTCGGTGTTTGCTAACGCTAAGCTGAAGAAGAGGAAGATCTTCCTCTCTTACGTCGGAAAGATAAGAACAGGTATTACGACGTTGTTAGGCCAACAACGCAGACGAGAAGAGAACTTTGTAACACTCTTCTTTTATCATCGTGTTCCGTTCGGGTACTTTTTTTCAGTCTCTCGCTTTCACAATTTCGTTCTTGCCTTTAAAAGTTTTCCCTTCTCCTCTGAATTTGTTCTTCTTCCTTACACAGTAAAGGTTCTCGTCGGTTAATTAACGCGCGCAGGTTTCGCTTTAATAAAAGCAAAATAATTTCGCGTAAAACAAAATGAAAAATTAATATTTTCATGCAACGGATAAGATTTAAAAATTTCACGTGAATTTTATACGACCCCTAAATATTTCAGCGAATTTTAATAAATTGTTTTTCTCGGTCGCATCCTTTTGTTGAATGCACGAAACGCACATTTACGTTCGAGTTTTCTTTATGCCAGGATTATACAGTTATCCGCGCGACGAAACAAAAATAGGCCGAGAGGGGGAATGCCGTAGCGTTTGCTCTGAAAACTTTTTTCAAAAGCGGCCTTTATCCTTTTTAACCGTACCGTGAGAATTTACGACCGCGGGGCTATCATTAAATTATACAGAGAGAGAGAGAGAGAGAGAGCGTACAATCGCGCTCGCCGTTGAAACGTTTATCAAACTTTCGTTCGGTTATCAAGCAATTTCCGTCGTAACTCTAACGAAGCTTCTCGCAAATCCGCAATAATGTAGCGAGGTCCATAAATTTAGCGGGCGAGGAGGCCTCGCCACAAAGTTGGTTTGCGGATTTTATTGCCGAGACGATTATAACTTTGTCGCGACACCTGCGACGTTTACGGTGGACATCCTAAGGTCGCGTTTATTCCACTGCGGTGCAACGTTCAACTTACACGTTGTACTTAATCTTCCCTCGCTACGGTAAAGACCGCACAAGTGTCCGTTTCCAGAAATCACGTTAATCTTGTTGTCATAGCGCGATGACATAGTCGGTTTTATCGTTTCGTCTTCAATCTCTCGAGAGGCAGCGGAACTGCCGATACGACAGAGTTGAGTTTCATTTCCTGTGCAGAGATATATCAGTTATATATTCCCTTATTGTCGGTATGGTCTCTGTCGCACGATACACAAATGACTTTTGCCACGGAAATCCGCGTTCGATAATTATTCAATTATATCGCGATTATATTCGACCGTAATATCGGCGTACACTTGGCGTACTTGACGTTTGAGTTTCGCGAACGCTTGTGAAAGTCGCGCACACAATGTACGTATGAATAAACCAAACTTTGGAAGATTCTGTTTGTTCCGCCCGAACCAATAAGATAAGACTGCACCAGCTGCATCGAGACAGCTTTGCATCGGAATAAGGAGATTTCGGAACCATCCGAGGAGACAATTAACAAACAATGGCTTTACTTTTACACACACACACACACACACACACACACACGCATATATATATACATTTTATTAGGATCAACGTTGCACAAATGACTTTGCTAGACATTTGATGAGTCTAAATTCTCCTTTCCTGCGATGCAAACTTTCTTCAATGCGCGAATTTACGGTACTTTGATATTATGAACTTGTAGACGCCCTAAAACTTTGACGTCTTTTCACTTGCCTCTTGTAATGACAATGACGTGCAAAGTGGAAATTTATACCGCGGTCACATTTACACGAAAGCGAAAGAAACGAGAGAAGGAAGCGGAAATCTATGAAAATTCGATCGTATTTTCGGGCCGATTCATGTAGAAATTGGGAGACTTTCGAGGCAGCGAGCTGGAGGGCGAAACACTTTAAAAGTTTGTTGCACTCACATATATATTATGAAAATGCTCCAATAGTAGTTGGCGCGTCCTTCTGACCATTTTCACGATTACAGTCGTCTCGTCACATGGTCCAGAAGTTTTCCGTAGATCTCTCCAGCGGTTCTCATTGAAATTCCAAACACACTTCGCGCCACGTGAATATAGCCCGCTCTTTCGTTCTCTGCCTCCGACACCGAGTTTCAATATTTTCTCAGGAAGTTATTTGAATGGCGCGCGCTACCGATCTTTTCCAACCATTTGCGGTAATAAAACTGGCCAATATTTAAGAAGGCATAATAGTGCAATATGAGAACGGAGTAATACATTTTTATCTTTTTATATTGAGATTTCCATGTTTTTAAATATACAATCGTGCGAAGAATATTATATAATAAGCGAGAAAGCAAAACAAAATTTTCTATCAAATATCACGACCTGTTATCTTTTTATTTGTCATTTCGTTTAAAGATCAAGTAATTTAAATTATATATGTATATGCATAAATCGAGACGATATTGAATCGTTTAAGCATGGTAAAGAAAGAAACCTATGTCAATCATATATTGGGGGAATACTACATTTGAGAAAGTAATTTTCCTTCAAGGATTGTCAAAAGCGATGCTCTTTTACAGGATTAAATCGCGTAGATTGCCATTGTCGAGCGACTTGCCTCGCGTCGACCACGGAAGGTTCGTAATTTCATTTTGGTGAACGAACGGACATCGAGTTTGCTATCGATGACCCGGATGGCGTCTCTCTCTTCCGTGCGGGAACAAAAGCCGAATTAATGACGTTGACGTAGATTGTAGACGAGACGGCCAAAGCGATCTCTCGAATGTAACGAAACCTAAACCTAAACCTTTTGGGGACGAGTTAAAACGTTATAAGCTCTTTCAACAATTGCGTTTGATATTCGTATTAGGAATTCAACAATCTTTAAACTAACACGCCGTTTTACTTGTTGACGCTACACGAACTAACTCGCTGAATATGAATAGGTTGTTTTTCTACCCTCGTCGACAATAGAGAAGAATTCGAGCCTATACCTGCCTACGATACACACCTATCTTCTCATATTCTTCTCCACAAGTGCAGGAATACGCATTGTCCCTGAAATAGTTTTATCGAGTGCGATGCACTTGCTCTTTAGGAAGTAAAGAATATTTATAGAAACACCTGTGTATACATGTGTGTGTGTGTGCATGAGTAACGCTTGAATTATCTCTGTTTAATTTATTTAAATATATTTTACTTAATAGAGTTAACACACATACATACGGTTATATATACATATATAAACGTACTCGACTGCGAGAAAATGTTTTATTACGCGATAATGCTTTGTTCTCGCGCGGCCTTTGAATTGAATGAACGTGAGACTAATTGTAAATGTGAAAGACGAATTATCTACATTTTATTATATACATGTAATCTCGTAAAGAAAGAAGAATTGCTGGGACATTAATGACATTAATTGAATTATTTGTTGCTGATAAATATCTCTATTTCTCTCTCTCTCTCTCTCTCCGTCTTTTTTACAAAATATACGGATTAATTGGTAAAAATTATAACAAATTCTCTCTAAATGACAATAGCGCAGCTGTCTTACAGACACATTATTCGCAATAAAAATCGGGCGAAGATGACCGAAAACTTTTAGGGAATGACGGTTAATAGTTTTTGACGAAGAGAAGAGAACTTGTCACCTTTCAGAACATGTCGGAAAGCGCTTGGCCTTTTGTTGGAGCACAAGCGAGAAACTTGAACCGAAAGGTACGGGACGTGACGGGAAAGTTCAATCAAGAGATTCCGTGGAGCTGCATATACGCGGTGGAAGCGCACCGGTGCTTAAGCGTAACGAACGTTACGTCAAAATCCACGTGAAATAACGCGTGTCGACGATATTCCACAGCGCCGCAGCCGCTGCGGAAGCACATCCTAGAATCTCGTTACTCGCGTTCCAACGTGTCCCTCGTATGCGAGCCCGGAAGTATTTTCTGTGAAATGAACTTTCTTCCCCGGATACGTAATTTCGTCTAATATATTGAGGATGTGCCTTATAATCTCCCTCATTTATTTTTTCATATTTCGACTAATAGAGATGTGATGTATGAAAGATTTTTTTTAGTTCTAATTTGACGTTACTCGTTCAAGTATTTTATACATTCAAAAACTTTATTGGTTTTTTTTTCAAATTACAATCTCCAATCAAAATAATTGGCACAATTACTTTAAATAGCGAGATTTAATTGCTTGGGATAAGATAATTAAAATTTTTTTTTCGAATTTTATCAATGACGTTGATTATATTAAACACACGCTGCTGTGTATATGTACATACATATTATAACGACGAAGAAAACGTAACGCTGAGCCAGCTATGGATTTCCGCGCGAGCTGCGCCGGTTGTCATCAGAGACGGATTGAAGGGGGACAATGAAAGAAAGGACGGTAACCCGCACACAGGCTAGCGGAACGGTACGTTTACGAGACCTCCCTAAATGCTGTGCTTCCGAGAGACGATGGAATGAATGATGCACACTCGCGAGACACTACGAAACGTTTGCGTTTACGAGCGTTGCGGCGGAAGGCTGCATTTACGAGAGACAGCGATATGCCGCTTTTACCAGAGACAGTGATGTATTCGACTTTAAATCGCGAGTAATATATAAGTTTAAAACCGTCCTTTTTGAAAAGGAGAAAGATTATCCGAAATTATCTTTTTAATTAAAATTTTCAAAAATTATCCGCGAAAGAGAGAGATTCGAAAAAAAATTATTGCGTGAACTTTAATTATATCGAGCATGAAAATGAGGGAAAATCCTGATCAGAAATTGAGTTTATAAATTTAGAGGGCATTATAATATATTATATAAATCCACTACTGGCAAGAGGCGGTAAGAGCAGGACGCGTTTGAGAGAGATGAGACAAAGATATATTTGTCAGAGACGGCAAAGCAATGAACTTGTGAGAGACGACGGAAGGATGCATTTACTAGCGGCGGCGCAGGGACGGATTCTATAATTTCCTTCTTCTTTGAAAGGCTTGCTTTACTGTTAGTGATTTTAATGAAACACTACACGCACATTTATCTTCTTCCAAGAAGATAAATTACCTAATGAAAGACTTACAATAAAAAATATATATATATAAAAATATGAGAAAAATATACGATGATACATGTATATGTATACATATGATGCATACAAGTAAAAATTTTGATATATAAATCTTAAAATAAAATATTCTTTCTCGTTTACAAACTATAAAAATTGTTATCAATTTAATTTTTAATTAGTTTTTTTAATTAACATTACAGCATTTTATATACATTAATATTAAACTATCATTCTTGTGAAAGAAAAGGAGAAAAAAGGAGAAAAGAGAAAAATGTCGGAAAAATTTAAAGATGCGCCAACATTTACACATTTATTTAAAAATTCTGCATTATATATCAGCATATATTGTTTTTTCATTTCAATTCTATATTCCACAATAACTTTAAGAAACATTAGTTAATTCATCAAAGGAACGATGTAAGAGCGACGACACAATGTTGCTTTGTCGAAGACAGCGGCAGCGGCCGGCTGAAAGGTGAAGAGAAGGGTGAGGGAAGAGAGTCGGCGCTTGGCGCGACGCGAGAGGTGGGGGCTCAGTGAGCACGGAGTGTGGCCGTTTAGTCAGTCCGCCCGGAGACGCGCGACCGAGAGGACGCGTATTGTTTTGTTGGAAGAGTGTTACGTACACGTGGTCGCGCAAACATTATTCCTTTCTTTGCCGCGTCGATGCTTTCCGACAGAATCGCGTGTGGGTGTGTTACCTGTGTTACGTATGTGCGTGCGTGTATGTGTGTGTGTGTGTGTATGCAGCCGAGTGTAATGCGGTGTAGCGTTTAGCGTGCACCAACAACCACACCGTGGATAAGCCCCTAACTGCACAAGTACGGAGTAATGGTCAGCTTCAAGAGTAACAACGTACCCAGGTATTTTTCTCGGCGCACTCGTACGGATTCGTTCGATCCGGTTCGACGATCGCGACTTACCAAGTCGGGTCGGAAACCTTACAGAGTGGACGCGTGAAGGGATTAAATAATTTCCGTGCCAACGGCATATTTGTCGATTAAAATTTCAAGACGTGCAAACTAATGCCATCCCTCTTAAATGAGAAGTATTACGTAATTATTTTTTGATCGATGTGTGTGTTTGGTTTTTGAATAACACGAATATTAAAGCGAAACATTTGCGCGCGCCCTCTTTGTTTTTCGGAGTAAGAACACAATTTCAAATCCCTTTATTAAATTGAGTTAATTTTAAATTAAATTTCATTCGATTAACGCGGATGTATGCTTATAAGTGTAAATTATATTATGTCAAGCTGTAAATTCGTTGTACAGGTTAACGTGGTTACTGTATCGAAAATAATTTCGCGCTACGGCGCATTAGATTGTATAACAATAATCGTCTTACTACATACTTGACGTGCGCGCGCGTAAACGGAACGACTTTAATGCCACACGTAAAAAATTCATAGTTTCCAAGACGCAGTTGGAAAATTCGTATCTAGATGCTGGTGGAGATAAAGGAAACGGACAAAGAAAAAACGGAGCACGTGCATCTTATAAAAAGAATTTCTCATTCTCGAACATATAATACTTGAGTCTCCGATATGTCTAGCGGTGCTTCCGCGCGAGAATTCTGCATGGCGAACGTTCTTCCGCGGTAATAGAGCGAATTCCAATCATGGTTTGGAGTATTCCGATCGGAGTACCGGATTAATGGCGTAGGTATCGAGATTGCGCTTATTGATACGCTCTGGCGCGGCTAATCTATGTATTAAGGAACGATTACGGTCTGTAAATATGAACGAAATATGGAAAAAAAGATTCGTACATTGTGATTATAACTCTGTCGGTTTGGATTAATTTTAAAAATGTTATCGCGATCACGAATATTGAAAAATTCAAATATTTATACTGTATATTTACGAAATTCAATGATTTAGCCGAACGTAAACACGGTAGGGAAACGAGGCTTAATTAAAAATACAAACTGTACACAAAAGAGAAAAGAAAAACACGGGGGAGACCACCGCGATGATGATGGCATATTGGAGCAGCGCCATTAAGGTCAAGTATAGAACATCTCTTTGTGTATGTGTGTGTCTAAAGTTGGCGACTATGCTTTCGGCAAGATTCGAACGTTGCATCGGGCATATGCTCGCCGTATGCGAACGAAGTAACTTGTAAGACTAACGAATTGCCTAAAATGCATCCTTTGGTATCGTATTTATAAACCGACGTTACCTCATCTCCTACGATGCACCATTTTTTTCTAAAACTTTTATAAGTCGCAAGAGTCTTCGTATCTCAATGAAATAGAAACCAAAACACCACTGTGCAAAGAAAGATTAGTATACTTCTTTTTATCTCCGATACACACTCTTGAACTATATCGATATCTACCGATATCACCGGCTATTAACGAATAGATAAGTTTTATTCAATTGTCATTTAAAATATAATCGGGACATTGTTTGTCTCATTACGTTTGCATTTTTTGAAAGACGGAGTTATTTGCGTAGCATGGTTTCGATCGACCAAGGTGTTCGCAAACATCGCAAGACCTGTTGGGGCCATCTCTCCTGGCCGATGTAAGGTAATTTCCAGTCAGGCAGCATCTGCCGTGGAAGCCAATGCCCGCATGGAGATACCTTGCCATCAGTTTCCGATTATCATACTATTCTCTACCTTCTCTTTTCCCCGCTCCGTTTTTTTCCACCGTTCGATGCAAAAGTTGGCGCACGACTTGTGCGATCATTTCTAATAGTACGAACCGTGATATTGTTATCAATGAGAACGAAAAGTTGAATTTTACGAGATCAAAGGATGTTATTGCGAAATTATCCGTCATTGCGATATCGTGAGATAAAACCAAAAGAATCGATATTCCTCTCTGATAACCGCTAGCTCTAAACCTCAGTTTACATTAATGTCTTTTTTACGCGAAGCTATTCAAGTAGAAAGAACAAAGACCACTTAAGTTAAGACAGTGACTCTCAACTTATTCTATCGAAAAATCTTTTCTTTAATATCGGAATGTAATATATATATATATATGCTTTTGCAAGGTTTTATTTAAACTTAAATTATTCGTAAAATTACAAATTGGCGAATATGAAAATTTTGCAGCCTAATACAAGTCTTGTGTTTATCAACATTATTTATTTTTTAAGTGAATTTTGAATAATTTTACCGAGTAATGTTTTTGATTAAAGATATTTTTGTAACAAACAGATCTTGAAAATTTTCTTATTGTATGTGAAAGAATTCAAATATGCATTGTTCGCTGTCGACAATAAAGAAATTGCGACAGGTGCTATGTTAGAATTTTTTATCGCGCATTCTTCGGAGCGTATACATATACTTGCGAGCTCCGGAGAATGCAAACCGCTGGCTGAGAATCGCTGCGTTAAGGTTGAGAGATTTTCCCGATGTCGAAGGAATCGACCCTGAAAAGATCGTGGCGATCCTTCGAATGTACGCGGCAATATGCTCTTACAAAAGGCGGGATCACCGCAATATCGGAAGTAAACAATTTTATATTTCCTAATGTTTCCGCAATATTTTCAGACTCTTTCGTTGATCGAATAAAGTCCCTTCTTCTCGAGACTTTCTTTTTTTTCTTTCTTTTTCATATTTTTAATACTCTTACACATCAAAGGAAAAAGATTTTAATAATCTGCTTAATTTGACAGTAACAAGTTCGAGAAGAGAGAGATACACATTTATTCTAGTAGATGGTTTTGTATGGACATACATACGCAATATGTTTTTATAATTATATGTTTTTATAATTATATGTTTTTATAATTTTATAATTATATAATTATATTTCATAATTATATTTTATAATTATATAATTTATTATATAATTAAAAAAATATGTTATCGCGATACGTATTGCCATATTGCATTTTATATTAAAAATTTTGCGAGTAATCTCAGCTTCAGAGATTTCTTTGACTACAGTGTGGAAAATTAAAAATAATATCAATGCACATGTGAGAAAATGCAAACAGCCGTTAAGCTTGGAAATGCAATTGTCCGAACTTTATGTCTCTGTGGTTTTTCTTTTTTTTTTTTTTTTTTTTTTTTTGAGTATTATACAAAAGAAGAGTAAAAATTGTTTACACCGCAGCCTCATTCGTCTTTTGATTTACGTCTTACGGAGCACTTTTTTTTACTGCAAATAACTGCGAGTCGTAATTTTTCGCCCGTAAAATGTGTAAAGTTCGAGGTGCATGCTCTGCGGCCTGGAATAAAAGCGTGTCTTTGCCGTCACTTTGTAACATTCATACGCTCAAATACTTGACAATTTTCCCTTCTGTCTCCGACCCGGCGCTTCTCTCGTTTATCCTTTTCTTCTTTCGCCGAGCTCGCCTAACTTATTGCGCATACGGGTGCGGAATTGCATGGATACATGAACCGCACTGTGTTCTTTCGTGACTTCCCCGTTAAACATTTGCGCGACGAACCCTCTCAGGATTTGCACGACGGTCTTGAATTACATACGTCGCGGGCAGCGGTATTCATGGCAGACTTTTAGGACTTGCATTTTTAAACCGTCCTACATATTGATCCATAAACTCGCCGATAGTTTGAACAAATTCCTGTTTAAACTTACTCTATAATCCCTCGCGAATATTCGCGGGACAAAAATTCAAAATTATCGACATATTTAAGCTGTTGAAAAAATCAGAGAAACGAGAAATGAAATAAAAAATGGCTTGTTTTTAGAAATATCTAAATATAAGAGAGGGGGATTATAAAAGGGTCGTTATATGATGCTTTATCAATAATTATAAACAACGAAATACTTATTTTACTCAAATTTTGATCAAACAACTATTATATAAATTGCAATTTTAAAGAATCTTAAGAAATCCGAGAAGAGTACTCGTGCCATTGATCGGATTTCTTGTGTTATTGTTTATTCTTGACTCTCGTCTAATTACTCAGCGGTTCACTGTTACATGTATGGATCTTGATAACAGCCGACGCGGCGCGTCTAATTACTCTCTTTCACGAAACGTACGTCAGTCTTTATTTTGTCCCAAGCATCGCTATTCTTAGAAGTTTGTGCTCCCATCGTTCGGAGCTCGGAGCACATATACTCGGGTCGATGGTATGCAATCAAAAGTTCCGTCTTGCACAGAATTATTATCGGTTATTATATAGCTTATCAAACGCGCCGTCAAAGTACAATGTTTCGTTGTCTTACAATTAGCTTGAAAAATTTATATAGAGTTCCGTTAGAATGATGAGAAGCGTGTTAGTTTATGCGAAGATTGTTGCGTGCATCATATGTATACGTGTGTTCTTTCCTTTCCCTTTTTTTTTATCGGACGACTAAATGATAGCGGCACAGTCCGATAAACGGGGAAACTAGTTCGGTGGGGTAGATAACACAGTCCTTGACACTTATAAAGGAGACTTGAATCGTTCCTTTCGACACTTCCGGTCTCACGTTCGGTTTCACGCGCTGTTATAACGATAAAATCATCTACTTACGAAACGACGCACAATTTCAAATAATTATTATACTCATAACGCAAATTTCACTTTAATTAAAATCTTAAATCAAAATTTTTTTTGCAATTACTATATGGAAAATTTAAATTTGAACGCGAATTAAATAATCTAACTTATAAAATATCGATTTACATAAATCTGTAAATTGCGATATTTTTGTGTTAATATATAATTATAAATTTGTGCTTTATAATCTTATATTTTTATTCTGAAATTTAGAGGAAACAAATTCAGAAATTTATCTAGAGCAAATTTACATTTGTTAAAAAATTTCAAACTTTTAATTAGTTTAAGACCAACTTTTTCTTTCATAAACAAGAATTAAAATCGGATATATGAAAATGTTTCAAACAAATGGCAAAATTTCTGGATTCGTGTATTATGCACACATCTCACCAGAATTTCTGGATAAGGGGGCCAGGTGCAATGGTGAACTTTATGACCGGATGTGACGAGCGTCCCTCTACGTAATTGCTAGCAGGTGTGAAAATAAATCGAGTCCTAAAAAACGCATTCATAATGAAAAACGTATTGAAAGAACATTGTGCATTGTAGCTTCTCTTATTTACAAAGGAAATTTTTCACCAATAATGAGATCGTTAATTTAATTTTAGACGTCATTTTCGATATACATACATGTATCTCATTTTACAAATCTATATTTTATTGTCGATCAAATACTTATCTTTAAAATTTATTATATCTTATTGATCTATAATGATTGATAAAAATACAGGAAAGGCGTGACGCGCCCCGATTAAAATAAGCATAAAATGTGGTTCGAAAAAAATATTAAATACACATCCGATTCGATAATACTTTATCAATTATTGGATAAGAAAAAGAGCTCTTTGTGTATAATTAATTCTGACAAAAACATGTATGATAAACGTTTCAATACTTATTGAAAGAAAAACACAAAAATAAATAACATGGTTTTTCAAATAAAACTTGATTTAAAAAATAAACGATAATGTAAGAGAAAAATAGAAGAGGATGTTTTATTTCTAAAAACAAATTTATAGAATAGAGTGAGGATAGTTTTATTTTTTATTCTGCAGATACTTTTACAAAAAGAAGCTCAATAAGAGGGAATATCTTATAAAGCTTTTTATCTTGATAAACTTGCATTCTCACATATGAAATTAATAAATTTATACCATTTTCTTATGTGATTAAAAAATAAATAAAAAAAATACCTTTCTATATTAAAAAGCAATAAACTTGATAGTCTTATTAATTACATTTTACAATGCAAAAAAGATTATACAAAGTGTGATTCGTAAAAAAGAAAATTGCTAAAATAATTTGCACGCGCAAACTAAATATATTACCCTCCAAATATATACAAATATGTATATATGTATAACTCCAATTATTTATTTAAATTTAAAAGCCACGTTTCTGATTTTATCTTGCGCTGGTTGTTACCGACAGACGACATCTTTCTACAGGGTCGACTATTGGTACGGTTCCATCGGTATATACCCGGTGGCGAATAAAAAGAATAACCGCGAGCAAGAATCTCAGCATCGATCGTCTGACCAAGTTTTTTTCCCGTTGATGTTTCAGCGAGCAGTCTACGCCACATCGCCATCTGCCTGGTTCTCTACGAGCTACCCTGAGCCATTCTCATAATCATCAGCACAACCATTCACACAGACATGAACCAGCACTACTTCCGGCGCCGTACCTCACTCCTCCACCACCACCAGCGTCGAGTTACATCACGGTGCAACGCGGCTGCGCTCTGCATTCGAGGTAAGTCACACCCGGTATATGCTCTGTTTGTATCGCCCTAAAGGCCATTGCACGTACAAAAATTTTAGTCGTAATCGCAAGGTCGTAAGCAAATCGTCCAATCACAGTCAAGCATTCTTATTACGTTATGATAATTCTTCTCTATGATTGGACGATTTGCTTACGGCCTTACGATTACGACTAAAATTTTTGTACGTGCAATGGCCTTAACCCCTTACCAGTGTCTGACGCCTATATGCGCAAAAATTTTAGTGACCACCAGTGTGTCTGACGCTTATAAGCGTCGTCATAAAAAAATTCGATAAAGACCAATTTCAAACATTGCGATTTCAATAAAACTTGGTGTGTAGGGATTTTTTGGGTCGCTGAATCCAAATCTGAAGTTAAAATTGCAAAATTTTGAACAGTTGATCCAATATGGCCACCAGAAATATAAAAAAACGTCCGATTGAAAATAAAATTGGTTTTTACGTCACATTCTGGGTTTTTGGGGCCACTGAATTCAAATTCAATATTATAATCATCAAATTGAAAATGGCAGATCCAATATGGCTGTCATGAATTTTGAAAATTTTCGATTTGAATATTTTCAAACTTTGCGGCATCCATGTTGGATCCGCCATCTTTAATTCGATAATTTTTATATGAAATTTGGATTCAGCGACCCCAAAAACCCCCAAGGAATATTTTTTATAAAAATTGAAAAAAATTTTTGTCAACACACTTACGGCACAGAAACATTTTTTTCTGTACACTGTTAAAGGGTTAAGGACCGACTTAAAAGGGCTCCAAGATTCTAGCAAATTTTTCCTGCTAATACATTTTAATACACCTTATTTATTTCAACGACTTTTCATTTCGAAATCGTAGGGTGTATTGCAATAGAAAATCGTAAGAAATCAAATATTATTTGCCTTTAGACATGAGATTATTCCAATTTTGTTCGCAATCTTGTTATACGTATTATTAAATTTTATATTTTTATTTTTTATACGATTTATTTGTCATCAAAGCAAGCAGTTTTCATCTCATTATTAAAATTATTAATTTTTTACATAATAATGGTGAATATCTTACGATTTTTATTTTACGATCATAAGGGAATCTTTATATAAGAAAGGAAGAGAATAGACGCAAAAGCAAAATACGCCGAGGGCGGTATATTCCTTTTAAGACGACGTCTACACCTACGCACATATCTTTGGTAAAAGGCACAAGAATGCCGAAACTTGTTTTTCTCGCGAAATATCTTTGCTATTCGAAGCAACATAACGTGAAAATAGAAGTAAACAGATTGATCGTTTGCTACTCTGCAAATTTTATGATAGCACGATGTGATCTTTAATGCGCCACGGATGATCGATCACGTCGCGTGTTTGGCAACAATCCATTTCGAGAGTCGAAAGTTCTTAGTAACGTTAGATTTTAATTATAACTTTCGATCGTCCCATATTACTTGTTTCTCTCTATTACGGACTCTCTTCGATATTATATTGTCTCTCGAACGTTTCGATATACATCTCTGAATATTGAATTGTAGGAACGTAATTCATTATTTCAAACGCTTACAAATTTAATTACTTTTCTTCTCGTGCAAAAATAAAAATGCGCATGTCTGACACGAATTAATTTGCAACATATCGTTCTTTTACTCCTAAAAAATAAAAGAAACAAATCGATGACCTTATTAAATCTGACTAACAATAAGAACATATCGATATGTTTTTAAACCATTCGTTTGAAAGATATTTGTAACAGTGTGCGATTAATATCGCAAATATTTGAATACGAATTATGAGTGTATTTAAATCTACGTTGAATTAAATCGAAGTTGATCAGCTGATGATGAAAGGCAACGTAAATTTCAATCGTAATTTCGATCTTGTGTATATTTACCGTAATATCGCGCAATCTCTCCCTGTCTTTCACGTGTTGGCTTTTGAAATATACGCGGCGAATTAAAAGTCAGGTCGGCGGGTCACGTTTTCCCAACACTAGGATTATGGACGAGCCTCCAATATGCGTACAAATTACTGTTGGCCAAGTTGCTCGTGCAGATCGTGTATGCAAGCAGCACACCTGATGAACGAACCTTGCTCTTCTTTTGCGCGTTATAAAGAAAATAAAGAACTTTCTTCTCATCCCTTATTCTTCTTTTCATGCGCGGCGCCATTTAAATAATTAACCAAAATCTTTTTGGCATTCTTTTTATTTGGCGAATTAATTTTCATTTGATAATATTGAGATATTTTTTGATAAATTTAAAATATTATAGATTTTGTATAGTATAATTATTTTTATATCAAATATCCCTCTTTATCTGCCTATCTCTAATTTTCTCAAATATCTTATTTCACAACTCTCTCGTTGTTGCGAATGACATTTCCGATAACTCAAAGATACCGCAAGCATCATTTAACGCGACACGGAATACCGCTTCTGGTAACGACACACGATCTCGTTATCGCTCGTGGACATAAGCCGCCTAATGTCGTTGCGAAATTAGATCGACGTAGTTGGCATTAGATGGAAGCAAGAAGGATACCAGGGAGCTCGAAGAAAGCGCGATCGAAGAACTTGTTCGATGCTCTCTTTTTCTCTCTCGAAGGTAGGGCTACGAGTTTTTCTCACCGTTAAATCTCGTACAGCGCTTCGGAATTTTTGTTGGACGAACATACCATAAACTCGTCCGGATATCCGCGAGCAGCTTCTTAACTTCTTAACTGCCAAGTTCTTGCCGTAGCTTACGCGACCCGTGTCGCCCTATGAAGAAATCGCAAGAAACGGCGTACTGCATTAGTGTAGCAGAAGCTAGAAGCAGTATCGCGAACAAGTTAAAGAGCGATATTGATTCTGGGCGAGTAGATTCAATCGCGGTGTGTAATTACCGTTCATTTTCGAGCTGCAACTTGGCAGTATCAATTTCCAATTTGAACAAAGTGCTTCAGTACATATTTTTCGAAAAAATATAAATCTTTAATTTCAATTTCTTCACACGACCTCGAGTGATCAGTATCAAATAAATAAAATAATACATCAGATCAGATTGCATTAGCAAATGGTGGGCAAAAGTGAGAGAAAAGAATTCAATTAATGTGTTCTGTCACGAGAGACAAATGGTCTTTTGTCGCGAATATTTTTTGAGATTCGCAACAGAGAGTGCATCAGGCTTTAATTTTTAATCCGTTCGTCTGCGCTTCCTTCCTTGGAGCGACTTCACTTTAATTCCTGCCCTCGATCCATTACACTTTCCGAGCGAAACGCATTTCGCGATATCCGAGATCGAACTCGGAGGGTTCTTTTCTCGCTGTCGCGGGCATTGTGTATTGTGTCTATGTGCCATAAGCTTATCCGTCGAGCCATCCTCACTATAACGGCGCCGAGACTCTAGTCGCCATTACTTTTCATCCCTTATCCTCTCTCTTACTTTTTCCCAGCCTTCGTGCTGAAGCGTGAAAACGTGTTTTCGCTATTCGCGACACCGAACTTGGAAATTCACGCTCGCTCTCGTGCCTCCCTTTCGTACGATAATGAAAACAAATTCAATTGTAAGTACAGTAATAGAGGCGCATTGTTTATTGTCGGCGTACTCCTCATTTGAATCTCGCTTCTTGCTTCGTATCTCCCTTATTCTTGAGATGCCGTCATACTGTAAATTGCTCGCCTTGAGAATTGTTTCGACTATTTTTACGGTACGTGCAGAATCGTCTTTGGTGCTTGAAATTATAGCTGATCTTTGTAATTGTATCCACATAGTTTAACTTTCGTAATATTTTCTATTTTTTTTCATACTTTACATTAACATAATTGTATAACCTAACTAACATGATTGTTGCAAAATAGAAGTTTAACAATAGAAGATAATTTCCAAAGAGAGATTATTAAATTTATCGTGGAAATAATTTATTTTTGGAATCTCGTATCGGATTTAGAACAGTAAAATGTTGGTCGAGAAAGCTCTCGAGTATGCATACATTTTTCGAGGCGTATTTGGTATATTAATCTTAAAATTGTCTTTAATTTTTAACTCCATCAAAAATATAATTTATCATATTACGGTATGATATTACGGTAACTTTATCATATTTATATCATATTAATTCAATTAAGCTTGGGAATAAAAGCACGTATGTTCCGAGAAATATTGTAAATTCAACAATTTCGCGTTTTGTTAATTTAATATCTGGAGCTTAACAAACTATTTAATATCGTGACAAATAGATTTCAGAAACACGCGTGTCTTCTCTTTCTCTCTCTTCCTTTTTATCTCGCTTTCTCTTTCCGTCGACGCGTCGTCATCGTCCCCCTTCGTCTTCCTTCACGAGCGAGTGATAACGCGTGATTAACGCCCTCGTTATCCGTCACACCCGGCACCAAGATTTCTTACCTCTCCGTCCCCCATTCTTCGTTCCCGCCGACTCGCAATAGGAGATTCGATCTGGACGGGTTTCGCTTACTCTCGTGAAAATTTCGCTTCCGTTCTCACCTTTCGCGCGTCCTACCATTTCTCTATTTCCACCTTTTCGAGGTGGCTGCTGCTTTTGCTGCGTCCCACCTTTGTCGCCCACGCGCCCTTAAACGACGAGGAACGACGAGAAAAATCGCGCTCGACGAGAAAATTATCGCGAGTCTTTCGTCACTTCTCTCCTCTACGCGATTAAACGCTGTCGGTCCGGAAATTTTCGCCGTGTCTCTCTCTTTTCGCCGCGATTTTGTTCCCTCCGAGCTTCCTTCTTCGAGTCGTCGAAATTCGAGCCACGCGCGAAATTAGTTTCGACGGAAGGACGAAGAACGCCGACGACTCGGAAAGACGGGTTTATCGATCTTTGGCGGAGCAAAATATAAACGAGACACGAGGTAAATCGATACTCTGACTGGCTCTATTTACTTGTGAATACGAATAATTGAAAGACGCGCTATATTTGTGAAAAACGTGACAGACGTAGCTTTTAATAAAATAAAACGATTAAAAGTTTGATCATTCACAGAATTAGTCTTTGAATTTTCGCAAGATAATAATGAAAGCGTATTCTAATTTGATTATTTGAAGTAGGTTATTTGATGTATACTTTATGTGCTATTCTCATCAAATTTTCAAATGCTGTATATTTATATTTATATAGAAAAACAATTTTAGTCATCATTCATAGATAATTTATAGATGATATAATTTCGTAATAATTTTTTATCAATTTTTCCTTCGTGAATTTTTCAATACTAGAACGAATCTCCTGTTTATCTTTCCAGCAGAGATAAAAGTAGTTCTCCAGTCTGATCGAAATGCTCGCAAAATCGCGCAATCATCATAATTACACGAAGGTAATGCGCTTTACATTGATGCTTAAGAACGAACATTATAGGCTACAAAAACTGAAACCTGGGGCTAAATGAAAAAAGTTAAGGGTTCGCGAGAGAAATTGCCAGAATGGCGGAAATCTAATAATAGGAAGAGAAAGAAGGGGGTTACAAAAAGGCTTCCATTCGATCTAATTTTCGGTCAGTCAACGCTCGAGGCGTTGTTCCGATCTCTTCGTATCGATTTCAGAGAATATCAATGCGTCACTGACTGAGACAAGGATGACATATGTATACGTATTGCACAACGAGTGCAGGATTCGTTGTTTATTTCATCCTCCGTACTGCGCGCATAAAAATGTCCGTTGTCGAAAATAGTTCTACATCTTTGCAATGTTCACAAAGTTGAAAACTTTGAGCCGCACGTTTGTTCGCGAAATTTTTCAATTTTTTCGCCAAGATGTCACACGTACTAGAGAAATAAATTTCTTAGTACGCTTTTACGACCGTGGGGCGACAGAAGCTTGTGAATCTTCATAATTTTATCATCGGCTGTACTTTGCATGAATTGTCTACAATGACATTAAAGAATAAAAATTACAAAAGAGAAAGGAAAGAAAGAGAATTTTTTTAAGTAAATAATTTAAATATAAATTTGTGAATATAATATATTGTTCTTCTTTGTAAAAAAAAATATAATTTATTACGTATAATATATAAATGCACGTCGTTGTGTATTTAAAAGATATATCGTATAATGTTTTAACAGCGATCGAAGATATAGTACGTATATCTAATACGGATTGTAAACAAAAGTAACATGTAACGAAACACATTGCACTCAACGCGAAGAGAATTAACGGCTCGCATTCCGCTGCGCTAGTAGGCGCGCGCATTCGCTGGAATTTGCTGTACCGTAATGTTTCCGCAGGACAAGCCGAAGATGTCGGGAAGGAGAGAAGAACGGTAGTGAATGGTCGGCGCGTTGTCTCGAAGTCTATAAATAACTTAAGTCCAGGCCGTACATCGTGTTCCCGGGGTGTTATTTCCTTCGTGAGATAGAGTGCATCCCCCGTTATCGGTCCATGGTATCTTTCGTGGTCCTCGGAGAGGAAGTCTCTCTTCCTTTTTCCGACGTTCGGCTATTAACTTTGCGAGCGAAAAGACCGCTATGTATCGATGATAAATAGTGGTAGAAAAAGTTTTTAGCGGGACAAAACTCTCTCTCGTAAACAAAATCCCCCAGCGAAAAAAGAGATCGCGGAGTCGATTCTTCGCGATATTCCGCTAATCGAATGATAACTCGTCGTCGATTTCGGTCAATCTCGCTCGATCAACAAACGTCACCTGAACATCGTTTTAACTGAGTTTTGAATGATTAATTCACGGAAACGCGTACAATATCTGCGGTTAATTGCGCGCGACGTTACTTTATCCCGAAATTGAAGACTAGTTAATTAACTGCTTTTCTCCGTGCTATACATCGGCGCATCGCGTCGTCGTGCGCTAATTAATTCCATTTTCATGCGCAACTTTTTAATCCACTTAACGTAACACCGCGTCGTCGCGCTGACCGCCCTCATCCCCTTTCCTCCCACCCCATCCCCGGTCTCATTTCTTGCCGCTTTCGACGCGAGGGGTATTTATTTAAGCTCACTGCTCTGCAATCCCTTGTGCTACTGGTGATTAAAAGTGATTATCTCCTGCATATTTCTACTCCAGGATTTGTACTTTTGGATAAAAAGAAAAATCGAGGAGCAGTAATTATTTCTATCTTATTTGCGTGGCAAGAGATGAAAAGTATTGACGAGCATGCAAATCGTTAAATAAACGAGAAAAGATTCCATTAAAAAAAAATGTATTATTACACGAAATGGGGGCGGAAAATATTAATTAATCTGTTGAGACTTTTTATTAAAGTAAATGTTCTCTTATTCGTGTAAATTCTTATTCATAAATATATAAGATTAATATAAGATTAATATATAAGATTATTTAAGATTTCGGTCTCGGCTTTGAATGTTCGAGAAAGATTTCTCAGAATTTTGCGTTACAGTTTCACAGCTCGGGTTTTCCATCTTTAATACGAATGTACGTAGTTCGCGGTACACGGTACGTACGCTGTTTCTCGTTTGTCTCAATTTGAGACCAGCGCAAAGCACCCAGCATCGTGTTTCAGATGCCAAAGTTCTCCGAGATAACCCAACTCTCATCCACACATATGCACGGATGTTGTTACATTTGATGTAAATGCATTATGCTTATAGACTTCGCATAAAGATGCGGTCTCTCGTTGGACGCTGCAATCGCTGCAATATTTGCGCACGTATGATTACACACATGACTATACGTGATTACGTATATATGTTACACGCTTTCCGTGAAATCAGCTTGTTCTGTCGAGACCGGCATTTTGCAAAAAGCCTATTTTCGTAAAAGAGCTTGCGATGTATCATAAATATAGCGAAACAGATAACGGTACTTTGAATTGTTATATAAAAAAAGTTATCATATTATCTCTAAAAAAATTCTCAACGATCCAATTATATTCACTCGTACTTTTTTTTCTCGTCAAACTATAGTCGAACGCTTTCTTTCCATACACTTTGCACATTGAAATTATTTCATTGATTATATAACTTAAATTGTATTGGATCCTTACTTCATTGTTCTTTCCTCTGCCTATTTATTTCTCGAGCAGAGATTTCACACTCGGCGTCGCAAACTAGGGATTTCTTGGTACCGGTACTGACGTATACACATGCACCCTTGTCTCGTTGCCTTTACACGACCGCGCCCGTGCGGTCATGCATCTTACTAATGGCGTGTCTCTACGATGCATCGCTTTGTGCGGTTAGTTTAAGCCAAGTCGAGAGTGTCGTGCTAGGAAAGGCGACCTACCCCTTCGCGCGAGCTGTAGACAACGGAAGCCTCGTCGTCTTAAGACGGTGATAATGGAGGCTGCATATTTAAGTAAACGCGAGATTTTGCGCGGGCGCATCGCTGCAATATTGTAACTTTATTATAACGCGCTATATCACGTATCGAATCGATATCTCCTCTCTCTCTCTCTCTCTCTCTCGTGTATTCAATTTAACAGCTTCATCGAGGAGAGCGTGCGATATCGACGCGATATACTCCGACGTGAACGAGGAAATTGCCTTATTATTATCGCGCGCGACAGCGAGAATGTGCAATCATCATCAGTTCATTACCTGCGGTCAACTTTAACGGGAATGAGAGAAAAGTTTCAATAAGAAGAATCCACTCGTAACTTTCGTCTAACAAGAATTACTCCTTCGAGAAACCTCCTTAATCCTTTGCGGGACTCCGCGTTGGAATGGATTATATATACGTGGTAGTTGGAGGAAATGTTATTTTTTGTCAACACTTTGGAATCAATAATCATAATTTTTAAAAATATTTTTCAAGTCTCTATGATACATGCACGTAGCTTAAACGACAGAACTGTTTCTCACGTCGACAACTAATGGCGTTAAAATAAATGTCGTCCCGTTTCGTGCGAAATTATCTCTCGGATCGCAGAGAATTAACGTAAAAGAGGGAGAAACTTTCGCTACTATCCTTTAACTCGAAGTGACCCCGGAGAGTGTCACTGCTACGATCTCAAGTCTCGCGATAACTACCCCGAGCGTGTTGCGAATATCAAGTGTTTTCCGAATCGGGGAGGGAAAACTTCTCCGTATCTATTGCAAGACCGGGTAACACCGATGATGCGGGTGAAAGGTTCGAATCGGTTACCGTGAGTATATTTAACACGCTCGACACAAAACAACCACGCAAATGCTCTTCGTATTACGTAATAAGCTGCACAGGCGGCGGATTATGCCTGCGGCGGTGTTACCCGGTTCAATGATCTGCAGTCTGTGGACGATATCGTACGTTATTAACGAATAAAAGAGACGATATTGGCTGCAAAGTTTATCCGCGGCTTTATAAAAGAATACCCACGTCTCGCATACCCCCGGCCGGATAACGAAATGCAAAACCGCTCGACGAAGACCTCGATATTATACTAGACGCTGGAATAAAAAGCTCCGCTCTTAAACCTAGCGATAAACATTCGAAGGGGAGAGAGAGATTCAAAGCCGTTTTCTCACAATATATTCGATATTATTACCAGCTTCAATATTTAGTCTCTCCTTGCGCGCCTCTCTCGTGTCACAGAATTCTTATTAACGTTTTTCTCTCGCGATCGCATCAAGTTTTCATTCGACGCTAATATTATAGCGGAGACGTGAACGATATCGACACACGATAAGCTGTCTCTTTGGACAAGTAAGGAATTCAGATGACACATTTCCAAGTATCGCTCGAATTTCCTTTCGAAGCACGTCGTTTCTCGCGAAGCGAAGCGCCTTGTGTCATCGGAGAGATACGAAATACGTGCCTTGGGCTTTTCTTTTCACAAGACAAGAAGATCTCTGCATTTTTCCCCATCGGGGTCGAAGGGTCGCCGCCGCCCTTGGAGAAGCGGTGGCATTATCAGAGAAAGAGAGAATCGAGACCGAAAAGCACGGAGGAAAAGAATTTCGTTCATTTTCGACGCGCGAGGAAGCGTCGAAGAATCTCGCCTGTTCTCGCCTTAAATATTACGCGACTCGTTGCCCCGACAAACAAACGCGGCGAAATTACGGTTCCGTATAGCTCCGTATAGCATCCATTCTGCATTAATGCAACGCAATAACCTGCGTCTGTGTATATCGCGCGCATATGCATCGCCCGTGTCATATAATAAACATGTGCCCCATTGTCTGTTGCATAACCACATTACGCTCGCCTATGCAGACTATACGGACTATAGTAGAGATAGGTTCATGATAGGTATATATCTTTACCGCGGGATCTTTCAATTTTTTTAACTATTTGAAACCTTCTCTCGACGAGAGTGAGTTGATCAAACGCCCCATATCTCCTTTCAATAAACTCTCTGTCCTCGAGATTGATTTGAATTCTCGTAGAAATCAACTGTGAGATTGGGGCTTTAAAATGGTTCGTATTAAGCAGACGAAACTCTGTCTAGTTGCGTCTGGTCGATCCTGCATGGAAAAAAATGGGAAACGATGAAGACATTAAGAATGTATGTAAAGAGAACGCGCTTATGTCACGCGACGGTTATATCGTCCCGGATTTAGTAGGCCACGGGGAGTCGATAGAGGATACCGAAGTTGGACACTGATCAAATGTAAGAGCTTCCTAGCTTCCATCCTGATAATCTCCTTCGAGGGCGACACGTCCGTCGTAATTTGTTGACTTACGCGCACGTGCGTGAATGAGAGTGTACTTGATCGAGCACTCTCTATTTGATGTTGAATGCTTCACATCGATACGTTTCTGTCTTGAAATAATTTTGCAATCTTTGTACAATCTTTTGACGGAAAGAAAAATCTCTCTACTGTTTATTACATTTACTATCGTATCTCTGTCCTTATACTTTATATATACGTAGGCGAGGTCTTCATGCAAAGCGTGACAAGCGAATATTTTCCAAGATATTGATGATGCAGATGTAGAAAAGCTATTAAACATAGTAGAGTCTTGAAATTATTCATTTGTCAGGACACTTTACGTATCTGTGATATATGAATCGCACGTTCGGAATCAAAGTTCAGGAGAATGAAGAGAGAACGAATGCCGCGCGATATCGAGATTCTATCTCGCGAATGTCATTCGCGTTACCTATAACAGGCTCTTTACCGGTAGTGCTTTACAATGATGTCATACAACACACGTGTTTAACAGCAAGCATATCGTTTTGCACGCTCGTGTTTATGGGTCACGTTGCTCGCTATTCATTCACGAGACTGGAGGTTCTACCCTCGATCGAATGAAACGACAGGAGACACCGTCGTCTAAAGAAAGATCGTTGAGCGATATTCCCTGAAAAGATCCTCTTTAATATTTCCTTCGCAACGGAACGGCTTAGCTACGTCGCTTAGCGACGTGATGATAATAAAGCGAGCTCTTCGTTGGTGCAGAGAGAGTCACAGATACACGAAAAGAGCGAGAAGCTAATGATCTTAATTCCTCTCTCATTATGGTCGGATCGCCTAATGTTATTTCCGGTACTTAACATTTCACTAATCAATTAGCACTATAATTTAGACATGTTCCTGCAGGTAATAGCATTGTATCTCTTGTATATTTTTGAGTTACAAATTATATTATTTTATATTTTTTTTATATTAGGTATGTCATGAAGAATCAAATTTTCTTTATCGATATATTTGATGCTTGGCTTCATCTTCTCATTTGAAAAAATGAAAATGACAACGCTCTGTACTCTTTATTCACGAAATAAATGCAAATAATTATTTTTGATAAGAAAACTATTCTAAAAGTATGTGAACCGGGGGAAGACGCTGTAATCGAAATCTTTTCTTCTGTCATCTTTAAAAAATGGATTTTCTATATGGACTTTCCGTGCGCGCAACACGAGATGTTACATATAACGTTACATTGTACCCTAAAACTCTGTACGACAAGATAATTCGCCCATCGTAAGCCAGATGTGTACCGCGGAAGATACTGCCTCCGCGAAACCCTCGTAAGGACAATGCGCCGCCGGCGATCCCAGTACAGGAAGAGGGAAAAGGGGATGCACACGCGCACCCGAGTCGCGACCAAGGGGGTGAACGAAACGGGAAGAGAAGAGAAGAGCGAGAGAGCGAAAGCCACGGCGTTGTAACGCTCTCTCTCTCTTCGCTCTCTCATCCCTAGTTCATGTACTGACGGAGAGAACGCGCCGAAGGGGTGGCAGCAGCTCGACGGGCGGCGGTGGCTGGCGACGGCGGCGCAGCACGGATGCAAGGGGGATGGAAAGGGGGGAGGGTGGCAAAGGCGCATGCCAGTTGGGCCCTCGCCGCGCTACGAGTCGGGCAACCCTAGAATTCTCTCTCACCCTCTCACAGTCGCGCGACGTTAACCCTCCTTTTCGCGAACGGCGGAGTGCGGAAAATTCCGGCGACCGCGTCCTCTTATTCTTTTTCTCGTTCTCTCTCTCCTTTTCTTTCTCTCGCGTCGATTTATGATTAGAAGAGACGGTGCCGCGTATATCACAGTGTCACTCACGACAATCGACCGGTAATCCACTCGTCCTTCCGGCGTCGTTTCTCACGCGACCTCGGTCAAGGCGATCGACTGCCGTCTGTCTCGTATATGCGCTGATCGAGCGAACGCGAATCTCTCTCGTCGACTTCCTTCGACGTCGACGTCGGCGTCGACGAAGCGGTGCGGTGGTTGTAGCAGAGCCGCGACGTCGCGCGGACGTCGCCCCGCGATAAACTGCACGTGAGCGTACACCGGCTATCCTAGGTGAATCGTGCCGTTCCGGTCTATGCCGTCGAACATAATTATTTTCTAAAGTGAAAAAGTCTCACGATAAAAGTTGCTCGTAACAAAGTCTCTCGTCGCGACGAACGTGCAGTTTGTTTGCATACGTGTATCCGTGGCATTAGTCTCTCTCTACCCCTTCTATATATAAAATATTTAACATATCATTATTGTATTTATATGTAACTCGGCGTCAGTCTTTCTTATCATGTTTAGCACACGATATTCTTGTGTTAGACAAAACAAACGTAGAACAGACTCATTTAACATTTAATATATTCAGATATATATCTGAATATCAAATACATTTTATATATATTTAATACAATTTATATTATTAGTTAACAGTCTTCGAAAAGAGATTCTCGCACCATGTCGAGAAAGATAATTTAAAGAATATTATTGTAGAAAATTAAAGATAATAGAAGGAACGAATGATGCGATATGTTCATTTTTAGTAGTTTTAATAGCACACATTTGTATCGAAAAATAATCGCAAAAGGTCATTTAAATCATCTATACTTAAATTCTAACATGATCTTCGTATCACGAGGTCTTGCTTCGATTTTCGGCCGCGACCCGAAAGGACAACGTACGGAAAGGGTTGTTCGCGAAAGGCCAAGGACGACAGATCCGCTCCGGGAATTGACAAACGAGCGATTGGTCCTTACGAGGAAATGAAGCTCTGCAATATTCAGGAATTCATATCCGCGAATTAATTTTGACATACCAGCAGGCGCGGCGAAGGGAGCTCTGTGTGAAAAATGCATATATAAATTCCATCCCTTCTCCCCCGTTAATTTATCTCCCGTAAGCGTCGTCGCGACACGCGAAAACGAATGCTAATCGGATGTATCCTCATCCCCCGGAGCGTGCTAATTCGTGCGAGGGTTGAAAACAAGGGCTCGAGATGCGAGGGGTAGGAACGATAGAAGACGCTAGTGCACGAAGGATGGAGAAGGAGTTGAAGTCATTAAGATACGACTAATATGCGCTCTGTCGTTAAGTATGCATCTCGTTGAGTTGCTTCCGCATTCTCAAATGCCAAATGCCAAATGACTCGACATGTCGGTCGACGATTTTATACAAACCGTTTTTCGTGCCTATGTTGTCGCGATTTCCTAATTCGACTCGAAACTATCAAATTCGCGTTCGTGTCGCGACGAGGCGCGTTTCTCGATCGATGTTTTAATCAAGAAAATAGTCCGAGTGGGACCGCGTATTTACGGTTTCATCGACGCGAAACGTGTAACATGGCAAAAAACGGAGTAGGGGATTCGCTCGGTTGAGGATAGGGTTGAAATCGATGTGGAAAAATGTTTCTTCCTTGGTGGTTGCTGTTATGTTACCTGTATTGCGCGCGTGTTATCATGTTTTTTTTTATCCTTTACGTATTTAACGCACTTGACGTTAGGATTTAATTTTCGTATAACGTTAAAAATTCCTCATTAAGTTCGACTAAATTATTTGTGCGCTATACGCTATTTATACATCAGTTTTTTCCACAGAATTATAACTTTCATATAGAAAACATCGCGTTTGCCATTAAACTCTCGCTCGCAATATATATACATATATGTAACCGGTTTTTTAATAATCACCTGAAAGGTTAAACAGATTATACGGGAAAGCTATTAAAAAATCTGCGCAATCCAAACGATGCGGGTTACGCTCCCGCGAGCGAAAATAATTGGACGAGGGAATTTATATTTTGCGTGGAAAAAAAAGAAAAAAGATCGCCAAGAGAACGGCGCTGCTCTCTTCTCGTAATGTCGACGACAACCTTTTGATATAAAATCGACGGCGGTTACCGAAGAAGGGAGTTGCGTCGTAGCGGTAACCCTGATTATTCATGTATTCGACTACTATAGCAACTCCGGCAACTGTTTTCGATGCAAGCTTATGCATGCCGTCGAATACATTATGTCACGCGTAGGACCGATAATGCGATGGCGAGAGACAACACTTCTCTCTTATCTTTTTATTCGTAACGAGCTTCTTCAAATTACCGATAATATTATAGATCACGTATAGAGTATAAAGAGCGAGCAATCATATTCGATCCCTTTATAAAGCTTTCATTCTCTCTGACTGAAAGAAATTTAACTACACAGTTTATATATTTTTTTATGCGCGAGTTTAAGGAAAAGGTACAATACAAAATTTGTATTTTTAGAAATATTTAAAAAATCTCTAAAAGTAAGAAAACATACAATAGTAGACGGAATCAATTTTTACGTGGAATTCATTATTAGACGTGTGATACGAAAATTTAATGAACTCGAAGCTGTTTTCAGTGCGATTGTGGAAAGCTTGTCAGACGGCGTTTTAATATATCTTGGTACACCTCGTCGACCGTTTAAATGAGTTTATGATCGATTTATCGCTTCGAGAGGCATCCTCGTGCGCGTCTGTGTCGGAGTATTTATTTCCGGGGAAAATTTAAGCACTGTGTATGCGCGTGTATATATGACGGAGACATATATCATGAATTTACATTTTATGGTGCGGCGAAGAGACGAGAGAAACTCGCGACGTCTCTTTATTTTCATAAATGCACGGCAATCTTCGATAAACGATGATAGATTTTGCATTCTCGCGTAACGAGTTTACGCAAGTTTATTACCCAAAGTGGTTACCACGAGATTCGATACGCGACAAGAGTCTCCGCATTTGCTCTTCAATTTTTCAACTAGGCATACTTTTTTACAAGAGCGAGCGTAAATAAATATATTTTTTAATCGAGCGAAATGCAATATATTATCGATATTATTACGTTAGCACAGTGATATGCAATTGCAGCAATGAATTTTGAACCCGTTTGAATTTTATCCGTTCTCCGGGCTATTTTTGCAAAATATATATGTAGATTGCGGCAAAGAATGGATGTTTTCCGTCGCGCGGCTGTTTATATTAATACAGGACATTGCGTGTTCTAGCTTGGACCGGGAAACGACATTTCCGCGCGACAGGTAATTTGCTATTCCGCTTTAGAATTAGCCTGACTAATTGCCACGGGTTGACGATGAGAACAAATTCAAAGCTCGATGGGGTTGCGGGAAACATACCATCGTACTACCCGTATACGTGTACCGCGACACGTGTAAAACGCTTTGCCCGATGAGTTTCGCACGCGAATAATTACCGCCGGTACCTCTATCCTATCGTAAGTTAATCTTTATATTATCAGGGACGGCAGTGATAAAGATCCGCCGAAACTGCGCGAGAATCCCGAGAGAGGTTTATTATCGTCGATTTAAACATGACTTGGAAGTATCTCGACTCATCTTCGAGAGTAACCGATAACGCTCGAATTCGCTCGGTAAAGCCGTCGAGAAAATCCGGAACGAGCCTCTCTAAAGCCTGCTTCGCATAAACTTGGTACGTGCGAAAATGTAAGGATTTCGCCAATCTACGAGGATCTCGAAGGATCGCGATCGAAGAATTCGATCCCGGAGGAGAGGTGCGGAGAAGAAACGCGCGAGGATATTCGTTCGATGTGGATAACGCACAGCCATCATGTTCGCGTGTCTGTGGAATTTCTTCGACTGGTAAGAAGCAGTAATGACATTCATTAGATATATACCGGTGATGTAATACGCGGAAAACACTTATTCGGAACACCTCCTGTCTTCTTCTCCCAATAATAAACCGATCCGTCATTTATTGTTTACCGAGACATCCATCCCTTGTTTTTCGTCTCTTATTCTTCGCAGCACACGGAACTCTTTAGATCCTCCCGTTCCGAGGGAGAAGGAATTTTAATTAATATTAATTGAGACTGCAAGCAAATAGCAGTTGGAATGAATGCACAATTAGAATAAATGCCTCAAGTACTAGGTTGATGACCGTATTACATCGTCGTCGGGGAGAAGGTTCCGTCAAACGCTCACGTGACGTGTTTTTGCGGCAAAACTCGAAACGCTTTCGGTTATTTCCGTGTCCGTTAATTTGCAAAGGCGGAGAATGATGGAATCCCTTCGACCGACTGCAACTTGGCGTTGCATAATTCGTCGGAAACGGATTAGCGGGGCGCGTATGCGGCGCGGAATAATGAATCCTTTCTCCTTCGCGCCGCCCTCAATTAGTTTATTTGTAATATTTACTCGCCTCCTCTCGCATTTCCTAAACATCCCTCTCTCTCTCTCTCTCTTTTGAATTTTTTTCTTTATTCATTATTTTTTTTAATTACCAAAGAAAGAGAGAGATGAGCTCGAAGGAATTTTTATTCACAGTTTTATATTCCGTTGATACCGTCATTCATCTCTTATCTACGTTTAACGCGCGAAATATTTTGAGACAATATTGAAAAATGAAAAAGGGAAACGTTGCTACGGAAGCACAAAAGTCCACAATGCAATCGATATCGCCAGACGATTTGACACAGCAGATTTTCTGCCTTCGTCTTTTATTATTTATGGTTTCTCGACTGATTTTCAGTTCACGTTTCAGTCGTCTCGTTATTTCGTCCAATCCAATGCTTCGTTCCATTATTTTTACATGTATATACATATATGAAGAAACGCTGACATGAGTTGTAATTGTTTAAAATTCGAGAAAGAAGGGAAATATGTGTGCAAGATAAACGTGACTGATCCATAAAAATATGCATAATAGCATCACCTTCTTTCTTCTTTAGATGATTGGACGAAACAAATGATGTATTGTTATCGCTTTATATGAATATATTTCGTTTGTATTATTATTATTTCGTTTAACTTTTCTTTTAATTTTTTCGACCGGTATTTTTTCATCAAACATGTCCAGCTTCATTTAAAAAAAATATAGGAATATGTATGGTATAAAAATATTGCGAGATTTTCTACGACCTATCTTTCATCTTCTCAACCAACATAATGGATCTGAAAAAAAAACCAATATCCTGCAAAAAACTTGAAAGGATTTTAACAATCGATTATTTCTTTCGTCAATCTAGCTTTAATCGCCGCAAGGTTTATGTAAATGTGAGACGTATAAAAAAATAATACGAACGATTCATCAAGTTTGATCTCGTTGAAAAAAATGATAAGAATCGAATCTCGCAGGACAATTGAACAATGAATTTTTCGACTGCACTTTATCGAGCGTATGAAAAGTACTTTAAAATTGATTCTCGCATCGTAGTCATAGAAAGCGATCTCTGCTCGCGAATATTGCCAATATATGCATAGTCGAGCGGATATATTTCCTTATATATATATGAATAAAAACTTGTCTCTTCTTTTCCATCCTCTCTCTCTCTCTCTCTCTCTTGGTGCTTCTTTTTCCATTTTTTCGCGATAGACCCGCAGGATACGAATCGTACGCGCGAATCATATTGTCGCACTTATATCGCGCCCGCTTTCGTAATATTGCCTCGATACGTCAGAACCTTTTCATCTGGCTTCCACGTATACCTCGTGTTAGCGAACATGGTAACGAGAGGGGAATCGGGCGTGCGGAACACAACGGAGGATCCGACAAGATCGCGTGGGAAGCCATGCATTGTAGCCTACGAGAGATAAAGGGGCGATTGTTGTCGATAAGGGAGCAAAGTGCGTATATGGGTCAAGTGCTTTGTACGTCTTCGGTAAATTTGATTAATGTACACGGCCGCTGTGATATCTCTCTCTACAGTCTCTCTCTTTAGTATATCTCTTTAGTATCTTTTTCTGTAATCTAGAATTTCTTTTTAGTACCTCCCTCTACTCCTAGCTTGAGATTAAAATGATTTTATTAAGGTGAAAATTAATCAAGAAGAGAAGAGAAGAGAAAGAGTGAGGGAAGGGGAGAGTAATTATATACCATTTGTTTACGCCATATACGTATTGTTATTCGCATTTATATCTCATGTATTTTATGGTGAGGTATTCTTGCAAACTCGAAACAAAATGTTCATCCGCGAAACTACTTGGAGGAAACGGGTTGCAACTTGACAAACATAATTAATCTTCGTGCTTTCTCTCATTTCGTTATTTTCTTGTGTACGCGAGCTCTCGTTTTGCGTGTTGCCGCCTCCTCTCGGTAGCTAATACTCACCATAGATTAAGTACGTCCTACTCGAACAATACTCGACGGGTTTTCACTATTTTCAGCCGGCTGGGCCGACTTTCATGATATGATTATCGATCGGCTAGGTCAACGAATGTGGCGAGGGATTGCACTCGAGCCGGGAGAAGACTTCGATTGTTCGATTGCAACACGTGCATTACGTATGGCGTGCGGGTTATAAAGGTCCATTCACACGTATCGCTGACGTGTTATTCGGTATAATAGCGCCAACCGGCATTGTAGTCACGTTATTACGATATTTGCGCTTCGTTGATTGTCGCTCGTGTACAAACAACTCGATTAGCGCAACGTCGATCGTGTCCCGGAAAACAATTAAAAAGATTACGCATATAGAATTATCGAAGAATATATTTATATGCAGATTCACGAGATGAATCGTAGAATGTGCGGCACAAATATTTGCCTATTATATCGAACAGCTACGCTATAAAATGTTATTAATGCGGAAGACTTGGCGTAATTGATTATGCAAACGTGATTGATTGTTGAATATGAGTATGATTTTAGTATTAAATTACGTACGAAGATCTACGAATGTCATCGTTGCAATATTCATGTTCTATTCTTGCGAAATTAAATAATTATAATTATAATCAAGAGTAGCGTTACATTTCAAGAGATTAATATCAAACTTATCGTTTTGACACACTTTTTCAATAATTATATTATCCTAATTAAATTTTAACATTCAATATAGGTGCATTAATTTTTGAGAAATAATAGGCAAGAATAGTGTCGTTAATTTCATCGAATACTACAAAGATAACGAGTATGCGGAAATGATGATCCTCTCGAAAAAGGAAGGGAATGTATATTCTGTTTCAATTGTACCCCTGGGATGCTCTGAGAGGAAGCGATGTATATAATATATATATCACGACCGACAAGACGCCATGTATCGATCTAAACTCTCGTGTACACTCATCGCTCTTTGAGCTCTTGTCGTAATAATTAACTGACAAGTTTGTTGAGTTTACAATTAACACTGTGGATAAATAAACTTTAAATTTTCCGATCGAGTGCGATTTTAGTTTTCGATATGTTTTAGAGAAATTCCGTCAATTAGATAACGCGCTACAACTTGGGAGATTTTTACAATCTTTTATAGATTACCATTTGAAATAACGATCACATTTTTGCATTAATTTTGCATCATGTAAACCCACTGTTTACAGTTGTTAGAAATCTTCATCGACATCTTATTGAAATTCATATCATCTCTTACATCTTACACCTTGCTTGTATCACTCTCCTGAAGAAGCGTCTGGCGTAATACCGGTTAGCCGATAACCATGATTATAACCTGCGAGAGATAAGGTCTTAGTCTTGCGATCAATATTCAGGAGGGAGTCTGACAAAGTAACAGGATGCATCCGTCGGAAAGTTAACATAAATTCTCCAACTAATATCCTGTCTTATAACGTTAAGCGCGGCATGCTTATAAATTAGCTTCGGCGCGCGCGCAGTTTATTTTGGCTTTGCTTCCAATAACTTGCAATAAACTCATATCTCGCGGCCGGGTAGTTGCTCCCCGACCTCAACCGACTGTCTTCCGCGAGTCACTCGGCAGTTGATTCCACACGAGGCGAGCATAAAGTTTGTCGATAAATTTCTTCGAGGTAGTACTGGTAGTAAGTCCGTGGTTGCGGAAGAGATGAAATGAGAAAAGGATGGAGAGGAAGCGGAAGTCGGTTTTATCGACTATGTAGACCGCGCATATTGGAAGCTGCAGGTATACCTGCAGACGCATGCTCGTAATATTTTCTGTTTGTAACTTTCCGAAATTGAAAAGAGGAACACTGGGCGCGCGTGTATATGGAGAACAACACGTATCGTCTATTTCGCATGCAAACTGCCGGAAGAGAGCGACGCGCCTTTTCATGGAACCGCACATTCTCTCTCTCTCGAGAGAGAGAGAGAGGGAGGAGGATCCTCTTATACCTTCTTCGAATATGAACCGCAACGAGACGACCGAGCACTTCGCATCGGTATACTCGACGGGCTTTCATCCCGGATGCAAAAATATTTACGAGTTGTTGCGGAGAGAAGGCTTTTTTCAAGCGCGTCTAGTTGCGCGTTGCTTCTTTTTTCCCCATCCATCCTTCCCTTCCAGCCGCAAAGCTGTCTCCCAGTTTTCTGCCATTAGGCTTGTCCTCGTTTATCTCCTCTTTTCCTACCTTTTTGGCGCTGGTGATCCTTCATACAACTATATATAAAAATATACACGTAACGTCTCTAAACGAAATGTGATAAAGGATAACAAAAATGTTTACGCAAGTGTACATCAATCCGACGTATATATACGTTTGTTGTTGGTGAAAAATGTGCATCGCTACCGAAAATGGGCTTTAAATTAGGTCAATGGTTGTATTTTTCCTCGCAAGAGTGTGTACTTTGTAAAATGGGATACCCGGGATACTTGGGTATACACATTTGCTCGTGCTTATTCGAGCGATTACTTTCACGGTCGAGGTCTATACATTCATGTAGCTTCGCGCGCTAATTTTAACCTGACCTTCCCGCGGATGCTGCAATCCAACAAGGTCAACGGCGAAAAAAATGTCTTTATATAGCCGACTTTCATACGTATATGTATTACCATCTCCGTCGTTTGCCTATTAGCAATTTATCGGTCGTCCAATTATTCGCAGCGCTCCTTCGCGTCTATTTCCGTAGGATATCGATATATCGGATATTCTCGATATATATTTTCTGGGTCAACTGACAGGGTGAACTTAAAGGATCGCGGGCGTTCACGACGATACCGTTCACGCGAGGAGGGAGTATCAATTTTATCCGACGCACTAAAATATTAGAAACCGCGCGGGCCACCGAAAGGATGACATTTTAATGTAATTTACCACCGCATAAATTTGCAGCGCGTTATTTAATTCGCGGGCGCGTACATATAACTCGCTGGACTGTATTAAATTCTCATTTTCGCAGATGACCAACAAGAAGCTATGCCTACGCATCGCGTTTTTTAATTGTCCGCTTTACTTTGTCCCTCATCTCTCGTGTCACGTTTTCAACGTATACGTTCGAGCGTAATCACTCTAATTTCATTATCGCGTGCGACACGCGGTAGTGTTGTATTACGGTAAACATGTATACGCTCGTACCATGAATAAACGCCCAAAGAATAACGAACAGCTTTTTTTCTACAGGCGCTTCTACTCGTTTTAAACGCGCGATACTTTGATGTCGGGTTCGTAGACGGGGCGTTTGAAAACATTTCACACAATTATCTTCCGTATCGCAACGTTTTAATTTCCTAATCTAGACGACTAGAAATTATTATTATTTTGATTTTATTATTTTTATTATTCAAATCAATTATTTTTGTGTTTTCAAGAAATACACATTCTAGCAAAATATTGAAACATATTTCTGGTTTATTTATTTAGACACAAAAAAATCGTCGGTTTTTAGTACTTGTGTTTATACATTTTGTATAAACGAGTACGAATACAATCGGCCGAATACTTCCGTCGTAAAGAATTCCCGGTTCGAAAAGATCAGCGCGACTGATAGCATCGCGTGGCGTACGAACGTTCACCAACGCGCCGCGAATAAATGAGTGTATGTACACGTCAAGCTACATCAGAGAGGGTTGCAATCGTGGCGCATCGCGCCGCATCGCGACGACCCCAATTTTGCGATGCTCGCAAACGTCAAAGTAACGTATACGGTATACGTTCGAGTGCATTCGCGGGCGACGCAGCGGGGTTGTTTGTATTCCCTCGTACGATGTTTCTCCTCGTAGAGAGGACAATCATTAGATGTCACGTACCGCGTATGGCCCAAAATGATCTCGATCACCTACAACGATCGAGAGACCGACTATACCGCGCGTTGCGTTTATCACGGCTGAAAATTACGTGGTTTTCTCGTGTGCATTTACAATTAATCGCATCGCGATGGAGAGAGAGAGAGAGAGAGAGACAAGCTTGAATGATGTCTGCGGTTGATTTTGGTCAACATTGTGTTCGCTAGCTGCTGCATTTTACCGTTACACGAGATTTATACGAGATTAAATCAGATTATTATTTTGTGTTTTTGAGATATTTTGGATTTAAAAAAATTGGCGTTTTTTAAATTAAAAATGTTATAAAGAGTTTGATTTTTTTTCAAAACAAATTTATCCGACTTGCGCTCACGTGCACGTTATTGTGTACCTTGTACATATACTTGGACTCTATATAGCGTCGTTTACGGAGGATTACGCGAGATTATTATACGATCATTAAAAGAATATTTTTTAAAAAATCAATAACACTCTGCCTTTTATATGAAGGCTTTAACAGGCGGAGACTCGGAGTTTCGGGCAAAGTTGCGGCAGAAAATAACGATGTGGCCATCGCGGGGATGAAAACAACTCCATTAGAGCGCACTCTCTTAGTACATTGGTTTTTAATTACGTCCGTGGACTCTCAAGTTCACGACGTAATTAATACGGCGCGATATTTCTTTTTCTTTCTGTTTCTACCGCTAGAGCAGCAATTCTGCGCTAATTAAGGGCAGTCATTAAAACGATGCGAATCACGCAGTGGAGTGTATTTCAAAATTTTATTTAAACGCTATTTCGGGTAAATGACATTAATCATTTCGACGTTAATACATCCCATCGCATCGCATTGTTACAGTCGATTATCTTAGCCGTCGTCTAAACGCGATTCGAAGATCTAATGTCGAGTAAAGAGGAGATCTCATAGCGTTCGATGGAGTGGATTGGAAACGGACGACAAACAGAACCGGTCAATCGAATCTGCGGTTTCGGCAAACCATGATGCATTTCCGTCATCGCTTTTAGCTTTCGAGGCTTGGTAAACGAATCGATAATTTTCAAGTCGATCTCGCGTAGTCGTCGAATTCGTCAATTCTGTAGTTAATGTAGAAATCAAGATTTGACTATATATTTAAAAATTTTATTATTTTATTTATTATTTTTTAATTGATTATTTGGCAGGTGTTGGCGAGATTTATCTCTATATTAATGCGCAATCTTATTCGAAGAAAGTGCAGAACATTTGAGAATTTATGGAGAAAATAAGTGGAAAGTTTTTCTCTCACAAATTAGGGCTATTAAATGAGGCGATGGAGATATCGAGCGTTCGATATCGAATACCGTACTTGGCACGATATCAGATGAACGCTCATTATATTCCGATGGCGGTCGGAAAGGTTCCCGTATATCGACGTTTCAATTATCGATGTTCGAAAACGAGAACTCTTGGATGGCGCACCGGACACGGGTATACTCGGCGGTCATCAATTGATAATAATTCAATACAATTTTGGGAGAGACGAGAACGGCATATAAATTCGCGCACAAAATCGACGTTAAAAAGATGCGAGTTTTAATATCGGCATATATATGTATACCGACATTGTGCGCGGAATGGAAATGGCATTCGATCAATGGCAATTCTATCTCGTTCACGTGCGTGTGTCTCGTCACGTGCGACGTTCGGTCGTACGTAGGTACATGTCGTCTCTCTCTCAGGAATAAAATCGTCCGGGATGCGGATAAATCGATCGATCTCTCGCGCTAACCGAGGCGACTTTCCGAACGAATAACCCCACGTCGTGTCGCGCAACTGTATCGCGTTTTCCTACCTTGCAGCTTGGCTAATAAAAAGCGATGGCGCGCGTTATGCGCTTGGCACGCATATCCGTCTCTGCCTTTGCGGCTGAAGGGCATCCTTGCGTGGTGTATTGACCCTTTCTTGCCTCGCCTCAGTCGCCAGGTTAAGATTGTTGTTCAATCGATGTTATAACACTGGACGGGTATTCTCTCCTGCGTGAAAATTGTACAAAGGCGACATATCACGTAATTACATTAATTTTTTTCAAATGATAATATAAAGCTATGATCCTTTTTCTCATAAAAGAGAATTATACTGTAATAAAAAAAGGTTATATATAATATAATATGCGTCATATAAAAGTTCGATATAAATATAACTCTCTCTTAAGATAAAAATTTCATCGTAAAATTTAATTGAAGCGGTTCGTTAATGTATACTAGTCGAGACCAGTTTTCTAAAGGAAGAATGCCCGCGTTTTATTCCAGAATTACATTATTCCAATAACGGTCACTATTATGTAGAATGTCGGTTCTTTCGCGGAAGCTCGTCGAATGAAACTTTCATATTAGAACATTTTTTCTTTTTCCTTTTTTTTTTTCGACGAACCGATATCGAACGATCTCTCCGCCAGTATTGTCAATAAATTTTCAATGCTCTCGTCCCGAAAAACGTCGATAGATAGCTTGGTCGTCGGTATTGTTTCAGAATCGAGGTCGAGATTCGTCTGCAAGTCGCGGAAGCGGAAAGTGACGATCGAGAAGATTATCGATATTATTTTTTGATGGCGGAGAAATCTTGTAGGAGAAAATGTAGCGAATAATATCATGAAAGACGGTGACAGAGCAGTGACGACTGCGGAGATATAAGATATTTACGATAAAGTCATATCAGATTTGACGAGACTTGTCTGACAAATGTAATGAAATATAAGTGTAATATAAAAGATAGCGGCCTACATAGCAATATAAAATATTTATAAATTTATCTTCATTGCAAATATTTCAAAGTTATCTTTTTTTTTGTTCCAGGCTCGACCAACCGGTGACCAGTTCGACACCTGGGATGGACAACAAAAAGGTAAAACATGTTCGATTTACATTAGATATTTACCATCTTTGACGTGCGATAATGTTTCGATATCCTGCGTACAATTCCCGAAATAATTTCCTGTCGATACACGTATTGCGCGATAGAATTCAGTCTTATAAAGAGGTCAAGCTATATAAAATTGGCAATGTGGCGTCGTAGGAAATTGCACAACGCAGTTTGCAGATCGCCATAAATAACGGTCAATCGATTATTACCTACTGTTTGGAACCGCAATGTTTAATGAGTCGCATGCGGTCTGCTAGCCTTTGTGAACGAGAATGGCGGAGGAATTGGCGCGAAACACCATCAGCGATGCCCTCCCAATTAGAAGCATCGCTCGAATTAGCGACGAATTACGAGCGTTCCCCTCGTTAGGACGAATCATATATACGAGCGATAGAAATCGGCGATACGATTCCATTCTAATGCGCGCCATGTGAGGAAGAGGATCGAAAGAACAAAAGTTCGCCGCGAAAGTTCGGCCACTTTTCCCGTCCGCGAGACCAAGTTTTCCTTAGAATCGACGAATTTCGCGCACAAAGTCTCGTCTTTTCGATCGCATTCGATCGCGTATTCATTTCCGTCCTCGGTTCTTGTAATTTAACGGATCACTCGGGCGACTCCTTTTCTCCGTTCGACTTTTTCGCGATGAAAACTCGTTCCAAGTAAGAAAGTTCCGACGAGATAGATGAATGAGACAGTAGCGAACGCGCGCTAATGTTTCTCGACATCTGTATAATGTTTTGTTAGGAAATTGCAAGCTTTCGAGGAAAAATCGATCGTACGATTTCGCCTTGACGTTATACATATATACATATTGTTGTTATTTGACGTATCCCACGGGCGTGTAAACAGCTTTGATATAATTCTATTTTATTTAGAATGCGATTTATAGAGGCACTCTGTATAGTGCTTTGCGCCTTATATGCCCAAGTTTCTCAAAGACATTCGCGGCGTTTTGTATTCCAGAAAAATACAGGTCATGTTATCGACGATTCGAAGAGCTTCCGGAAACGGAACGTTTCTCTCTCTTTATGCTTTTAGATAAAATGTATCTACGAGTCTCATGTTGACGAAAACTTTTCCAGAAAGTACAATCTATCGCGTGTAAAGGCACAATAGTGTCTAAGTAAAAAGAGGGTTCGTATGACACTCTCAGGATAGAGATTATCAATATCAGCTCTCTCGGAAATTCGTTTATATCATGTCGAAACTTATCATTATTCGCATATTTTAACAACGTACACAAAAATAAAGAATAATGACAGAAATTTAATAACGGGGCATATTTATTTAATGCATGTTCTCTGTTTTTGTGTAAATGATTTTTCGTCGCTACTCGTATTTGGGATGTCAGGAAAAATTTTGGACGAGAAAGAAAAGCAGTTGAAGCCGAGCAAGTTGGAGCGAACGGTAAATTATTCATTTCTACGTTAAGGATGGACTTTGTCGAGTGTTTCCGGACCTCGCCAATCTTTCGTACTGAAATTCGCTGCTTTTTTTGAGCATGTATTTTTAAATCAAACGAAGGAAAGGGGGACAAAGGGGAAATCGATAACGAACTGCATAATACACCGGGTCTATTTCCAGGATTAAATCCGACCGAACTTTGCAGAAGCACGCGCACTCTTCTCGTCGAGAATGCATGCCACCCCCCTCGCCTCCTTTCCTATCGCGATACACGTCTGTCAAGTAATTAGTTATTTAGTAATCTTTTTGCTCGTCAAATGTCAGCCGGTTTTTCTCTACTTCCCACGCGCATTGTAACAGAAAGCGGAAAATGGAACGGGTTGGACGAGTTTCATGTTGAAATGACGAATCGCGCTATCGTCTTCTTCTTTCCTCATTCTCGTTTCCATGGCTTTTCATTATCGAATAAACGTTCCGAGTGGCACGGCGAAATTTTTGTCGGCTAACAAGAGTTTTTACGGTAACTCGATGTGTCGCAGAACGGAGAAGCGGATTTCGATCAGCCGCGTTCAGGAAAATGCCGAATAAAAGATATCCCGAGATCTCGGTCGCTCGGTGTATGTCGTCCAAGGGATGCGATTTCAAATTTTACCAAAGATTTATCGCTTCTAGCTCTGTCCTTTTGTCAGAGAGATTGTATTACATTCTGTCTTGCTTCCAATCTGAAAAATATTTAAAGCTGTTTGATACCTTAGCTCAACGTCACACACCGTGACAGACGGTCTGTCCTGTAAATCGTTTCGTATCGCGTTTCATATACATTTGAGAAAATTGATAATCAAATATTCAACCACATTTTTATACGTTATGTCAACTGGATAAGTGTTCGTTAAATTATATGTCTACGTTTTATGTATATTAATAATCAATATTCCAGAATTACTCTACCGATTCTGGGATTAATGTATTCTTAATAAAAATTTAATTAGAGATGCCATCTTCTTTATTACGGCCTCTCGAAATTTTTTACACAAAGCTTAAATGTATAAGGATAATAATTTTTGTAATCGAATTTAAAATAAGTTAGAGTAATTTTTTGAAATTAATTAAAGAATAACAAGCCATTAATCTCAAGGAATTTTTTTCCTTCCTAAGAAAAGGTTTCGAACACATTCGATTAAACTGTAGCGCAAAATTGTTGTAATTGATCGTCTCGATGAGAAGGCGTTTTTATTTGACAGATTGTCCAATCGGCCACGCCGCCCGCCGTACCTGTCCAGGTACGTAGCAAGCACGATGGCTCGGGGGTGGCGGCATCCGTGTCGGGGGTGCGCAGACGGAGCGGTCCTCAAGGGGGATTGCGCTCGCCCGCTGCAAAAAGGCCCCTCTCCGCCCCGGTTGCACTTCAGGGCTGGCTGCACAAGCAGGGCTCGGAAGGTCTCATGCTCTGGAAGAAACGTTGGTTCGTTCTCTCCGAGTACTGTCTCTTTTATTACAAAGGTCAGTATGCGCTCTATCGACGGCCCTTTTTTTAGCATTTTAACTTTTAACCTTTTTGCTTGTTATCTTTTTTTTTCCGTTATTTTTACGATGAATATGACACTGCCAGTTTTAACCCGAGCATTATTATTATTCGGAATAGCGCGCTTATTTAATATTCAGAACTGGTGGATGTGTGTAACGCTGCATTCGTTTTATAATTAACAATCGGCATTATATGAACCGATATAAACAATAATTATCCTGGGAATATCTATTAACAACCGATTCGAAGGAAATTAAATTTGGTTATCGGTGCAAATGAGCTCTTATTGAGCATATTGCGTAAATCGAACGAATAAGGTTTTTTTTCTATTTTGCATCAGACTGATATTACAACCCTTAATAATATTTAGTTATTCCTAATTAAACCTAATCGAGAAGAATTTTCAGTTTTTACAATCTTATAAAATAAATGTCAGTTATCTCTTTCAAATAATCTCTGATCTCATTTTTCAATATAAATACTCTGAATGATAAAAATGATCTCCAAGTTTGTACATAAAATTTACATTAATGTTCGAATCGATTTGTATCTGTCCTATTTACGAGCTTTTATTTCGGTGCATTTATCAGCTTGGCGAAGATATTCTGGCATTCAACCAGGAATTTCAGAGGCTCCGTCTCGCGTTTAGGTCGCACGAGACCAATTTCCAGTCATCTTGAATGCCGTTGCTCTTCTAATCCGACTCGGGACGCTAATTACACCCGGTCCCTTTGATTCTATAGTGCACGTGCATCACAGTCGTCGCAGCGAAGATGTGCGAAATGTTCTCTGTTAAGGATACACTCCGTGCGCGGTCTACCACTTCAGTTTGTCTTGCACGTTACTCGAACAAGAAGGAAGTTGTCGCTGGAAGTTCATGACGCTTCGACGCGTCGTTTACACTGTGACGAACTTTAGTTAAATTACATTCGATAGATACCGCCCCTAATTAACGGCTCGCCGAGCCTCTTCGAGTATCCTTATGTCGTTCGCAAAAGCACTGAAACTAATACTCGGCAACAAAGTTTTTCGATCCGATTGCTTCGTAAATATCGTAGAAAGTTTGTTCAACATATCCGCGAGATAGATGATCGATCTTCCGTCTTGAAAGAGATATATATTTCGTTTGTTATCGTATACTCTTATTAATCAATTTCTCTCGAGTAAAGTAAAATGAGGTATTTCCTGAAGAAGTACAGGTTTCTCTCTCGAGCAAATATATAGACTCTTTTTTCGGTTCTTGCATTTTCAATTGAAATCAAAACTATTCGAGATTATAGATATCGGAAAGATTTTACTTCGTACAATTCACATTCAAATGTACATATAAACAATTAAATTGTACATCTCCTTTTATCAAAATACGATGAAGGAATATTCATATGAATTAGATAATTGAGATTCCGCATCTCTAATTGGTAAAGCATTTGTTTATTGCGTCTGTACGTTACTCTAGCGCGTTTATTACTAGATCGCTCGGAATTCGTTTAGACCGAAATTCTAGCTTATCCAAAACGCAACGTGAGAGGGAAATTCAATTCGCCTGCCGAGATTTCGCGGTTATGTACAAGCTTGGTATAAACTCAAAATTCCGTATTTCGTTTGGCGAAATTCCTTGTCTTTCAAAATCAACGCTACTGTAAACGCGAGCCACGAGAAATATACATGTAAATGTTTATTCTCGCAAATATTTAAAACTATATAGAAATAGCGCACATGGTATTTTGGTTATAGTTATTGTTAGACATAAACTGTTGGAAAGAAAAATATTTCGAGAGCCAAAAAGAGAATATGTATATTGCAATCGGTCAATCTCCAATGGTACGTTCAAATTTGTCAGGATCGAAAATAGAACGTCGTCGAAAATATTTTTACGTTTCATCAATTATTCGAACGTGATATTGTATATATCCGTTCTATTTTATTCGCTACAAAGGATGAATAGAGATGTAGTGTAATGCGTATCTGTCTTTTTTTTGTGACACGCTATTTTTTTTCGCGATAAAAAATTATACAGGACACGTCAAATTATAGCGGCAGCATGCACGTCCAATTTTCGATATGGATTTTTTGCTCAAAACTAACGCAAATATTTAATTTTTAAAATAAAGTCTAGTCATCGCGTTGTACGTAACATAGCAATTTATTAATTTGCAGGTCCGGAAGAGGAGAAACTACTAGGTTCGATATTACTTCCTTCGTACAGAGTCACCGTCTGCAAACCCGAGGATAAAGTTAACAAGAAGTTCGCCTTCAAGGCCGAACACGCGAACATGAGGACTTATCACTTTGCAGCTGACAGTCGCGAGAGCATGAACCAATGGGTGAATGCGCTGACTCTGGCGACGCTTTTGCAAGATCCTAACCCGTAAGTTGCACACATTTATTTTTAAATTGTTTAAAAATCACGTGAAAACGTTGGACGATCTTATCAGTCGTAATAAATTATTATTACCGATCAGAAATCAAGCGAAATTATTTATTCAATTCTATACTAAAGAAATGTCAATTTACATCGAAAAACGTATATTTTTCAACGTTTAATAATTATAGGTTTGTAAAGAGCAATAAACATTTGCATGTTTTATCGCTTTTGTCATCACACAAGTTGAATAAATAAACGAATGTGAGAGATGAAAAATGCGGTGACGGAATTGATATAGAATCGATTTTTTTTAAATTATTGTAATAATCGTATTCGATTCGTGGATACTTAAATTTTTCATCTGCCGTCTCTCTAATGCCGTTCTCTCGTTTTATATTCCCTCTCTTACCCGTAATTTTCTTCTTTTACAGTATCACACTGTACTTTGAAATTACAAAAAGATCGTTCAATTTTATCTCTCTCATTCACATCTGATTCTATTTTCTCAAGTACAACACCTTTCCAAAATTCATGAATTCCAAAATGTTTGAATATTATTTAAAATTGTGCAGTACTTAAATATTTTTTCTTTGTACCGGAAATCTTTCCTCGAACTTGCGAGGATTTACTATTTACTTTCATTTTACGGAAGAATGAAATATCTCTTCAGCGAGATATTACTCTCGTACTAACTACTCTTCTAAAAGATGTCATCTTTTAATGTCACGACACTTTGTGACATTAAAACATGGTTCGAAGTGCACTCGGCGATCTCGAAAGTTAATTCGATACTGCAATAGAGTGACGACGAACCTCTCTTTGATATTCCGCAAAGGAAATTGGGACGTCGCGTCGCAGCTACCAGGGTGGTTTATTTGCGTGCAAAAGTATCGCGACGCTACAGCGCGTCTGTCGCTCGCGCACGTTATCGCGGCGTAGCTAATCAATCTCGTTAGTTAGTTTCCCGAGAGTTATTTGGCCCGCGAAATAACGATGGTGGATGAGGCCCCAACTAGCTCATTGTCCATTTAGCGCATCGTCAGCGACACTCCGATACGGACAATGAACGTACGTTTTAAACGAGCGAGCGAGCGAGCTTGGTCGTCGTCTATTGTTTGTTCATCTATGTACCGAAAAATCGATTTACATGGCCGAAAACGTAGATTCTTGGCATATGCGTTTCAGCAGTTCAGCGCGGAACAATAGCGAGAATTAATTTTTCTGCATTTAGTAAAATGAGAAGGTTTCTCGAACTGGTCGTGAGATAAATTTTACTTGGAACGCGAAATCGGAGAACGCGCGATGAAAAGAATATTTAAAAAATAATCCCTTTTATTTATACATATGTATACTCGATTAATGTATTTAGCAACGATAATTTTACTAATAGTGTGTATAAAAAAATTACCTATATTAAATTCAATTATTGATGATTTGTTATGATCGATCGTTAAAAAAACACCTAATAAATTGGACGTGCGAAAAATCTAGATATCATAGTTCTCAATTTGACTTTCTCCTCAAGTGGCGCGGGCGAGGCTGCAGTGGTCATCGAGATAGCGCAGGACGGCGAGCGAAGTGCTCGGCCCAGCGTCTCGTCGATCTCGTCGATCCTGAATCAAAGCGCCGACGACAGTGACTCTGGCTTCCACGGTTTTCAATCGCGCGACGATCCCAGCCACGCCTCGAACAACAACTCTAGCCCGAACAGCGCGAACACTGCCTCCTTTCCGAATCTCAGCAGTAGCAACAGCAACGGCAATTCCAACAATCACGGAAGCGACTCGGGTCATCCGATGATGAACGGTTGGGTGCCGCAACCAATTTCGCAATACGGTCAGCCTAGCACCTCTCAGCCGCAGTCGCAGCAGCAACAGCAGCAGCAGCAATACGGACACTTGCAGCAACCGAGCCACTCGCACCAGGCGTTGTTGCATCAACATCTATCCCATCCGAATGTGCTGCCGACTCATCAGTCGTCGCATCCGCACAAGCACATGGTCCAACAATCGCCGCAGCAGCAACAACCGTCTCAATCGATACCGCATCCCATCGCGGGTAACGTTCAGACGGTGCAGCCTATGTCCCGAAAATTCGGACAGCCGATTTACGCGAACGCGCCGCCAAAACCGAGAAGATTGACGGACGGTTCAAACGAGTACTCGACACCGTCACCGTCACCGGATTATCGGAAAAGTCCGGTCTCGCCGGACGTTACGGTGACCAGTAAAAGCCCGATGTCCGATTACGAGAGGAACAACACGATTTACGGCACGCGGATGAATCAGCCGCCGCAGCATCAGAGTCTGCGGACCAACAAGTCCGGCCTGAATTACGGCTACGGTCAGATCGCGCAACCGACGGAGAGGAGGACTCCGGACACGTACGGTCGTAGCGCGAAGCCGAGGACCAGCAGCAGGGGCAATGGCGACTACGAGGAGCTCTACGGCACCCCGTCGCTTTATCAGAGACCCGCGGGTCCGGTGGGTTACACGAAGGGTGCGTCGCCGGCGCCGATTCCCATCCCCGTTTACGCGCAGCAGCAACATCTTCAGCAACTGCTGCACTCCCCCGTCACGCCAGTGACGTCGAACAGTGAGTCTCTTTGTTTTCTTTTCTTCTTCTCGCGGCTTCTCGCGGCTTCTCGCCACAAAGGCGCTCGTAATTAGTGCCGTAAACGAGCAAAAGGTGAAAACATTTTACGCGGATGTATGTTTGAAAGCAACGTCTCTCTTCTCTATGTTACAAAGCAAGCTTTCTTATCGGACCGTTAAGATGCGCGTCCCGGGAATCCATTTCAGCGAGAACAATCTCGCGTTCTCTATATATGTTTTTCGCATTTCGTCGCATTGTCGCGCAAAGAGAATTCGAGTCTTATATTTAAAAAAAAATGAACGTAAAAAACAGCGCTTTGATAACTTTACCGTGCCGCGCGAGCATGGCGGTTTCCAGCGCGTGTTTTGAGTAATATCCCTTTGATGAAAAGATTCTAAAGTTTATTACTCTAAAGTTTCAAAAAAGTTGCCGTGCGTTTATCTCAATATGATATAACAAGAGCTGCGTATCTTCTTATTATCGCGGACAAATATTAATTTGCAGCTCGCGATCATAAAGATACGTTCTTTAAGTTAACTCCAGAATTGAAAGATTGATTTTATATTATATCGCGTTAAAATTATAATATATATAATATAATCGTAATGAGAGATAATAAAAGTTATATTATGACCTAGATTCTCTTTTGGCGCATCGCATATTCTCATAATAAAATTTACGCCTTTCTTTTTCTCCGCGTTGCAAAGGATCTTGAATAATGTTGTAACCGATAAAGCTCGACGTGGTAATACACAAAGTGCGTTACACGATTTGCTTCTTTTAGTGCCGATGGTGAGGCAGTCGAGAACTCAACCGCCACCGCGACCGCATAGCGCAGATTTTCTAGAATACGAAGCGGCGAGGCGATCTCAGCAACAACCCGCGCAATGCGAGAGGCCTCCGGATCAGCAGAGACGTCCGCAGAGACCTAAGTCCAGTCTAGATATAGTAAATCCGTCGGATACGACCAACGACGGTTACTTCTATTCCGAAGAAAGGTACTCGCGCGCGTGAATTTGTCTTTTATTACGTTTTATCGCGCGAATATATATCGAGGCAAAATAAAATGGAAAATTGACTTTATAAAAAATATATCATTTTGTATCGCGCGTTTTTTTGTACTTAGATACGCGGCGCAGATGCGGCAGTCCGCGGTTTATTTGCATCAGACCCCGCAGCATTATCAGCAACAGCGGAATCAGTCTCTCTCGCGCGTCACGATGCAGCCGAAACTGCCGGGTATCCGCGACAAGACCGACGAGAGTAGAATATCCATATTGCCGGATTCCACCTGCCCCGCTCTGAGACGCACCCAGCGAGATCACGTTCACGGGCAACACACGATGCCCGCTCAGTCGCTGACGCAGAGACATTCCGAGTGAGTCACCGCAGTACATTATCCGAATAAATAATTAAACCGCATGCCGCAGAGCCCGTTTAACATTTCATCGAAATTAAGAAATTTCAAAATGTTGCTTTTAAATAATACAATGGTTTGCACGACTTTATTTTAAATAATATATAAATATATTATAATATATTTAATACACCTTGTGCGATGATTTTTTAAAGAACCATTATAAATCCTAGTATGTTAAAATTTATTTATAGCAAGAACATGTTGCGTTTCTTAAAATTGACAAATTGAAAAGGAAGAGATAATTTCTCTTATGAAATATATAAAAATATATTAATTTTTTATACCTCATTTCCTGATTTGCTACAGGATAATGGGCACCGACCCAAAGTTCCGAAGATCCTTGCGCGAAAAGAGCTACGAGGCGAATGGCCGCGAGGTGCTAACGCATGGCGGCGAGGACAACACGATCCCTCGAAGGGTACCGCGTGGCGAGTATGACGGGTGGGGGAGAACGACGAGTCACAGTGTCCACGGAACCCATATCGTTCAGACGTATCACGCCGGTGGTCACGCAGGTGGTGGCAGACGATGGAGCGAGCAGCAGCAGTTCTGCAGATCGGCGTCGGCGCGTCTGCCAAGGACACGGCATCCCGCCGCGCTTGATCCCGACGACGACGACTACGCCGAGAGGTCCTCCGAGCAGGATTCGCGGGATGGTGAACGCAAGATTCAGCAGGTAAGAAGAAGAAATCTAACGTTCTCCATGACATTTTTTCGCGCGAATCTCTCTCTTTCAAGATTTAACCTCGTAATATAATTTGCATATAAAATCTTTATATAGTGTCATTAGAATGCTGATTTATTTTGAATATATTATGTTGAATACATTAATTCTTTATCTTTAATCCGTGAGAGATCTGTTTGTCAGATCCGTATGCTCTTCCAAAAATTTTGGTCTATAGTAAAGTCAAATTGCTAAATAAATATCTTATAATTTAATGATGATTTTCAAACCAATTTTATATTTTTACACTAATAAAAAATTGATCTCTTGCGGAATAACTATAAATGAAGAAATTTATTAGGCTATTTGTGATAGAAATTAATAAATGTTAAAATAAGTTTTCCGAAGTATGAATACATTGCCGATTTGAACTCGCTTGCTCCGTTTGTATCCCGGAAAATCTGGGATGAGTCATGGAGCGAACCGTTTCTTTGAATCAGGTAGGTAGCTGTAGGTCATCAGCATTGCTTGTATCAGCTCGTACAAGACCACTGTAACATCGGTGGACGAGCATGATTCACGCGATAACTCTGTTGCATAGTTACGACTTATCTTACGTCATCTCGACTCTCTTCGCGTCTTTGCTTTCACCATCGTTTTCACTTCATTATTATCATTGTTATTACGTTACTCCAATCGTATTAATAATTTTCTAGATTTTTTTCAATTTGTTTTCGCAAACGTTTATCGCTAAAATTGATGTCAATCGGTGCAAGTCTTCTCTATTGATTGGATCCTATGATCACGATACAATTTTTCAGAAAGTAGCAAAAAATCATTTAAAAGACATCTCGATATAGGGATGAGGGGGTAGAAAACAAAAATAATTTCGCATTATATAAAGTAATTAATATTTTAATGATTGTGTAAATTGAAATATACAATTTTCAGCTTTATTTTATTTATTATAAGATTAAAGAATCATACATAAATACAAATATAAAGCTTTAAAAATAAATTTGCTCGGTACTCATATAAACGTAAATTGGTTTTTTTTAATTATTAAATTACACATCAAAGATAATCTGGGGACTTGTATTAATATTTTGTGTGATGTTAAAATAATATATTTTTTAATACAACTCTTAAAATAAAATAAAAAGATATATGAGTAAATAAATTTATCTATATTAATTTTCATACATAAAATGTAATTTTGTTGCATACACGAAAATGGTAATATATTGAATTTGAATCGATAAAATCACGATGAAAAAGATATCGTAATATAATCGTTATAATAAAAACGTCCCGCAATAGTTATAAAATAAGCGTTTTCGAGATCCTAGCTTTGTTGCTAAATTATAAAAGCAAAATCTCCCGAAATATTCCCAAACTATCTTACATTTTTTTCATGATATAGTTAATGAAGGGTTACGATATACATTTTATAGCGCGAAGAATCGATGAAGCGGTTGCTGGAATGGAAGCAGCGTATGCTGCAGTCCCCGTTGACGCGAAAGCCATCCGGTTCGGCCAATCGGGGCAGGGCACAAAATGATCTTTCGAGTTACTACAAGCAACAGGCGCTGCTGGATTTGGCAGCGCATGAGGCCGCCGTAGCGGAGGGTCGTCACTCCCGTAGGCGGGAGGATGGGCATCGTTCGCATGTCAGGAGCAAGAGCTCGGACGGCCGTCGGACTGCCGTCAACGTGCCGCGCTATAACAGCTATTCCAGCGATGACGAAGGTAGGGACAGCTCGCCTGAACTTATCATTTAAGTGGTAGTTTCGTCGCCCCGCGTAACCGAGGGACCCGGTCGTGAGATGTTGAAAATTGCACGGACAATTAATTCTTTCGGCCGTATATATTGAGCATGTGTGTTTGAAACAAGGTATATTTGAAAAAAAAAATATCTTACGAATTTTATCTCCGATAAAAAATTGATCTCTTGGTCATTCTGCCTTGCAAAAAATAAAGCTCGACTTTTAATTTAAATCGTTTCGATCAGTGCGAGTCCCTCGAAAGCGCTCTGTCTGCGATGTAATCAATTTTGAAAGAGTAGATAGTTGTTTATAGTCTATAAGCTAAAAATAATCCAGATTCTAACACAATCATATGTAATTGCTAACACGGTGAGAAATCTAATATGTGCATATTTGTTCGCGGAAAGTAAAAAGCATTTCTTCACGAGAATGCATGTCAAGAATTTTGTACTTTGTTGCTGGTGCTCGTGTACGTTGAAATTGAAATATCTCAAGCGCTATGTCGATCGATTAATCCCTTTGAGGCAAAAATGATCAGCATGTTTCTTTTTCTCAATTAATGGCATATGTAGAGATGTCATAATTTAACAAAAATACACCCGATCATGCGAATATCGCAATTAATGCGAGGCGCCTGAATTATTCGTGAATTGCGAAAATTGCAAAAATCGAAGTTGCGTGTTTTTTCCTTCATTTTTTGTTTCTTATTATATTTATACATAATCGTCGAGGAAATGTAGAAGAATTCAACGAAATGCGAAATAAGGATGAAACGAGAAGAAATTAAAAGGAAAGCAAATAATTAAAACATGCATATCTGCGAGCGTTTCTCCGCGGGGCTCCTTCTATCTGCTGCTGTTGGGTCTGGTGAATGGGAAACGATTAACAACACTTAAAACTTTTTAACTGTCCAAGTGATCGAATATTAATATCCTATGCGATTTAACACCGATCGTAATTAGATTGCCGTAGAAAATATGGGTCAGCATGGCATGCCAAAGAATTTCACTAACACTATTTGCCGTAGCTACGCAATTACGATCGCATTTACCTTCCAGCTCGCGTGTTCGCTACCTACGATTAACCGCAAAATCCATCATTCGATTATCGGGATCATTGCACGATCAAATCTCGCGACAAAAAACTTTTCTCTTTAATTTATTTATCAAACTTTTATCGATTCGCGCGAGCTTTAAAATTTGATACCAAGTTGCCGAGATGTAAAACTCTTTTTACAAATTAACAATATCGAAATGTAAAAAAAATAATATATATAATTGTTTTAAAAGCTATTATTAACAGTTAACATGATAATGAATGATACGTTTTTGATTAATGCAATGATCTTTGACGTCGTTATCGCGCTTGGCGAGCTGGCTTAAATCTGTATGATGGGTCTAGAAAAGGGAATATAAATTGGACTAAAAAAAGATATCTTTATTTCTCATACACATAAGTAACGGACGTTACTCGTGTCTTTGTGTTTTGTAACGAACAAATTAGAGCTGGGAGATGTCCGGAGGAAGCGCACGCGCAGACCCTCGCATGCAGGAAGGAGCCCCCGGCACGCCGGCGACGACCGGTCATCGACGGCGACGTCGGCCGTCCAGGATGCCACGATATCCCTCGGCGGGATTGGCGGCCGCACGAGCGTTAATCAGACTTCGCAATTGCAAACGTTTAACACTCGTAAAACGATTTCGGGTGGAAGCGCAGGCAGCATACCGCCGGACGCGGGTTACGACGAGGTAAGCTTCCCGCCGCTGTTGAGAAATGATTACGCGTATACGCCGTCAACGATGGATAGGCGATCGTCGTCCAGGAGGACGGATCCAGAAGCCACGTACGAGGACTCCGCGATCAAGCACAAGACTCCGAAGAAACCGTCGGGAATTCTGAAGACGTCGACCGTTTACGGTTACGATCAGCGGCAATTCGACGGGCAACAAGCCGAAGACAAAATCGAGAACAACAAATCGGATAACACGCGCGGATATCGCAGCAGCGAGTCCTGGCACGTACAGAAGAACGTACAGTGGAATTCCAAGGACGATAACGACGAATGGGATCCCGGTATCGACGAGAGTAAAGTTATCAAAGAATTCTCTTATCAGTATATTAATCCTAAGAAAACGGCCGCGTCTACGAAAGTGGAAGACGAAAAGTCCGAGAGCATGAATCTAGTGCAATGCCGAATCAGATCCTTCGAGATGAACATGGACAGTTCCAGTCCCGTCGCGATGACGTTGTCTATGCAGGAGCCGCTGAAAGTGTCGCCGCTGCAGGCGACCGAAGCTCACATTTCGAAACTCGATTGCGCGAACAAGGGCTCCGTCATACGTAGCTTCGCTCTGGGTGATCCGAACGGTTCGGAGAACGCTTCCAAGCACAAGAACGTAGAAGAAGGACACGCTAAGCAAGCCTCGACTGACAGTAACAAATCAGTCAAAGATCTTCTAGCGGATTTTGAACGAAAGTCGCAACAGATTAATCGGCAGAAATGTGAAAAATGGCAAGAATCGAAACATTGTGATGATCACAGCGATAATAATACGCTACAGTATGACATTGGCAGTAATGTGGAACGTCGAGACTGTGGAAAATTTATCGAAAAAGGAAATGAAGCAGACGAAGGCGTTGCGCAATGTTTCGCTGCAGATGTTCTCTATACCGGTATGCAAATGCAAAATGCCGATGAATCTCAAAGCAAGATGACCAGCTCGAAAGACAGTCTGACTGAACACTGCGTGCCATTCGATGATTTAGATATTATTTCGAATCCCAATTGTGTCAGGACAAGTATAACCGAATCTTTGTTAACGCACGGCGATCAATTCCCCGATGATAATGATCCGATCGCTCCCATTTCGAAGCAGGACGACATCAACAGCGAGGATCATTATCTTCCTATGTCTCCCAGAAAGGCTATACTGGATCCGAATAGTGACGACAGACCGAATCCTAAGATAATGGAAAGCCTGTTTGCCAATCTGGAGCATGAAGAAAGTTCGTATGTGGAGATGGCACAGAATGGGATGAATCGCTCTCTTCTAGCACCAAATGAGGACGGCGTAAAGCACGATTGTAGTGATTATTCTACGCTAGACACATCCCATTACGAATTTGTCTGCGTATCGGACAACAAAATGGAACCGGTGTACATGGAGGTGAGTCAGTTATCCGAGAAAGAAGACGAAAATAACGATAAAACATTCTCGACGAAGAAGAAGATCAACGAAAATTCGCTGCATTCGAGAAGCGATCTGCCCGACATCCTGACGGCGCTCAAATCCGACAGTTCCGACGCCGACGACGAATCGTCCAAGGATCTCGACTCTATAGACGCGCCGCGACATCCACGTTTTAGTTTGTCCGATACCTTTCGACCAGCCTCCTATTACTTGGGAGCCAGTCGCAACATGATCGCGGAATTACACGACTCTTCGGACAGCGAATTGGTCTCCCCGCCGCCGATACCAACCTCACCGCCGCCATTAGATGATCTAGATTCTCTGGATATGCAGGAGTCATTAGAGATAAAGAAGGTCTCACCTCAGGTGGCCACGACGAAAGACAACTCGAATCGAGATTCTCCAAAGTCTTGGAATAAAGCGATGGGTCAAGTGGAGACGCATAGGCCGCCGTCGAGATTTTCGGACGCGACCATCAGCTCTACCTTCAGAGACAGCAGAATATCGCTGGAGAGTGCATCCGGGAGCGATTCTGTCGAGCTTAGAAATCCGGAAGAAGAAGCTCGCCACAGACAATTGAAGAGAAGACCCGTCAGCGATGACGTTTGCGAGGTTTTGGACAGTCTAGATGAGTTGGAGTCGTTGGGAAGTCGCTTCGACGGCGCGAGCATCGACCTCGATCAATACTTGGAGGAATTACAGGCTAGAGATGCATTCAACGTGGATCTTTACGCAAAGGATTTAAGCTACAATAGCATTTACGGATTTAACGAGAACATGCTGGTGGTCGATAAATTGCAGAAAACCACGTGTCAGGATCTGTCGAGAAAGATGAAATTAATGTCCAGCAATCTCGACCGGCCATTCGATTATTCCGGCAAGAACAAGACCGGCTCGGCGAGCAGTCTACCGTCTATGAGGGTATCCGATCTACCGCCTGCGCATCAACACTCGCAGTCTTTCACCGGTGACGCGCATTACGAGAACGTTGCGAGCTTCTCGCCACTTCGCAGCTCGCCGGCGATTCGACCTGACAGCGACGAACCGCCGACGCGCGACAGGATGCAGAGCGGGTCGCAGAGCATTAGTGCGCTGCCAGTTTCTCACAGCAGGGACTCGAGTTACTCGAATGCGTCGGCCGCAGCGTCAATCTCGACGTCCATGGTCTGCCAGAGGCCCGCCAGCGCGCAATCCTCGATGTACTCCGCCATGAATGCGTTCACGTCCTCGGTGAATCGCGGCAACGCGTACACGGAGCAGGGATTCCCGTGTCACTCGAGATCCGCCAGTCACGACACGTGCGTGCGACACGTGTTGCCGAACCATCGATCGACCTCCAGCCAGGACTCGAGTCATTATCCCAACCCGATGCCGGCACTGCAGGCCTCTAATCCCGCTTTGCAACAGTCGTATTTGCCGAACGTGGGCGAGCAGCGTATTCAGAACGATCAATCGGGAGCGCCCTATTACTATTCCGATCTCCAAGCCAGTCTCAACAGCGCGAACGACGTAGAACTTGCGAGCAAACCGACGATCGGCCATACCTCGCGATTACCTCAGCTCAACAATCAAAGGGACGATGCCGCGATCGGCTTGAACAAACGTAATGACATCGGTCGTATAGTGAACCCGATCGCGCGACAGATACCGCGGCAGATTCAAGTAGACGATATAGACGAGGCTAGACGCATCGCCGCGGAGCTAAGACGCACAACTTGCCAACTGTTGGGCGACAACAAGGCCGCTCTCGTGGATAAACGCAACTTCTACGAAGCCGATACACTGCGCCGAGTCAAGTCCACCGATCCGCTGCCGGATGTATCGTTGCCCGAGGCCAGAAACTTGTATCCCCACGGTCTTAGAGATAAGTCTATTGATCCAGGCAATATCGATAACACCGAACCGACACACGTCGCACAAGCGTCTCATCGTCGATCGAGATCTCTAGAGGGATTACTCGACGACGTCGGTCTACAAAATTTAGTGGAGCAACGAAACCGAGCTAACCGAGCGGCGGCGACGGCAGTTTCAGCGGCCTCGACCAACGAGATTGAAGCAACACTACAGAGTCTATCGTCTTCCAACGATCGCGGTGCCACGACTGATAGTAATTTCCATGCCGAGGATCCTTGGGAGCAGGACAGTCTCTGGCGCGAGAGCCTCAGGAGAGTGAGTTTGCGGAACGCCAGATCCTTAGATAATCTGGACAGTCCGCCGACATCCGGAAGGCAGGGCGACGTCAAGTCACGTGGTAGGATCACCCGAGGGGCGACTTACGTAAACGACAGCGTAACTCTTCGCAGGGACGTCCGCGCGGAAGAAACATTGTGCGGCGAGCGGTCGCGAGTCAAACGTAGAATGAAACAGGATCACGAGCATCAAATGCGAGAACGATCTATTGAGAGCAATGACAACAACGGCGGCGGCAACGACGCCGTCTCTTATGAAACCTTATCGATGGAACGAATCGGCGCGGGCGGCTACGTTTGGGATCCGCAGAACGAGGCCTACCGCAAGTCCACCGCAGCGGACCAGAGGAATCATTTTTTAGAGGATGGCAACCTTCCCCCGGCTCGCTCGATCCCGGACGTCCGAATGTCCGCGACGTCGTTCGAGCTCGACCGAGAGAAACTCCGCCAATGGGACTTGTTATCGAGCGCCTGCTTACTCCAGGAGCAGCAGCGCACCTCGATGGCGGACTCGGGGCGAGGGTTGCCGGTCGCGGAACAATCTGGAGAAACTCACGATTCAAGGCTCGTCGTCGGCACGGCGACGACAACGACGACGACGATGACGATGACTATGACCATGACGATGACGATGACGATGACGACAACGACGACGCCGACGACGACGACGACGACGACGACAACGACGATACCGACAATGGGCACCGAGATCGACAACGGGCAGGTAGACGTTATCGTAAGGCCGATTGATACCGCGGATGTACGCGACGTCTTGGCGACGAAGATGCCGATCAAGCGGCAGGAACCGTGTAAACGGGCTGCAGGTGAGTGGCTCCTCAACCATGCTGGGGTGTACAGGCAGTGACCGTACGAGGCCGTGTTCCAAATCGCCACACGACCGGCCGGCCAACTCGTCCCGACGCGACGTAAGCGACCACGGATCTTGTGCGATAAATGTTTAATCCTAAATAGTAGAGAGAAGCTAAGAAACGCTTCACGTACTCGTATCTTTTCAGCCATATATTTTGCCATAAGTTTCATAAAAATTTGAGATAAGTTTATCTTTCTCGCCTCGTAATCTGTATTTAATTTTTTTTTTTTTTTTTTATATAAAAGTAATTATATACCATCTTTCTTAATTGACTGTCGGTGGTTCAGACACTCTTTAACTCGTTCGACCGTTTAAAAGTAGAAAACTGTAATAGTTTTGCAAAATTTAAACGATTTAATTAACGATTTAATTATTGAGCAACAGCTAAGCCAGAGCTCGCTCTTTAGGATTAAACACGATATTCTCGCTACCAAATGTACCTGCGCTTGCGATGGCATGCATAGCGATGCAAGCCGCCTCCTTGTAATTATGGACCAGGCCGTGTGTGTGTATGTGTGATCTGCAATTTACTTTTACTTATTCATTCGATGATTTTTTGCCAGTTTGTTGAATCCGAGAATCGATTTGAATATTGTATTTTTGGACGACGCGGATAAAGTTTTATAATTGATGCGAATTGGAACACGGCCTGGTACGTGAGGGTATGAGTGAGTGTATTTACGAGACGATTAAAAACACACAGAGTGATTTGTCGTAATTTACTGCAATTATTCGTCACGTTGGATAACGCAAATCGGGCTTTCATAGCACAATAAAATGGGTAAATAGCAATAAAATACTTGCTATTTGTTAAATTAATGCGAAACTCCAATTCGTGTGTATGTATGTATGTATGTGTGTACGAGTGAGTGCATGTATATTCTTAAAATATATTTATCACTTAAGATTTATATCACACGATCGCCGAAAAAAAATTGGTGTAATCCAAGACGATTATGTTTTCTCTCTCTATTTAATTCTTTCTTTCGTTTACTTATATATTTCTTAAGTCATGCCAGTTAATTGATTCGTAATGTAAGTACAAGTCATGACATTATTATTATAATAAGGGTAATGTTTCTTTGTCGAAACCGCTATGGACATTATTTTAAATATCTTTCGATTAACTCCCATTCGAGTGATTTCAAGTGAGTGATTTTACACTCTTTACACGCAGGATCTCATTTTCGCGCATATTATAATCTGCGTGAAATCAATGCTGAATGACGAATTATTTCTTAGGGCACGTTTTTAGATTGATATCGACAAAACTATCGATATACGCGATATCGTTCAATTCGGCCGTCTAGACGATTTGCTAGAATGTATCGTCGCCAAGTAATACAGAGCTCTAAATAGCTCTTTCATGAAAATATTACTCAAGATTGAGCGAAAGATTAATAAAGCTGTCTTTGCAAAATACAACGACTGCCATTAGCAACGACATTATTATTAATAATTTCAGAAATTTATTTAATTAACGGGATTTGATCGTACTGTATTAAGCATTTATTACAATATGTACATATATTACTCGTGTTATACATATAAATTGTACAAAAAGATATCCGACTGAAAATAAATGATACTAAAAGCGGATAGAAATATACCCAAGTTACACCATCTTTAGTAATCCTAAAAACTTAAATTCATTTCTGATAAGTGGATATTACTGAACGAGATGGTACAGTGAGGATCAAATTGACGACGATAAAAATATATCCGACAAGTAGATAGAATTAGTGTCGTTTAAATAGCTACGAACACTAAAAGAGAATAACGAATACACAATTTTGTTCATCTCGATTAAAAAATTTCTCTCAGGGAGAAAGAGCAAGAAGTGTAATTTCAATTTTTTTTTGTTATTCAAGTAATCTTTCATAAAAAAAGAAAAATATATGTAAAACTTGCGTGATTATAGTAAAATTCATTATCCGTTATTATTATCCCCGGTGGAAAAATTCGAGCGTAAAAAAGTCACGATCTCGTTACTTTCGCGATTAAACGTTTGTTCATCGACGTAGATTTAACGCTTAACACTCTAATCGCCTAATTAATTTTCTTCGGAGAACTTTGTTCTGCTAATTAGTTTTTCCTTCGATGAGACGATGTTATCCTTACGAGAAGCGCGACTAAGGCCGTTTGAATGACGGCTGAGATCTGCCGGTCTCGAGATGATCCTTATGTTTTCCAACCATCATACTATTCGCGCGTCACTCGCCTTAATAGCGGAGCAGTGCTTGTAGCCGACTGAGAAACAGCTTCCTCGACAATGGAACGACTTTGCACAGTCTATTGGCAGGTGGAAAGTCGTTGCATTGTCGCTAACGTTGTTTGACGCAGCGAACGCATTATCGTAACTACGTCCGTGCAACGGACTGAGAGGCGAATGGCGCTATAAGTGCACATCGTCGACATCGTCGTCGCGTCGTCGTCGTCGGCGGCGGCGGCGACTTGTTCGTTGCACTTTATGTCGAGTTCAATAACATACGCGAATGACGTAGAAGACTCTTGAAGTAGATAGATTCTATACTGCCGCGAGCGATATCTACGGCGCGTCTGCTATTCGTTGCTATAATTCCTCGCGGGATCGTTAAATATCGACGAGGGAGAAGGCGCGCGCTCGCGAACGGAACTTTTATCCCCTCGACTGTGCCGATCGATTATGTGCCTGCCCCATCGCGTGAGAAATTTTTTAGTCTTTCTTCCCCGATACATTTCCCCGTTGTGTTTGCCGGACGCGAGGGATACCCGCGCGATACTCCATTATTAAAGTCACCGGATCACAGATTTCGTGGAGTTAATAAGAACCCAGAGAGAGAAAGAGAGAAAAGGATTTTCGGTCGAAACTGGAAAAGAATTGATTCTTGACGGGATAATATCGGGTCGATATCGAACAACTTATTGCAGATAGATTACTACACATTTGACGTTCGTTCGATCGAGGAAGACAAGAGAAATTTCTTCTCGAGATATTATTACAACCTGCATTTTTAGCCTTAGATTATCTGACATTTTCCAATCACGGTGTTGCGATAATAGCGATAGTTTAATTTAAACGCACGCCAATATATCTTTCGATCGAGCATTGAAATCACCGATATAATTTCATTAAAATTTCAATTTTCGACGTTACATAATAGATCTATAAAGAAGTTTAATATTTTATAGATGGAAAGCATTTTTTTACGCGTCATAGAGTATCGAAATTTTTATTAAAATATCACCGATTTTATTTTCTACTCTTATCTCGTAAAATATACTGGAGTATATCACATTTAATTTAATTTAATTTAACTTAGCTTATTTTAATTTGATAGTATAAAACTAGATATACCTCGATATATAATAACACGGGGCATCGCGAAAGGTCAGAGACACGCTAAAATGGGATATTTTTACAATTGGAGTACCAAAGCCTCTCTTGTCGGCGCAACGCGTCTGTGATTGGCACTTCGGTAATGCGGTTCACCACATCGATTGGCTGCCATTGACCCCGGTGAAAAATCAAACTTTCATTGTCCGCGTAAGCCGCAACGTATTCAAGCATGAGGGCTCATTTATCACATTTCAAGCTGGAAAAATGAACCATCTCGCGAAATGGTGATCGATCTATGTGAAAACACAATTATAAAAAGAACATAATACTTCTTACATAATATTCGAAGAAGTAAAGAAGAAATAATTGCAAATTAATCATAAATCATTTTTTATCAGAGAATTTTACACGAAGAAGTGTGTATTTAAATAGAGTTTAATTGATCGTTGATACATAAAATGACCGAAGGCGAAAGTCACAAACATCGTTATTTTAATATGGAATAAGGAGATTAAAAATGAAGTAATGTATATTAATAGATATAGGAGAGGGAAATGCTAATAATTCCGTATTTAATTGCTCGTTACAAGGATCATCAAATACGAAAGGGAGAATAATGATCTTGATTAAGTAATCGCGCATCCAGCCTCGTGAAATAAAGCAGTTCTATATCAAGTTTCAACAGAGTGTGCTACACATCGCGTTTGAAACATTTTATTTTTGACAGACGATATGTCATACAAAGAGAGAGAGAGAGAGAGAGAGAGAGAGAGAGAGAGAGAGAGAGAGAGAGAGAGAGAGAGAGAGAGAGAGAAAGACGCAAAATAATGTCGCGATAATCTAGAACGTTATCGGAAACATTTAATTGAAGGCATCGAGCTGGCGAAGTATGAAATCGAAATTGCGAGATTTCATTAACGAAGCGTAACTGGTGAATGCACAACTACACAGTGCTAAGATATCGAGATACTTTAGTTTATTCAATATCAATGTTTTTTTCAAGAGTTTCATGGAATATATTATATTTCGTATCACTTCTACGTGTGCTAATTAAGGAACAAAGTTTCTAAAATTAGCGAACATGATTATTGCATTATATATACAGTATTGTCGCGAACAATTCTCGACGACTTTATTCAACGTTTCGACGTCAATGCTTAATTTCCAATACATTAATATCATTCCAGCTATCGATATTTAATTATATTATTAAAAATAAAATAATACACAATAGCAGAGAAGCGCACATTCAGAAAATCGTTGCTTTATTTGCAGAGAGAATATGCAATTCTCTTTACTGGCTTACATATTCTCTACATATAGTCAATCACAAATAATTATGCATTCTTCTCTCTATAACATGAATAAAATCTTTTAAAAAGAAAAAACAAAAATAAAGTTATATATAATTTATAATGAAATGAAATGCAAGATTGCTAATCGGAAAACTATACGCATGCTTTTGCTCGGAATATTGCCGTCTCCATCATTCGATCGTCGGATCGCAATGACAGTTCCCGGTTGCGGGGACCTTTTAATCGGATGGAGTCGCAGAGGGAGATGAGGTCAGACAGACAGCCTCGGTAGCCTCGGTTGCCCGGTTGGATGATAGTGGCAACGAGAGTCAGTCAGTCAGTCAGTCAGTCGGTGGCGCTCCGCGCGGTTCCACGCGTTCTCTCGCGTGCGGCTGCGGCGTGAACGCGTGTCAGTCCGCATCGATCGGCGCGCGGATCATGATCGTACGCTCGTGTGTCGCGTGGATCATCAGCAGTTTAAAGAGACAGTGACAGTACATACATTCGCGTAATCGTTCGACCGATTAATCGAGATCATCGTTCGTTTTTCATCGTGTATTTTTGACATTTTTGCGCAAGGTAGAGACAGGTGCGAGTGTGACATACATACGTATTTGCGTCGCATCAGGTGAAATTCAAAACCGCGTTGCGACGAACGAATTCGTCGTGTTTGGGTCACGATCGCGACTTGACGAAAATTCTCGCCGAGAGATGAGCCTCGCGAAATTTCGCGGATAGAAAATCGACGAGCTGTTGCGGAGTTGTTTGATACACACGCGAGCTGTGGAGATTGTCTTAAAAGTTCACTCGAGGTCGTGACATTTCGAAGAAGATGCTCGGTTAAGGATGACGGTGCACGCGACGTGATGTAAGAAGCGTTGGGATAATTTTTACGCGTCCTCGAAGTAAAATAAAGATCACGTAATACCTAAGGCGCGAAATAGTTTTCGCGCTGTGTCTTAAAATACATAGAGTAATGCCGCGAACGTATAGTTTTTAGGTATACAAACGTCGCGCGGTGTTAAATTGCTGAAATCTGACACTAGACGAGAAAATTTTCGCGTATAATTGAAATAGAGAAGCATTGCGATAATATTAATATGAAAACAAAATTTAAAAAAAGATACACAATTTAATTGATTTTATGGCTTAAATTCGATGTTGTTTTTTTAGTTTTGTAAATAAATTGTATATATTACTGTATATGTTTTTTCATCAGGATTTTTTATTAATAAATAACGTTATATATGTATTTTTTGTTTGATTAAAACAATATGTTATTATGCCATAAATTTTATTGCCATAACTTTGATTCGGAGTAAAATCAAGTTTATATGAAAACAGACTGATATATTTGGAGCGTATTTAATTTATAGCAATAAACGAAACGGCGCATATAAAAATTTGAAACAAAAAATCCGAACTGTAGATCGACATGCTATACCATTTCTGGCGAATGGTATCCGTTGCTAATTCAATAAACCGATAAACTCGTGACAGCTCGTATTGACCGATACATCAACGATACTTCATCGTTCGTACTGACAGAATGATTGTACCAAACCCGTCAATTTTATTGTATCGGCTTTCGAAATAATTGACGCGCAATCTTTATCCTGAAATCTTTTCTCGCGATCGTTCGCGGTTAAATTATAAAATTATATCTAAGAGAAACGCGTACATCTTAAAGTGTTTTTCAATCTTTTCGAATATATATACTTTCGAGAATATTAAATATTGAATGAATATACAGAAAAAAAGTTATTTAACTGATAAAATATATTTAAAATGTTTAAGAAATTATATATTTAGTATCCGAGGTTTTTATTTACTTCGAAGAGACATCTCTTATTACGTGCATACGCGGAATATTTAAAAATATTGTGATTTTCACTGAATCAGTTCAGCAACTTGTCTCGTCGATTGAACGAGTCGCGCGAACGATTGCGAGGAAGAAAGATTGTTGATTTAGACTTGCGTCGACGCATTTGAACGGTTGACCCTTACGATCGCCGATATTTACTCTCGATTTACTCTCGAGATACGAAACACGACATTGTAGACGGACGGTGTCCATGACAGGCACATGTACGTCGATCGTGCCGCTATTAAGATTCACGGCAGAGAGCGAGGTCCTTTCGATAGCTGCGCATCGAGTTATCGCGAGGAAGATGGGTGGGAAAGTCGGTCTGATTTGCGGCAGCTGCTGGTCCGGCAAATACAGTACGTATAATATATTATATGCAATTTGCATCTCATTCTAATCATTCTCTAGACGATTTTAACATGAGATCATCGTGTAAAGGCTACCGATCGGAAATATGTGACCTCTCTCTGCATATATGTATGAGTCTACATTAATGACAGTCTCAGTATCGTATACCATACATGCATTATGTATGTCGCACCTTTCCTTCACTGTCGGGAATATTATATCGAGAATGAAATATCGACACGGGAAAGCTAATGCGGTTGCAACGTATGTTGCGCGTTATTGCTCGACGACGAGAAACTCCACAAGCCTCGACAGCGTACGAGTATATTTGAAACAAGATAATTGAATTGGAATTACGTTATTAGTTACAATCGTGATACTCTGACACGTAATTTAATACATTTAATTTGATACGTTTAATTTGATACGTTTAATTTAATTCAGGTTAGCGCGATTTTCATCGAGCTCACAGTCTCTTTCTCTCTCAATTCTACTCTATAATAGGCAGACTATTACTTTACAATATACCAAAGTACGAGAGAGAGAGAGAGAGAGAGAGAGAGAGAGAGAGAGAGAGAGAGAGAGAGAGAGAGAGAGAGAGAGAGAGAGAGAGAGAGAGAGAGAGAGAGTATACTTGGAATGTAATTTAATGTGTCGCAAAAAAGGCATCGTTAGAGAAAACCACACTAGTTTTCCACGGTTCTTTTTAATTCCAATCGTTTCGAGTCTTTGCCGGTTCGCTTGCGAGATCTCGTTAACGCTAGACATTCTTCGAATTCCACGCGAAGACAGGCAATGTTCAGTACTAAAACGTTCATCGTGGTCGGCGAGATAATTTGCGAACTTCGATTAAATCACCGGACGGGGGGCGGCAAAGTCGGCGTTAGTCCGCCAAGAGTTAAAGGTGCGGGAGTCTAAGAATAATTTACGAGGCGACGCGAATCTCAGGGTCGCGAACGCGCGCGCAATCATTTCTTTTCACAGATGAGAACTCGAGAAAAGACGTTAAAAGACTAAATGTTAATCACGTTTCAATGTCATGAACATCGACACATTTTCCAGTTTCCTTCGCGAAAGTTTGTAATTTCTGGCGTCACTCGGACCTTCATCTAAAATAATTAATACATAAATTCGATATAACTCGGAGCAGGATTTTCCTCCGATTTTATTGAAAAATGTCGCGGTACAAAATGTTTTTGCAGCTGAAACACCGGCGGAATTACCGTTGCGCTCGAGAAGACCAGTGGCATCGATCGGTTGCCGGAGGACCGTACGAAAGACCTTGCCGAGAGAGATCGGACGAGTATACATTTCGGAACCCGAGCTCGTTCGCGGGCCCCGGTTGTTTATCCGGCTACGCGCGCTGATCCTTCCCGATACGCAGGGAGCATTCCTCTCTCGCCGAGTACCGTTACTTACCGAGTACCGGCACTTTCGATGATCATTGAATCTCTCGTCGTACGCGGGGATCGCAGATGTCAAGATACCGCGTTAATCTCTTTGGTATCGCATCCAGTTGTTTGTTAATTCAGTTGTTGACTATTTATAGATACAGGCTGAAGACAGAAACAGGCAAATACTCGGTTTAACGAGCCGCGGTATCTACTTGTATCTGGGAACTTAACAGGATACTTTTTCACGTCTCGTTGATTTCTGCGTATCTTTTCGCATATCTAAATAATATGGACATCTTTAGGCGAAAATCATTACTGGAAATTTTTCTTTGTCAGTTATTCGTTAAAAAATATTTAATTAAATCTGTATCGCAAATTTATATAATTTTATGTTAAAAATTTTATTGTAAACCAAGTTTTGATATTATTTCCGGTTGAAGTAGCAAACATTCTTTTTCAATTGGATCTCTTTCTGAGAACGAAAGTAACGGCAGCTATTTTCGTTCGATTAATGACTTTGATCGCAACCAATTTGGTAACTTACATCAGTGACTTTTAATAACGGCACTCAGCCAATCTGATTAACCGTAATGAATTATTTTTGAAACCATTTTTAAGTCATCTTTAATTTAAAAACCAAAGAGATATGGCCATTAGATTATTTATTTTGGTGCAATTAAATTCGACAAAGCTATATTTGCAATATTTTTCATCCCTCGAATTATTTTCTCAAAGAGAGAGAAATATTTTGACGTATCCACTTTAAAGCAACATAGTATTTATCGCGTCCCGCTTCCAGTTTTTACCTCGGACGATTGTTTGCAACATCTGAAGGTATGTCATTGATGAATAGATGCGGTTACGCGACGGAATCTTTTTGTCGGGCACGTCAACTGGACTGTGAACACGTGAACCATTAAGTGCAGTTTAACGTAGAATTTAAAGTGCGATGCAGAACGCACACGATTTTACTTGGTGTAGATACCGTTACCTTGGTTGCTCACGTCCGATCCTTGCGTAATGTCAAGATGTCGACATCAATTATCGCGGAAACTTTCCAGAGTATAAACCTCAAGTATCTAAATTTTCTATTGCTTTTTGTGTAAAATGTACGAGTATATAAAAAAAATAGAGAATAGCATCCTCTTTTCCTTGCGTCTATTTTCGTTGGAAGAGATAGTTGGAAATAAAAAACTGTTGACACAATTCCACAGACGTAGCAAGTAGGCGACAGGAAGACGTATTTGCACCTGCCATCGTCCGATCGACGGAGAGACCGGGAAATTGAGAATCGATAAGAACTCCACCGCAACACAACGTCGAAACGGGAGGAAAAAGCGAACGGCCCAGTTTGTTGGATCACTCGTAGATTTCACGTTTGTCGACTTGTTGGTCCCTTTTTCCACGCGCGATCGTTAACTGGATCGCTAACGGATATATCGACGCGTTCACCGCGCTATGCTAAATTACATTTCCGCCTCGACGATTAACCTTCGCGTGGCAAAAATATCTCATGTCCTCGATAAGAGATGGAGATATAATTGGTCTTCTGCAGAATTAGCGGAGCGTAACACTCTCCGTTTATTCCGCATTATTTCTTGCGTCGCCGATTATTATTATACCTTCCGCTTTGGCTAGTCCTTAGATTTACCGTCGAGAAAAACTCGAGTCCGACTCGAGAAAGAAAGTTACGACTGAACTGTTTATCGATCGGCAACTATGACGCGCGTCACCTTCCGATCGTCTGTCACGCGTTAACGACCTTTCCCGACCCGTTCATAAAATTGTAAAGGGCCACCCCGAGAATGCGTCGGCCACTCGCGCGACAATTTTTACGCTTCGAGTTTACGCTGCCGGCAAAAAGCGTCATTAGACGCTCTGCAACTTTGAGTATTTGCCATACTTTGAAGTGCTTTCTTACGACAATTTCCTATCGCGATCCCAATTTCTATTCGCCTTAACTCGCAACCATGTTTGCGCAAGCCGAGGAAAAACCGATAGCTCGCTGTTGCAAAACTTATGGTGCAGCGAGCTACAATAGGTACTAATTTCATCGTTGCGTGACCCTTAACGCGGAATTCCGACCGTGATAGAGATTTGATACCGGTTTACACGAATACATGTAATCGACACTTAATAACATTAACTTTTGACTTTATTAAAGCGATATAATGTCGGTTTTACGACGATCGCGACGAGTTCTTTTTCTTAATTTTTAATTCAGAACACTCGCGCTTTATTCCGCTATTACATCTCGTATTCACGTTCTCGTCTCTTCGTCGACATGTAAAAAACATGGGTCGTCGTTCGTATTACATGCCTGTTAATAAAGTAAATTCCTAGTTGGCTCACGTACACGTGCCTTGTTTAAAGTTCACGATGTACCTACCTCGAACCTTGGAGGTACTCGGTCGAGGAGACAAAGCGACGATACCGAGTCGTTTGACCTACTTGATCACTACAGATCCCGTTATTTAGCGTCGAGTCGACACTCGTGCCGGTCCCGTAGTGTGGCCACTTGCTACCATAATCATAGTGACGAGATTGCGGCGGACCGTTGCGCGCGAGCTCCTCGTTGAAGAGAGACGTTCGAGGAGAGAGAGGTTCGAACGCGGGAGATCAATCCGCGTTGCGGCAAACCCAAGTTTGCAGTAGTCACGATGCTCGGCAACGCGTGATTAATCCGCGAATTTTACCAAATTATTGCTCCAGTATCAAAAATAGCGCACGATTTCATCAACAACAAACAACATTTATTATCGGCTTACGTGTACCTCTTCTTTTCGTCTTATCGCTTGCTGAGATAAATGCATTGGCGCGCTAAGAGTTATTGTTGATGAAACCACTAATGGATAACGTTAATGGATATTGTAAAGTAACAAGTTGACCAAATTTCACGATTAAATGATATTACGAAGTCAATCTATTCTGGAGAAACTAAGATAATTATGAAAATTATAGTCATCGAAGGTTCTCTTTACTTTCAAATCATAAAATGATGGCTGTTCCACTTCCTAGGTATATATTTGACAAGATGAAAACGAGCCTAGCCTAGTAAGGAATAGAATGTGAATAACGGGAAAGATACGATATAGCATTATCAAAGATATTTAATATTCTCTCTTGTACAATTTATTTCTAATATAGTAATTTATTTCTAATATAGTAGCAGTTTATTTCTAATATAGTAGATTTCTTAAATTTAATTAAAATCGAACCTGAATAAATAAATATATTATTGTCGCAAGTTTTTTTTTCAAGTGAATTTTCGTCTCATAGACGAAGCTCGATGTTTCTTTTCCTTTTAGTCGTCGTCGCCACTTTTTTTCACGGTAATACTCTAAGCGAGACGTATGTATGATGGTACGATCCTATTTTATGTTGCGGCAAAGATATCGCGCGGGGATATGGATAAAGTATCCGCGAGAAAACAAGCGCGCGCTCGAGAAATTCCGCGAGGGTGTAAAATATTTATTACGCCCGGGTACAAACACACACACACACACACACACACATAACGGCCTTGCCGTCGTTTCTTCGTCCCTACTTTTTCCATTCCGTCGTAATAATGGCGGGAAAGCGAGAGAAGAACGGCCGCGTGCTCGCAAAGGTGACGGGTCCAGCGTATACACATCGGGGAGGAAAAAGAAAAATCAACCCTTGTCCGACCGTAACAGCAACAGGTCGAGGACGATACAAATGACCGTGGGAGTACGTTCCTGCCGTTGTGCCACGATCTATTTCTGTTTGCCTATCCAGCATCCTTCTCGATGCGTGATAAGAGACGATCGACTCCCATGACAATGTGTTGTTTCGCGCAAAGTCATCTTTTTTTAAGCTGTTTTATCTAAATCTATATAATTTGGGACAGAAAATTCCTTTTCTAATTTTATGTATTATATGTAATGTATTATAATTAAATACAGTACCAATAATGATTATTTGCCAAATTATATTTGGTGTATTAAAATAATAAAAAGTCAAACATGGCTTCATCAAATAAATGAGTGTCGACTTGTCATTGTGTTCTTTTTTTTTGTCCAATTGTCGGGATTTCGCGAATTTCATTAACCGCTCTCGAACGAAGGAACCACCCTTTTTCCATAATCCCCGGAGCGATTCAATGCCAGATTCGATCCGAGAAAGACGATATCCGCGGTCTTCCGGATTCGACGCTCATCGTCGTTTCAGCGACGCGACGAGACCCTTTGACGCCTCTTCCGGCGTCGCGACGCCAGCCATTAAATCCCCATAGAAAGCACCCCGATTCCCGTCCTTCCCCTTGTCGGCTTTTGGGATATTCGGGGTGAACAACCTCCGCTTTAATCCCCGTGCATTTCGCACAGCCGGAGATTCCATGGACCGCCCTTATCCTCCTCTCCAGCTTTTCCCTTTCTACAGCGCGAAAGCGTAATTTCGCAGCTTAGACCTCCTCTCAATTCGTAAGCGCTTCGCGAAATTGTCTCTCGTCTCATAATATCTACAATTCGTATAATTTATAAAATCGTATATATTACGGAAATATCCTAATTTTAACGCGACCAAGATTATTATGGAAAGAGGAGAGATTCGCCGATTTCGAAGCGCGCCAGAAAATTCGCGGACACCCCGTATGCGTGGCGAATAACGGCTCTCGTTTGCGCACCTTGATCTCTTCTGCGCTCTTCTGTGCCAAGTGGCACACCTATATTTACGCGCGCACGTGCAAAACGAACGAGAGACGAAATCGATGCTTTGAAATTTTTCGACTCCGGTTCTTTTTCAAAAAACTTTGGATAACTCTTTCACAAAACTTGATGGCATATTTCGATGAAATTTTGCGTTATACAGGTAATTGTAATTTATACAAATTCCATCTGATTTAATTAAATCGGCGCGAAATTTGCACAATTTTCTCGTATTACAAATCGTACTGTAATGTCGCGAAACGCGAGATCCGCTAAAACAGTGAAATTAAGTAATCCAATCCGTTATACGGTCTAACATTTCCCGTGCGATTTTAGCCGACACACGCATTTAAGTTTTATCACCATTGATTATGCATGTTCCACGGAAACTTGAACTATGTTCGCGAGAAACGTGGAGTGTTAGTGCAAATATTATCAGCGGATCGATGACATTATTATCTATTATTTCTCTCGTTTTTCCAATTATCTAAATATTTTCGCGCACAAAGTTGAATGGCTATATAACTCGCATTGCGCGAGAAAATGCAAGCTATTTGAGCTCGAAATTTAGTTCAAATATATTTAGCTTCGGGTTAAAACGTATCGCAATTAAGTTATATGTATATAGGATAAATTATAGGAAGAGAAAGATGAATGTGACTTATTATACGTATATTACTAGAAAAATTTTCTCAAGGATGCTTGGAATATAAGAATATAAGATTAGAACGATCGCGTATTAACGATATTTAGCTTGTCAAGACACAATTTATAAAAAAGTTGCTTTCACGTTTCTATCACCAACTCTGATCGGAAAAGGTTCTTGAATTTTTACATTAAAATAGCGCAAAGTTGAGAGAAATTGATTGGCTGCAAACAGTTGGAAATATTACATTCGAGAAATATATATAATAAAATTATTTTCATCATATTTATCGGCGTGTATAAATAATATTTAATAATAAAAGTCTGGAGAGAGAAGAAAAATCGGTTAAAGCCAATAAATTGACGCTGCAACGTCTCTTTGACAGTATGTGCAGGACTCGTTCAAAATTGCTGACGATGAATTCGATCGATCGTTCATCCGCATTCCGATCGCGAAGGCCAACAAAACTCGAAGCCACGATTGCGCAAAATAAGGATGAGTTTGCTCGGAGAGGAAGTCGATCTCGATTCAATCGCGCGACACACGTCGCGGCTGGTTATCGATACGTTATTATGCCAAGCCATCCTGTTCGCGTGCGCGAATCCTCGGTACGATGAATTCGCGCAAATCGCCGTCATCCCGGATGCGTTGTCACGCATTCCACCGCAGTCACATACCAATCCGATTGTCCATGGTCAGTCAATATAACACAATATAATCGCGCGTGTCCCCCGGAGAACGTTTCACGAGTTTGTTTCACGGACCGAGTCGAAAAGTTACGCGAACAAACTTTGCGCACCTGATCGTGCGTCCATAAAGATGAAAAATATTATACGGTACATGGATGTTGTCGAATAAAAATAAAAATGGTAACTTGTATCGCGAGGAGAAATAAATTTGCGGACAAAATTATGAAACAAAATTAAAAGGAATAATCAATTCTAATTTCTTCAAAGTTCATCCGGATTTTCGTTTACTAACTGCTAAATTTTCACAGACACTCTCCTCTAATATCGCTCTAGCGTTCAGAAACACGACGGTATTCCCGCTAATAAAGTTACTACATTACGTAATATTTTATGCATAATAAGAACCTCATTTCAGCTTTATCGCTCATGAATTTCTCAATTGCATAGTCGAGATCGTAATGACAGACTAAGATGGAAAACTCTATAAAATATCGCGCCGATATTTATTTATGAGAAACTCATGAATGTGAAAGAAATTATGTTTGACTTTACGCGAGAACTGTATGCACAACACATAAGGATATGCGATATATATTCGAAAACTTTGATAGATTGCTGCTTCTGTACGTAAACTAGTTTTACAAGTTGTGCTCTCCTACATCAGATATAAAAAGATTCTGTATTAATTAAAGTGTGATGATTCGATCGGGAGAATGGAATTTCAATGAGCCTGCGACGTCTTTATCACACAAACGGAGGGTGAGGGAGAGAAAGGAGGGGCAGGGGGTGAGAGACTGCGCGCTATCGCGCGGTCCATACATTCTGCAGATTGAATACCGCCTATTATGCGTAAAGTGCGAGAGAGGAGTTTCCTGCTGCGCCCATATGGCATCGCGCCGAGTCGTTTGCATTCCCAACGTCAGTTTGAGCGTGAACGCTAGTTTAAGCGTGAACAATCGTGCGAAGCCGCACGACGGATATTCCCGCCGCGCCGATTTCGATCGTCGGACCCAAACGCGGATGTTGGCGGCCGGCGCCGATTCTCGCGCGTCGCGAATCTCGATGATCGTCCGCGGCCGAGAGATGATTCGCCGCGGTAGATTCCATTCCCGATGCCATTCCGCATCGATCGAATTCCGGGCGATTGCCAGCCGATTTCCAGCAACGAGCAACAACAACAATCATTTGATTTCCATCTATTTCGGGAAACCCGTTCGCGCAACTCCCGTTAGACATCCGTTTGTTATCGAGGCAACGAGGCGAGATAGTTTTAGAGAAAATCTCTAAAAAGGGAATCGCAATTGGCTCGATGCGTATGTAACGTTGTGGAGCCCGTCCCTGAGTCTTGCGTAATCGCGCTGGTCTGCTTTCGGACGTTGACTTAATTGCGGACGATAAATTGTCCTTTCCTTCTCTCCCTCTCGCTCCGTCTCGTCGGCCTGTTTTGAAACGGCGGTCCACCATCGTTCCCAAAGCATTGCGCGTTTCCGTTCCATCTCCCGTTCCGTCTATTCTACCCCATACAATTCCCATAATGCATCCGGCAATTGATCCGGAGGAATTTGCTTGGCGTGAGACTCGATTGAAATTGAGAGCCTATATTAGATACTGGATTTCATACACCTAATTTTACTTTGTTTTCGAATGAAAAAATGAAAAATGTAAAGTTGAGACTGTGAAACTTCCAGAATAATATATTGCAAAGAAGCAAATATCGAAATTGAAATTTTCTAAATTATTTTCTTGGATATCGATTAATTTTTAAAATTTCTTTACCGCGAATTTAACCGCAAAATTATTATTGCAGGGGAGAAATAGTCCCATGTGAATTCAATTTCGTACTAACTATGCCACTCTACTCTATGCGGATCTCCAAGTGGTTGCATTCGGTTCGATTCGAGCTTAAATAATGGATCGTAAAATCTTAACGAAGCGTACACATCGTTAACTCGTAACGACAGGCTCACCGAGAACAAACTACGATCTACGAAAGATTACTTACTCAATCCAATCTCCATTCTGGTCTCCCATATATTTTTCCCATCATTCCCGTTCAAGCGAGACAAACGGAATTTCCTGAACAGACGCGATTACCGATTCGTCGCGATCCAGAGACCGCTTATGCGATCTCACCGCATCATACGCAAGGTTCAATCATCATGGGTATATCTCGTATGAAAGTTTGCAATCATGGAAATCGAGACTCGTGTAGAGTAACAAACATCGCATTAAATATATATACTTAAGCTTAGTCGAAAAATATAGAATTTTATATTAATTTTTGAAATTTAAGACGAAATTATACACACACATGATGATCATAAATTTCGACACCTCTGTGGTCTTTGAAACGAAGATGCACAGAATTCGAAATACAATTTTCACGAGCGTGAACGTTACTTTTTTTCTCGCAGCGTCCGGCTCGGGGTCTGTGATAGGAAGAGATCCGCTTCCGCCTAGGGCCGTCAGCACGTCTCATCTGCCTCAAAGAACGCTGACTCAACCGCCGACGGCGGTGTCTACTCTTCCGTTACCGAGAAACAGCACTGGCCATCGGCAGCCGCTTCCGCTCCATCGCTCGACTCCGCAGCAGCAAGCATCTATGAGGCAGATGGATGGCGAAACCACCGCCCAGATGCTGAGGGCCGTAAGCAACGGCGACATCGTCAAGGGCCCCGGCATGTAAGTAGACACGATCCTCTCTCTCTCTCTCTCTCGGTATTTCTACAAAGTTTCGCGCCATAATTAAACCGCTACTGCTATCACGCTTCGAAATGGGGAAACTTATTAGCGAAACTAGATTGTCTGTCTAGTTATGGTTCGCAAGTTGCTCGGCTGTTCAGCTACTTTGAGATGGTCGCTAAATATAGGAATATTATATCACAAGCAGTTAAATATCGATGCTTTGTAGATGTTGGATTTGAAAAGATTTGGCAAAAAATAATTCTAGTGCCAAAGAGCTGTGCATATTCATCACGTCGAAAATATTTCAGCCTTTCATTTATCCATTCTTGTAGCACAAACCGCGATAAAATTGTTCGGCTAGTATGTCAAAATGCAGAATGAGGGAATGAGTTTTAATCGCCATAAAAGTCCATAGCGCCTGCTTCTATCCAAACGTAGAACAATTAGTTCTTTCTCTCTCTCTCTCTTTCTCTATCGCCTTATTTAGCCATAACTCGTTACCTTGCGTTTGGGTTCATTCATTTGGTCGCTGCTTAATTACTCGCCGTTGCACAAGCAACAATGCATCGTTAGTTTGGTACGAAGTGCACAACCGATCAAATTTCCTGTGCGTTCTTGACAACTGATAGAACCGAATAACCGAGATTATGTAATGTCGCAATTGCACCAATTAAACCGAACTCGCGCGAAGGACATTGCGATGTAATAATCGTGCGAAAACCGTTCTCAAGGTCGATTAAATTGTCAAATTAACGTCTTGGTAATATAATTTTACCCTCACAATTATCGTAATTTTTCTATAATTAGTTTGCGAGTATTTTAAACGAGGATCGCAAAATATGAATTCTTGAAAAACTTGCCAATATCGACTATTATTCGATAGTTCCAAGTTAGCGGCGGTTCACGGAAAAAGTTTACGCTTCGCAGGACACATGATTTAGGAGCCAGTGTTTCTTCTCAACTTGAAGAACTTAATCCTCATATTTTTTCCGCGCTAAAACGTTTTACGGCGTCATTTAAAACGCGGCCTTCCACGAATCGATCCACATTGACCTCTGCTCGTCAAATTTCAGGGTTACCGGGAACGAGATGAGAGACCTGAGGTTAGCGTCACCGAGCGGTCATTCCACTCAGCGATTGATCAGCCCGGTCGGACACTTGCGGGTCGCTTCGTTAAACGATCATCGTGTTTCCAGTCCGAGCGACAGCGAGATACACGTACACAGTCCAAGTAAGTTCTCCTCTTCGCTTTTGTGAATCCGTAATTTACCGCTGTACTCTGTGTCCCCGATACTTTCTCGGTTTTCATAGAGAATTTCTCATGAACCGACCAGCGAAGCGATTAATCGCCCATGGCAAGTTACCTGATGCAAGAAAAAAAGAATCCGACTTTATCCGAAAGAAAACTCCAACTTTTATCGCGGACTCGAAGATGGTTATGGCGTAATTAATATATTGTTGGTCGTAATACGAGTTGAGATAACTTTTGCGAAGGCAAGTTTGTTGACGGAAAATGGTTATGACTTTTTACGTTCATATCCTGAGTTGTCTTTTCATATGAAGTGCATAAAAATGTATCGTTGATAAACATTAATTAATAAATGTCGGTGAAGAACAGTGCCTATATTGTTTATAAAATGATTACTTGACGTTCAAGATACATCATGCTATGTGGTATTAATAGCTTTTCAGGCGCGCTAATTAATCAAATTTTTTTCAAGGTATTCGCGATAATTTTTTCTCCAAACATATAGCTCTTCTCAAATAATAATTCTTTTAATTTCACAGTAAACTTATGACATATAAAGTGTTACAATAATCGCGATAGCCTTCTTATAAATTTTCAAAAATAGAGAGATTTCTGTTCAATATGATTCATAAATTAAATTTTAAAAAAACTTAATATATAAATCGACAAAATTAATTTTACTTTCCTATATTTCTTTTTAGTTTCAATGGCAAATACTCGTCTCTAAATATTCAAAGTGAAACTAATTTGACTTGTGTAGAACATTCAGTTCATGCGAACTTAAGCGTAATGAAGAGAATCTCTCTTCCGAATATAAACGATTAATATTCACGAAATTAAATGACGATTTAGCATCTGCTCCGAATCGCGAAATTGCCGAACAGCCTGGAAAAGCATATAAATTTAGGTCGGAAATTTTAGCGAGCGGTCGGATTAATTATCCGAAGATCCCTTGTGCAGCATTGTTTCAATAAAGCATACATGCCGCCGCCCCCTTCCTCCCTTCATCTAATAACGCGGAATAATGGAAATTCCGTGTACTTTTGATGTCCCACCTAAGTACACAAAGGTTCGCATAATCGATATTAGGCTTCGTGAAATTCATCTCAAAAAACATATGGATTATATAATATTATTACGTGATGTATTATTACGTGAATTTCACGTGGCAGTTTCCCGATGAAAGGAAACAAATCATTTATATAACTCTCTCTCTACAAAATCTCTTTTTTTGCATAAATTTTTCCGCGCTATAAATATTTTAAATAAATTTTATTTATGATTTTAATAAAATCGTTTTTCGTCTTTCAATTTTTGGGAAAATCAGATCACGAGCAGTCGTGATATTTTGGCACCGGTGGTACGACGTGATATTAAGAAAATTGTAAGAATAGCTTTATCGTGTGCGAGCACAGATGTGTTGAATGAGGATAGCTCTTGGCAAATGCTAAAGAAGAATGCAAGAAATGTCTCTCGCTTGCAACCCAAATGCCACGGTTCACCAAGAATTTTCTTGGTATGCCGTGCAATTCGATTGTATCTGTACAAGTACAATGGTTGCGCAATATTCTGCGTATTAGACGAAACTCTGTGCTTTTACGATATGCGCCAATTTAACGGTCGCAATTGCGGAATATTTTTGCAGCACGTGATTTAGAGCATTTTAAATGCATCACTGTTTAGTCCAACCATGAATAGCAGAGTTTGAAAAAAAATGTATAACAATTGTTTCGAAGCTCAATAATGCTTTGAAATTGTGAGAATCAAAAAGTGTTGGCTAGTTAATTTTAATGATTCTTGACTTACAAACTCTTGTTTTTCAAGTATAATTTTCAGCAAAAATTAATCTACAATTTTTAATGGCCAAAAATTTTTAATGTCAATTCAAAAAGAAACAAATTTTTCATTTTCGAGACTAAAAACGCGCGATAATGTCTGCACGATATTCCGAAAGTATAACGAATATAATGAAAGAAAATTGTTCTAACAATTCTGACGCTTTGAAGCGCAAGTACAAAGACTATGATCAACGTGATTAAAGAGAAAGTCAATCTACTCGCTCGTTATTATTTAATTTTTTTCCCTCCCGAGTCTAAGCGAGCGGAGAAGGAAAGAAATCTTTAGGAATATCAACGAATCCGATAGTTCCGGCCTCGTATATATCCTTTCGCTCGTTACGACATTCCCTCAGAAATACGCGACTTCCTTTCGAGCGTTTCCTGCGCGCGGCTTTCTCTGACGCAAGAAACGTCGTATCTCGGGCAGGAAACCGTAAACTTTTATCTCTATTTCTGCTCGCAGGCGAGAGAAAAATGATGAGCTCGATCGGCAGGGAGGTGGACCGAGGAGGTACAACGACGACGACGACGACGACGGGTCAGAGACAAAACCAGCAGCAGCGGATGCGTGCGGATTGCAGCGAACTGCTGCATAAAAGGGTGAGCGACAACGAGTTGCCTTTATTTATTAACGCCTTGGCCAACGTGTTATGGCCCGTTTGCGATTTCGATTGGCATGGCAGAAAGCATGATGGATGGAGAGAGGAGATTCGCGCATCCCACATTCGCGGCATCGATCGTGCGACTGTCGCGCGGGAAAATTGACAGCGCAGTCATCGCGTCACCGCAAACGCCAAATTTATAATAGCTAACGCGTTTCGTTAAAAAATCTATTATTCGCGATTTCGGCAATTCCGCAAGAAAATCCACCTAAAGTGTCCGTCGCAAATTTCGCGAACCTAGCGTTCTCGCGCGAGATCTCTCCTTCCGACTCTCGTTTTTCAAAAATACGTTACGTATATATATATATATTATATGTATACGTGAGCCTATTAGTTTTTGCCACGAAAAATTTATTGCATATTTGCGCAAAGGTACAAAGATACAAAGGGCTCGCGAATCTTCCTGATTTATATAATACAGTGTCAAAGTGTTGTCGCGTCCCGAGGTCGAATTACCCGGGATCGAATGGTGAATTCTCCCGCGGATTGTTGCACGATCGACCGTCTGTCGTTTTGCTGTTTTATCTATATAATTGTCTCTTTTGTTCCTGTCACGCAAACATATACGCTGTCTGTTATTTTATTGACGCGGCGTAGCCTGCATATCATCATCGCAGCATGTAAATTCCATTCGCTCAATTAATTAAAATGTTACCTCGACAGAGAGAGAAAGAGAGAGAGAGAGAGAGAGACTGGTAACACTTTCGCACACACGAGCCGTACATACGAGTTGATATGAATGATATTGATAACACTATATCGCACGCAATAAATGCGAAACGAATTTCCATCCAAATGCTTTGATTTTCCAAAGCGAAAAATATTTCTGTCAAATTATGGCCGATGAGTATCTCATTTTATGAATAAAATCATATTAATCTATACCGTATATTCGAGCGTAAATATGTATGGATTGTGATTATTATTTCATTATTATACGGAATAGATCATGATTGCGTGATAAATAAAACGTAAATATGGTTCGGAAGCCAAGTAAAACTCTGATGCGAGGACTTTCATTTATTCTCGCAATCGCATCTAAATAGCGGTGAATCTAATCGAGCTATACGATGAAGGCTCTACACATGTATCTTTGATGCCTTACAGTCGCTTCTTCAGTATGCAACAAGTATAGCGGCGGACGATCGTAAAATTCTAAGCGCGGGTTGAGGACTTTGCGTTACAAATAATCCTGTTAGACAGCATTCTTTGGAGACGATTTCATCGCGAATATATTCATCAAAAGTCCGACCGCGATCGAAAAGTCGGATTTTTCACCTCGTGAACGCAAATTTGGCCGAAAACTCGTCGTTTTCTTGACGCGAGTTGAGAAGAGTTTATCTCGAATGCGCGATACAAGAGGAGGCAAGAAAGTAGCGACCAAGTGTCGTCGTCCTGGCGCCATTACATACAATGGACAGCGGTAAAGGGAGGCAAGAGGACCAGGACGAAGGGGGAGTGGACTACGAGAAAGAGAGAAAGAGAGATGAGAGAGGGAGAGAGAGAGAGAGAGAGAAAGAGAGAGAAAGAAAGAAGAAGGGAAAAGAGCGATGGAGAGACGGTGGAGAAAAAGAGAACCGAGAAACACACAGGGTCCAGGGTCGATCCTGCATACGGTCAGCACCGGTCAGCAAGGGCACCGTGCCAAGAAACTGCAAACGGACCTTAAGCTTCATGCACAATGGATTTCTCTATTTGCGCTAGACGGTATAGCATTCATCCTTTCACATATCTCTTGAGCTTCTTATTTACAGTTTTTCTTATCGTAAAAAGATTGCTCCGAAATACGTGTTACAACCAAGAATGCGGTATTTCTGAAACGTAGTTCGCCGTCTGTAAGGGTAAAAGTATCAAGTTTAATGTGAATCGAAAAGTTACCGAAATAGGACACCATTGTATCTATCTGAAAATTCCTCGAAAATATCTCGATATTCAATTTTGAACGACAACAAGAAATAAATAGAACACGTTTGAAAATTCCATCCATTTGCGTCTCGAGTTTTAAATTTTAATCTTCATCGATCACTATATATTCCGACGATCGTATTACTCCTAAAAATACGACTTGTCGCGAAAACATCGTTTCTTGTCATCCACTATCCATCTTGGGCCGCGCGAGCCCATCTTCCCGCGTAAACCGACACCCACCCCGGTGTCTTGCGAACCGCGTAATATTCCCGCAGGAATGTACAAGTGATATCCATTGCTTCGCGAATGTCATATGGATTCCTGGATTCGTCGTCCTGTCATGCATCGTAGCACGTCGATAGAGAAGGACAGAACAAAAGCGTCAGAACGGAGCTGGAATGAAGCGGAAGAGGGAAGAAGAAGAAGAAGAAGAGGAGACGAGGCCAGCAGCCACGGCAGCTCGGAACTTTTGTCGGCGAGCATACCCGCGTGTGGTCGAGGGTCGGTCGGGGCCCCTCGGGGGGGCAAAAGGTACAAAACGTCAAGCACCGGACGAACCCAAGCAAGGCGGCGATGCTGCACACACTATGCTGCCGGCCGGTCGGTCGGTCGAAGCCGATCGGACCCGGGCAGGACGACAGTCTGTCCGAGTCCTCCTCCGCGACGCTCAACCCGCGCCATCGTCCCGACGTGAGACTTCAAGCGCGAGCTTGCGGTGGAAATTTCTTCATTTTCTACACAAACTGGAGCATCCCCTCCTTCGCCCTCTCGCTCTCCTGGCTGTGAGATAGACTGACTGCCGAGGCTTCCACTGGTTCAGGTAAAACGTTAGGTGGAATGGAGTGGAAGACTCGAGAGACGCGACAGACGCTCGCTTGCGTGGGAGAGATGCGACTAAGTAGCCTGTTTGATATATTTACTTGAAAGAATTTCAGATTAGAAAGGATAAATTTACGAGAATTTTTTCCTCAAACTTTCGTGGATATCGAATTTTCTGAAATTGTATAAGAATACTTTCAAGGTGGAATTCTTTTGCGTCGATGTCATAAAGAGGGAGAGATATTTTTCACTTCGCAAGTTACATTTTTTATTAAAAAGTATGAAAAATAAAAAATCTATTATTGGCATCAGTATAAAATATAAGTGTATGCGCGCGCGTGAGTCGAATATATTAAAAATTCTCGTCGACTAATTGCAAGATTTTGCAAACCTACATCTCCTATCGAACGGAAGATTATTCTTCTAAGCAAGTGCGAGGGGCGCCTTTTCTTCTCGGGAACGCGATTTTGCGGACATGTTGACGTATTTTAACGCGAGGTGAAGAGAGATTCCGGATTCGCTGAACGATCGTTCCTCGCGAGGGAATGCTCTCCCAATCTCGCAGGAATCCTGCGAATACAGATCAAGATTATACGACCTCGAAGGTAGCAAAGATTGACGGAGAAATTCCAGGAGGAATGCGAGTTACCGGGGGGGTGAAATCTGTCCGTGTTAAAGTAAGAAGGGCGTATTTTCGTTTTCGTGCGAAGAAAACTATCGATCGAGATGCTTCGATTGCTTCGAATTTCATTCGCGTTCACCGTTCACCGAATAAAATCTGCCGTTTCCTTCGCCGCAACGCTACGTGCACCGAGCTCTCGGCGTGACCTGTATCTGTTCGCGCTTCTCGTCTGGTATTGGTATGTCGATGAGAATTTTTACGTCGTCTCCGGCTCGTCCTTCGGACGAAGAGAGTCTCTTGTATTATTAGAAAATTGGAAAGTAATAGAAAACTACGGACACGTAGTCCCGTTTCTTCGATTTTCCATGACCTTTAAAAATCGTTGCGACGTAAGAAGAACTGCAGCGAACGGGAGAAATATAAATCAATTTGCTCAATTTGGCTGCAAGCTTCGAAATAACTTCCAAATGAATGAAATGTAAATACAGTCTGAATCATATTTTTGAACTGTTATTTTTGAAAATCTAAAAATTTAAGAGAAGAAGAATAATCGTAAGAATAGCGTTTAATTTAGATTCTTACATTTCCTCATTGCTAAGTGATGTAATTTTAAATTAAAAAAAAAAAAGAAATATTTTTGTTGCATGATATTCTCTCTCACTGATCTGAAATAAATCTTCGAATTTTACAAATGACTGGCGAGAAATAACATCGGGATATAAATAACATTGTTTAACGTAAATGCTGGTGAATATTCGATCGAATGAGCAGCTCAGTTATTCGTAAATAGCGCGTATATCATTTATTATTATTATTATTTACTCATCACCCTACCTCGTATAAATAGTCGAATGATAAACACAAATTACTTCGACAATTGTTATTATTTCGACAGTGTTTACGTATACACACAGCATATAGCGTTCCACTTTACGTCCCATTATGGCTTTTAGCCGTACTACAGAAGATCGGGGGGATATAAACCCCTTTGCTTCGCCTCTCAAGCTACCACAAATCCAACCGTAAGAGCCATTAAAACGTAGCGGTTTTGGAACACGCGGGGCAATAAATGCAAAATTCAGACGGACGAATAGATCGGCTGGACCATAATCTTCATCCTGCGCTGTCACCGAGAAATTCTGCGCAGTTAAAAACTTTGTTTTGCCTCTCGGATAGGCTCTGACTGATAAAATCACCGGCAGAAATTTCAATACAGACCACCTAATTCGAGCCGATGCGGCTCACCACGGATCCTCTATTTTCCGCATTTATGTGGAAATTTGTTCCACGCAAAAGCTAGTTTCCATGGTTTTATCAGTTTCGGCTCGCGAAACCGGACGGCCGGAATATCTGTATATCTCGTGTACGCTCGTAATTTAATTCCTCTCTTTCTCTCTGTACTCTCCATTCTCGGGTAATAGTAGATTTAGTAGACATTGTATCATAAATTGCCATAATAACAATTGGTTTTAGGCAATTATAAAAAAAAAGATATATCAAACGAATGGTATTGTGCATATTCTGAAAGATCTCACTGAATCGAATGATCCAGAATACCAGTTACATATATATGATATCTTATTGCTGTGAGTTTTTGTGTTGATGCAGCTGTGTTTTGTGGCGTTAATATTAACTTGTTTCGATAATAACATTTTTTCTCCTCTCCCATGCCAATCAAATCCGCATACTCGAAAATATTCCGCGAACAATAATCGCGCGATCAGAGTAATCTCTCAATTCGTCTCTCGTTGGAGCTTTTTTTTCTTTCTGCAATTAATTAACGCGTATAATATTTTCGCGTCGGGCGAAAATTCCTCGAGAAATGTTGAGTCGCGTAACGCAATTCCGTATGTGACAGCTCGATTACTTGCGCGATTGTTTGCGCGTGTGGCTAACAGACAATTGCATGCCTCGACAGAGTAACGTCAACAGTTCCCTGAGAGCGGACGGCAGGCAGGTGACGCAGACAGGTGGTGCGTCCGGGTTGGTGCGGGTCTCCGCCGGCGAGCTTCTCGGCAGGACTCACGAGGAACTGGTGCTACTGCTGATCCAGTTGCGACGTCAGAACGCGACGGTCCTCAAGGCGATGGAGACGTGTCACATGGAGATCGAGGCCCAGGTCCGAAGAGAGCTTTATCGCGCTTATTACGTGCAAATCTCGCACTCGAAATTTTCACAGTAGTTAGATGATGATCCATCCGATGACGATGACGATGAGGACGATGAGGATACGTCGGTTCCTCGAGCTCGAGGAACGTAGCCACTTAAATGCTTTAACCGTTAGAGAGAAAGTGACGATTCGCTTTGTGATGGACGACCGTGCAGTTTGACGAGATCTTTCAGGATGTGTTTGAATTAGATCGATTGCAGATTGCGAATCCACGTGACGATGATACAGTATGAGCGATCGACGTAACGCGATGTAATCTTCGCGCGTGCGCGAATAACGGGATTTAAACTTAAGGGATTAAACGTGTTCGATTATACTTTACGGATCTTGCGATCCGTAAAGTTCGATTGATTGAGAAAAAAAGCGCGATACCCTTGTTCCTATATTTAAATTGAAAAGTTACAAGTTTTTATTTCGATAACTTGAAGAATACAAATTGCAATATTAGACGGCTATATTTAATACGAGATATAGAACGTAAATAAATACACGCTGTAATCCTGTAACGTGCGAGATTCGAGGAGAAAGTCGAGTCGAACTTAGGGTCGCCTTTCTACGCAACTATGTGTCCGTTGCATTATTATTTGGCTTGCAATGAATATCACGGAGCGACGAGTCGCTTAGCGAAAACATATGCGTTAATTGGCACGCGAGGAACGAAGAAGCGTTTAATGTAGTGAGATAAACGTTTCGTATATTTTTGTTTGCATCCGCAGGCTAGACTGGCGGAACTCGACACACCGAGACGACTAGAGAATCTTCAAAAACTCGAGGAACTCAAGAGACACCTGATGGATCTCGAGAAGCAGGTGAGACATGTTTATCGCGTATAATACGTATTTTGTATTTCTGCAGAAAAATCTGCCTAGAATTATTTAGGATATATAAATAAAGGGCTCAGTAATCAGTAGTTTAAAGAGAAGATGCGATAATCTAACTCGTTTTTCGCAAATTTGAAAAAATTAATATTAATTGTTAAAGAGTCAAGTTTTTTTAAAAATAATTTAAACCATGTCGAACCTAATCCTTTGGATTGGACTTTTCTTAAATTCTTAAATTTGCTTAATATTATTTATCTATAAGCGTTAATACATGTATAAAAAATGCGTTAACCATGTTTGGCTTTTTTTAATTAGTATGAAAAGAGCAAGCCTCTCGTGAACCTCGTGGATAATATGGTGAAATTGGGCTCCCTGTATAATCGTAACACTGCCAACGGGACCAGCAATGTTTCCGGTTCTCGCCACGATCTCATGCACGAAAATACAAGGGATCATCGCGACCGTCTGGAATTTAATCAGAGGGTGCAAGAGCAACGATTGCTGGCCGAGGAGCGCAGAGATTGGGATAGATTGAGTCCCGATCATGGACAATTACAGGTGATTCAATTAATTTTAATTAACATGAAAATGCCCTGCGAATTTAATTTATGCATGTCTATGCTGATGAAAGAAAAGTTGTTTATTTGGAGTCAAATAATTTTTTTTTTACAGCATTAGTAATATTTTCTTTAAACTTGTTGTAGTAATTGAAAATATTTCTATAATCAAAGTGTAAATAATTTCAATTAACATTCCCTATTTTTTAAACTCTACGTCAGATATTATTTACGAAATATGTTTGACATCTAGAACAAAAGCCATCCAATATTTCGTTCGTTCTATTTTCTATTTCCTATTGTTGTATTCTTGCCGCTAAGTGATCCTCTGTGCTAAAAAGCGCACTTAGCGTAATGCGCTAGATGTCTTCTTGACCAATGAAAGCAATTCCTGATCTCTCGCGTGCTATAAACACTAAGCGCATCCGTGATGGACAGATTGTAAAAAGCCGATTGGAAGGAAAGCGTACGTGCAAAAATTAAGAAACGATCCTTATAGACCACATGAGAGACAGAATTGGGACGACACTTACAACTTCTCGTAAATTCTCACGAAGAGCTCACTTTACCGTGGGATATTCTCTCTAGACATTTCGAGTCTCTACGGACAGTGTCCACTTAGTATCTTACGTCTTGTTTCCTTCTTATTACTGGTCTGAGCCCTCGAGAATTTTCGACATGTGCGCGTGACGCACTAAACTTGAACGAATAATAAGATTTTTGATAATTTACGTTTTTCAAATATTTTAATCTATATTTTTCTACAATCAAATATTCAATTACTGTTTAATTTTAATATATTATGATTGCACATTTTTCTGCATTTTCTTTCTAGCGCTTATTTTACGTCTCTTCTCAAAGATAAGTTAACTAATTATATTAAAGATTGTCAAAAAATAAAATACTTTTAAATATATTTGTTCAAGGAAACAATGTTTAAAAAATTTTCGACGGTCATTTATATAACTAACTAGTTTCGAAGAGATATAAAATACTCGCTGAGAAAAAATGCAGGAAAATGTGTTATTTTAATAAATTAAAATTATTGTACTGAAGCTATTGCTGCTAAATACATATAAGATTATCGAAATATCAGTATTTCTTGGTAGAATGATTGAAAGGATAAGAATGTATATACACGAAAGAGAGTCTCATTCATCGGCAAGGATAGGGACAAATACCGAGAGAACAGAGGTTCACGTTGTTCTAGGATTAACGTTGGCAGATCTCTCTTTTCCCAAGATTCGTTCCGATTGAAACGCTATACCTAGCTTGTCCCTTGAACAGCGAAACTTGAAGGCTTCGCTAGTTCACTCGGTATCCTTTCTATGTCTCAGGCCAAAGTGCAGCAGCTCTACAAACTCGATCGATTGCTTCAAGAGGAATCTGGCACGTTGCACAGTCTCCAACAAGACAAGGTTTGTATCAACATTTATATCACAATAATGATACTCTACTCCGGGGTCTTAAAATTGCTTGAAAATTTTCAAGTACTCTATAGGAAAACAATACAACTATGTAAAGATATTTTGCGTCTAATTAATAAATATATAAAAGAGCTTTATTTTGTTAAAAAATATTATTCTCCAGTATTCTTGAAAGCAGTTTTATATCAAATACTTTAAACTCGAGAAAAGTTCCAATCATATCCTCGTTTGTCTCAATGTGATACCTATTGCATCTATGATTTAGGAGAATCAATGTGTCGTTATTCGTTTGAAATTGAAACGTTCAGATAATAACGATAAGCTGCGAGATGACACGAATTGTCCTAATTCCGAGATATAGAAATCGCTATATCGTATTAGATGCATGATTGACTCGATACGATCGTAGGAAATTCTCGAGAAGGCTTTGGGCGGGTTGCGGCACAAACTGCAAGGTAGCAGAAGCAATTTGGCCGAAGCCGAACGATACCGGAAGCAGCAACTTCTATTGGAGCGCGAGTTGAGCAGAGTGAGGGTGTTGCTCGCTCACAACTCGAAGGTAAACAATTTTGGAAGCGTATCTGACAGAGGCTAATACGCGTTTCTGTCCGTTCTCTCGTGTTTCAAACAAATCGCGCGCGAACCCGCTATTAAAAATGATTGGCAAGATTGATTGGCGGAAAAACAAGCGTAAATTGCGCGTCAATCAAATTTCATAATGAAGGTAAATTATTGCTTCTCATTTTTCATGTTTTTCTCGACATTATCAAACTTAAATCAAAGCGTATATATAAAAATGTGCTTTATTATTAACGATGTTTTTGCTTATAACAGATTTTTTTATGATTTAGAAATAGAGAGAGAGAGATAGAGATAAAAAAAAGGTAGAGCAAAAGAATGTAATCTCGTTTCGTAATGAAAAATTAAAATAATTTATTTATGATATCTCTCTCAATCTTTTCTTTTATTCAATTTGTCTTTCATTGCTTCTGACCTTTTGCAATTGAATCTGCAATATCGTGAAAATAATAGTAGTAATATATTTAGATAACGAGAATAGATCGCATAATTACGTTATTGCAATTAAATATTCGATTCATTGTTTCCAGGTAAAACCAGTATTCTTCCAGGTAATTTGCATTATTCACAACACAATATTCATTTTCAGTTCCGCCGTTCGCTGTTTAGTTGCCATTCTTGCCATGCAACGCGATCGCCTATCGTTCATTTATCGTTAATCGCGCATTTTCATTTTAATAGCCTTGTTAACAACTTTTACATGGTTTGCAGAAACTCGAGGAGACGGTAGCCGAAAATGCGAGATTGGAGCAAGATTTGGTGGTATTGAGGCAAAAAGTGCAAGCGTCTAGAAGATACGCCGGTAATGTTACGAGAGATACTTCGAGCACGACCGCACCGCTGGAAGCGGAATTACGACGGATGCAACAACTCGTCGGCGATCTACAGAGACAAAGGAAGGAACTGAGCATTCAAGTTCGCCAACTGACAGAGAAATCTCACAGTTTGGTGCAGCAAATTCGCCCGCAGCCTCTACACGGTGAGTTTAAATATAAAATGTAATGCGCATTAAATTCATTAGATTTTTCAAAACTCAAGAGCTATAAAATATAATTATAATTAATCATAAATTATTTCAAGTAATAAATATATAATAGGGGAATATTTGTTGTATTTATTATTACTTATTAAATATCAGAATGTGTCGTTTCTCAAAAATATTTTGTTAATTTAATAATATGATTAAAAATGTATTTTCTCTCAGCTCCCCAAGTGCATCATCCGAAGAAGCGTACGCAAAATTCTTGGCTAGAGACCGACTTAGATTCCGGAATAACACTGGACCACGGTTTAGACTCGCCATCAAGTCCATCTTTATCCATCTCACCTCCGAATAAGCAAAACGATAATTCTCATCAGCGATACGGTTCTCCTACGCAGTACAAGGATTTATCTCCACTAAATCGCCCGCAAAATCAACAATCTTTCGCGCAACCCTCCCAAAATCACATATCGGCGCTTTCACCGCAATTGCGCGAGCAGATTCAACAACATCAATTAAAGCAACAATTATTGAAAGATCAGATGCAGGGCAAGGGTAGCGCGATCCAAGTTGCGCCATTATACGTTAATACAGATTCTAGAATAACAGGTAATATTCGTTGAACGATATATAAATTTATGATGTTATATTAGTTGAAATAATATCTTGGCTATGTCGAAATATTAAAGTTGTAAAATATGTTAAAATATGTATTTGTAATAACAAGAAATGACTATAGAATTAAAAGATAATTTTATTACGTATTTACTTATTAATCTATTGTTTCTTGCAAGGCGATTATGTTGTCGATACGAGCAAGCACAACGGAAATATGTTGTTGAATGGCACGACAAATTCCGCTCCGGAATATATTCCGCCGCCGCCTCCGCCGCCACCATTGAACGAGGAGACATTATTATTGAACGATAATTATAGACAAAATGAGGACAACAAATTCGCTGGTAAGCCGCGAATGTCTGTTTTTGTCGTGATAATAAAATTAAGCTTGTCGTGCGACACAAATTTAATTCTCTCTGTTCCGCGTTCACAGGATTAATGCATAATCGCGAGAAGCAAGAGATCAAGACGGTGCGTATAGTGAAACGTGAGTCGGAAAGGCGGCAAAGAGATCGCGGCGATAGAACCGGAAATATTGGGATTCCTCTGACGAACGGCCTTCAAGCACCAGGCGGCGCAAAGAGATTGTGCGACGATGACTTGAGTGGTTCTCAAAAATTCGAAGTAAGTCGTTAGCTAATATAGACAAAAATAGTACTTTTCTTTTATATAATTGATTAAAATATGTCTTACTTTATCTTTATTTATGCAAAATCCAGTTAATTTTATTCAATTAAAAATATATAAGAGAAAAATCAATTTTTTATTTGCTACGTGCGTGCTAACACATAAACCTTTTAACATTTAGAAGGCTCAGCTGGGTAGAGTAGTGGAGGAATCACCATCGATCATTCACGCGCAAAGCACGGTTCAACTGTCTGAGCTAGACGACGTTCAGTTCCAAAGAAGCATGTCTCTACCGCGCGGTTTTGGCGGACAGAAGCAGAACTCTGCAGGAATACATTACGGACCGGTAGTACCTCCACCACGCAGCGACAGCATGCACGCTCTGAAGAGCATGATGGCGCGACGACATAAAATTAGGGTAAGGTCCAGGTAGCAACGCATCAAGTGATACTTGAAAGACGACGCGATGGAGTTCCAGATCATCCTGTAGAGCTAAATCTTACTTCTTCCACGCTCGATATTTATTTTTACGGATATGATTTTATTTTACCTCGCCCGTTCATTTCGCTCATTTATTTTTGTTAACCCCATTTACATTTTTTTTGACGTTCAATCGCAGTTCGAAAGTCACGACGGCAGTTCCGATAGCACTTTGTCGCCGTACACGGACAGCCCTACGTCCAGCTCTTACGTGCCGATGAGTTCGCCCAACTATTCCACCGCATCGTCGTACAGCCCGAGCCAGAATCAAAATTATCCGCCGCAAACGGCGATGGTCATCGCACAACCTCACTATCCTAATCAGCCTAACCATCCGTTCGGACCACCGTACAGGCAATACGACAAAATCGCGACTCTCGCGGATACCGCGAGCTCCGAATTAACATCGCCGACTAACTCCGGCGTTCATGACGCGCGACCGATCCCTGTCGCAACCGCAACGGCGAATGCAAACCAGTCCGAATCGCCACAATTGTCACCGGTGTTCAAAAGCGAGGCTGCTAAACAAATTATCAAAGAAATGACGGAGAAGAAAGTGGAGGGCCCGCGACGAAGGCAAATACCGCGGGAGAAGAGGCGACACTACACTGTATCTAGTAGTAAACCGGTGCTCGACTTAGAGGATACTTTCTCGAAGATGGTACTTTTTGTTTCATTCAATTCCGTTTCTCTTTTTCTCTCTTATTTCCCTATCTTCTATCCTATCGTCTACTTGTATTTCGCTTTGTCTGCCTGTCACTCATTCTCGATTCATTTGTTACATCATGCTTGTGACAACTTCGAAAACTGTAGATTTGTTTATAATAAGAAATTCTGATTTTCAGGGCATGGGCAGAGCTAGGGACGATTTGGACATGGAAAGAGCGCTCAGACCAAGAATAAACGCTCCTGATGTAGTGCGTTCGACGCTAAGTCATAAAGAGTTGAAGTATAACGAGAGTACTATAGATCAGCTATTAGGCACGCCCAACAAAATTGTCATCCCCGAGCGATATATTCCCGAACAGGTACAACTAATTTCTTTTCAACTGAGCATTATTATTTTACATATTATTTTAAAATTTAATTAACAAATTTAACGCTTTATTAATATTTTTTGACAGCAATCAGCTGATTTCTCTCAAAAAATATTAATAAAGCGTTAATTTGCTAATTAAATTTCTAAGTAATATTTTTTTGTAAAATTAGCCCATCAAAGAATAAATTAAGACTCACCGGTACGATGCGCAGCAGCGGAGTTGTAGCGCACATGTTGATCTGCAAAATGCAAATATTAACAAATTATAAATCAATGTCCAAAATAATTAATATTTTAAAAAATAATAATTACGTTAAATATTAATTAAACTTTTTATTGAATTTCTTGACTATTTTTAATATTCAATCTTTATTTACCAATAAATAAAAAACTAATAAATAAATAAATAAAAATACTACAAAGAAATAAATGTTACACAAAAAATGTTTTTACGAAAAGAATTTTTCTTAAAGATTAAACTATTATAATAATATAAGTAAAAATTAAAAACTTGTATATAAATAATAAAATAATTAAAAGATTTTGAACACAACGCAATTCCAAAAAAAAAAAATATATATATATATATATGTATATCTATTTATATAAAAAAATATTAATTATTGTAAATAATTTATTTAATATTTTAAAATAAAATATAAAATACATGATGCATATTATATTACACGTACAATAACAAAAAACGGATCATTATAAATAAGTAAACAATTAATTTCATAAAATTGTCAAGTTTTAAATAATTAAAATTTATTCACCTCACGGTTGCTCCATTGTTGCCCGATGCCTCCCCGGGCCTCCTCCTCCTCTTTTATTGTTGGTCGCCTTTCCTTTGCTGCTCTTTTACTCGTAACACTCACATGACACTCGCGAAAACACGGTTAATTACGATCACGCATAAAAATCAACGAATGATAATCGCACGGCACTTTGTACGGCACTCCCGACGTAGTTACTTGCATGGAACGCGCATTTTATTATTATTTCGACGGAAAATAACACGAAAACTATTCGCTCGGCACTCTGAAATAAATCAAATTGATTATAATTATTATCTAATTATTATTATTATATCATTATTTTTAAAAATATTTTTTTTTAATTAGGCCATTAAAAAATATATTAAAACTCACCGATATTAATATGTACAGCAGCAGAGTTGTAAGCTGTAATGCATGTTGATCTGCAAAACACAAATATTAATAAATTATAAAACAGTGTCTAAAACAATTAATATTTTGAAAAATAATAATTACGTTAAATATTAATTAAACTTTTTATTCAATTTTTTGACCATTTTTAATAATCAATCTTTATTTACTAAAACAAATACTTATGAAAATGTTACACAAAAAAATGTTTTTACGAAAAGAATTTTTCTTAAAAATTAAATTATTATAATATATATACATATATAATAAGTAAAAATCAAAAATTTATATATAATATCTTATATATTCTCGATTAATATTTTTTGACAGAAATCAGCTGATAACTGTCAAAAATATTAATCAAGTTTATAAAGTATTGTACCATATACATATTTAAATAATATGTATATATACATATTATTTAAAACATTCTATTTTAATTTTTATAACATATATTATTATTTCAAAATTAAATTAGCAAATTAATATTGTTTGACAATTATCAGCTGATTTCTGTCAAAAAATATTAATCGAGGATAAGGTAGTATTATAACGTGTATATTATTTAAAACATATTACTGATTTAATTTTTTTTACATATTATTATTTTAAAATTTAATTAGCAAATTAACGCTTTATTAATATTTTTTGACAAGTTTACTGACATATATATTATTAATCATTCAGACGCCGGAGCTAACAGCGGAAGAACAGGAACAACGTTTAAAAAAGGCGGAAGCGATCAGGAAAATGCTCTCAGAAACGACCGTGACTGCACCGGAAGGAGGTGGTACGTAATATCCTTTTTTTTCTTATAATTATCTCTATTTTTTATAACATTAAATATCTTTATAAAATATATCTTTCTAAATTGTATATCATGTATGATTTTAGACGATGATTCTAATGTAGAAAAATCAGATACATTGAAACGAAAAGTAGTGGAAGAAAAGCGACAGAGGGAACACATTCTTCAACTTAATCAAATATTGGCGAAGCAAGTGATGGAGAAAAGTAAAATGGTAGCAGGTACGTCGACAGCATATCATGACTTCTGCATGATTTTTATCGTTTATACGTAGAGCTATGGCAGCATGTTCGTTTTATTTAGCTTTCAAGGAGAATGAAGGAGAGTTTATTATGTTTTTTATATCACGCGTACGATAATTTTTTTTATTGCTTATAGAAGTATTTCGCTGAACTTTTCAATGTTCATTCGATGGTTCGAATAACTTATATATTATATTGTTACATATTATATTGTTCCGGTCGCGTATTTTTTCTCATAGACGCGGACGCGCATGTTTTATTTGAATTTTATGCCGTTTTACGATATTTTTATGGCTTTTGTTCGACAACGATGAATATATAGTGTTGTCTTAGAGAGTGTTGTTTGGATTGTTTTGTGCTTGTGTGTAGGTAACCAGGCACACTGACTGACATGCTTACTACATCCCCCGCTATAGGACACGCACGACATATTATCATTTTCAGGTTTGTTTATCACATTTTTCATTTTTTTTCGTCTTTCTTCTGTTTTTTTTTTCTCCCTTAATCAAGCTATACAAATACAATCGCAATTTTACGTTTCTGCCAATATACGTTTATTGAAGTGAAGCTAGTGTATTGCACAAATATCAAATAATTTATAGAAATATAATAAAAATGGTAAGAAATAAAATATATAAAAATAAATAAAATAAGTAAAAAAACTTAGCTTCACTTTTAATAAAAGTTTAGTACTAACAAAAGAGTTGTATGATTAATCCATCGTGTCTTATTCATCGACAGTGAAAGCTCTGGCAACGCTTCCTCTGAAAACTGAATCGAGCTTAGATGATGAAGATCTTTCGCCTGTGGCTCCTTTACCACTTTATCAGCAAAGAGAAAACTTTTATTCGTAAGCATCATCATTCCAAGAGCACAAGCAACTACCCTACTGCCAATACAAAGAAGAAAGAGAGAAGAAAGAAAATGCGAAAGAAACACAAAGAAACCTTTTTCCGAGGATTTAATTAAGAAACGGGCGAAAGTTCGTGCAATATACACAGGAAAAAGTGCTTTTTATTTGCGTCGAGTGCAATTGTACATAATCACCGACTAAATAAAGCGATAATAAATAGCTGTCATGTTTGTTAACGATAAGGGTTCGTAATAAAACAATTACACACGTATGAAGAAATGTTAATTAATTTAAGCGCAGGCGGCTGCGCGTGATCGAGAGAATATGGTTGTTATCAGACTGAATATTTCTCATAATTCTCTCTTAAACGCTAAATTTACTAGCGTTGCGATTTGTTATCATTTTTTTAGCAATTACTGACATTCAGCACTTAAATATAAGCGTTGATGACTCGCGGGATGACAAAGTTTATCCGCGTGACGAATTACCGGATAATTATGTCCGGCTTTGGGAAACTTTTTATCGCGTCTCTTCGCAATTGAAAGTTCTTTTTCAAAAGTTTTCAAATTGATATGCATATTTATAAGTAAAAGTAATAAGACTATATATTCTCGACTGAGAGAAAGAGAGAGAGAGAGAGAATCTGATTTGGATACCCTTATTCGTATATATCTCGTTTTACGTATGTACAATCATTTTCACGATTTTCACGAACTTTTATATTGACGAAAGCGAGCGACGAAATTGTGTACCGTCACCAAAGCCTGAATGAAGTTAGTATACCTTTAGATTTATAATGGCGCGCGACAGAGGCTCTTTATTTTAGCGACGATATCGATTTGTGCGTACAAATTGAAAAGAGAAGATAAAGAAAGTTATATAAATAACTACTAAAATGTCAAAAGTGCTGAAATATCGAGTCTCTCCTAGAATTTATTCGCCGAACTCGATGACGAAAGGATAACGGCGCCGATCGTGAAAATTATCTTGTAATTAGATTGTGTAATTAGATTTTAAGGAACGCATGATATATACATACGCTTCTAAAGCGCCCGTTACATAGATATATATATGTACGATTTTTCACGGGCCATTGTAGCATGGCATATTAATGTTCGGAGCAGTCGCGACAGTCGTAACGAGTGCCAAATTTCTCTCATGATGGCGAGCAACAACGAGCGATATTGAATAATCGTCAATTTAAAAAAAAAATCGCCACGGTGTCGACTGAGCGAAATATTGCAAACCGAGGCAGCGCGTTTAATATAAAAATAAAACTCGCGGAAAAAAAAACATTAGTACTTTGTCAACATCATTGATATACTTTGTCAATATCATTCTTTTTAATTTCTATTTCGTCGATATATATTATCAAGTCGAATTTGATCTCTTGGGCCTACATCTCATGGATTAATCTCGTGGATTAGTAAATGCAATTTGGGACCCAAAGTCCGAAATATTTCAAAATGTAGGTATAGAAATGGGAAAGACTTTTTAAAAGAGTTTTCGGTTAATCTAAATTCCAAATTATTAAACTTTCGACTGGCGTAGAAAAGTAGAAATTATACATTTTTTAACATATTCTCTTAAATATATACCGGCTGTCCCATTTTAAAGGACCCACTCAAATATCTCAGAAACACTGCGTTAAATCAAAAAATGTTTCCTACAAAAGTTGTAGGGTTTCGAGGGGGACATAACATAGTAATATTCATATGACCTTGGGCGGCGTCTCCAAGGTCAAGTGAAGGTGAGAATAAATTTTTTAAATGGAAACCCATATTTTTTATTATAACATCTTTTTCTACTAATTAATTGGAACAACTTTTATCTGAAGCATTTTTTTATTTTCTTCAAAATTCATTCTCACCTTCACTTAAGGTTAACCTTCATAAATGAATATTACTATGTTATGTCCCCCTCGAAACCCTACAACTTTTGTAGGAAACATTTTTCGATTTAACGCAGTGTTTCTGACAATGAGATATTTGAGTGGGGCCTTTAAAATGGGACACCTGGTATATTCCTTTATCGGAAAAAAAAAAATTTTTTTAGTCATTGACCGCGCGTGCAACAGAAAAAATCGATACATCATGAAAGAGTCATAGCAACCGGAAAATCATGATGATGAAATCAATACAATATGCGTAATTTCGTAGATATTATAGAGAATAATGATTGAGACTGACCATGAGATCCTGTCCGATGCTGTAGGGATGATTCCTGATTCTTCTCCGCTCTTGCGCATCCCGCGATTTTTTCACACCGCAGAGTTTCAAACACAAGTTTTATATGACGATAATCTATCGCGCGCGATGCACCGTTGTATAGCACTTATTTGCAACGTTACAAACGCGCACCCAATGTACATAATCGTGCACAATGTAACGCGAGATGCATGTAACCCGATAAAACTTGGAAAATATACTCTTTCTTAAAGACGCGCGACGCACTTTGCAAGAGCCCTCGCCATCGGACCTCGAGATCGCAAGATGGCGACGGTTGTCGATAGTATCGATACAATCGCGCGCGACGATTTTATCGATAGTATCGATACGATCGCGCGCGCGCGTGCATTTTAATTTCAAAATATTTCGTACTCCTCCCGCTCCGTGTAAAAGTAAAACCCTGCAAACGTTACATTATATACGTTACATCGCGTGGGACACTCGAATATAGTGATAAGCGATTGATACTATATTGAAGAAACACACTATGCGAAAATTAATCACAAGAGAAAGAACTGTTATTGTTATAATGATGAAATAAAAATCATACAGCAAAAAGCGACGAAACTGCTTTTTAATCCTCCTCGCGAAAAATTAGATAGTTTAAGCTTAAAATTTAGATAGAATTTTTTTGAAACGTAAGTAAAATTAAATGAATACTTAATTAATAATTTAATTAATAAAAATACGTAGATTTGGCTAAGAATATAATCTCTTTCTAAAAAAGGTATGTTAAGTCGATTCTCGCGAGTATTGTTGCCTCTTTTCCGCGAGGCTGATTGGCTGTCTCGATTCGCGTTGTGCGTTATATTCCTAGCATCGAGAAGCTGTCATTGGGAGAGTTAGCAGTTTGACAGTTTAAACAAAATTAAATTAAATTAAATAATATGTTTAAAAAAATATATTTTAATACTTTAAATTCGATTAATATTTTTGACAGTTATCAGCTGATGTTTGTCAAAAATATTAATCGCAGATAAAGTATTATAACACATTATATTACTTACAAAATATTATTATTTTAATTATAATATGTTGTAAATAATATAATATGTTATAATATGTACTTATAATATATACTTTTTCCGCGATTAATAATTTTTGACAGTTATCAGCTGATAACTGTCAAGAATATTAATCAAGTTTAAAGTAGGTATTATAACAAATTAAAAACATATTAATATTATTTTATTTAATTTTATTGTGGACTAACTGTTAAACTGCTAACCCTCGCGATGAGCGATGACAGCCTCTTGATACTATGAATATAATGCATAACACGTATCGAGATAGTTGATCAGCATCGCGGAAAAGAGGCAATAATATTTCGAGACTTTCGAGAATCGACTGAACATGCCTTTATTTTAGAAAAAAATGTATTTAAATAGATATAAATTTGTTTTAATTCTCAAGAATGTAAAATTATTTTTAATTTTTAATACTTGAATATTTAAGATTGAGATTAACAATATAAAAAAAAATCATTATTTTTATAGTAATATCTTATTTTATCAACTGTAGTAATAAACATGTAGGTAGATAATTCCATTAAAAAGTAACTCAATAAGCTTCTTAGAATTATATTCATGACATAATTTATTTGAATAAATTATTTAAATAAATTATTTGAATAAATTATATCATGAAAATAATTCTAAGAAGCTTATTGAGTTACTTTTTAATGGAATTATCTACCTACATATTTATTACTACAGTTGATAAAATAAGATATTACTATAAAAATAAAGATTTTTTTTTATATTATTAATAAATGACTTCTTAAATATTTAAGTATTAAAACTTAAAGATAATTTTACATTATAAAAAATAACAAATTATAATTGTGAGCTAATTGACAGTCGCTTAATTTGTAAGCTATTGTGCATAGAAAATGCACTCGGAATAGACAATGTAAGATATATTGTTCACCAATGTATCAAAAATATATATGTTTGTATCTTTTGATACGCTTGAAAATTTGTCTAAGTTAGTAAGAGAGACTCTCGGCAACATTCATAGATATTAACCGCAATAATAATAAAATTTTTTTAAATAATTCAACACTCACCAATTTGATGTGCGGAGTTGTAGACAATGTTAATCTGTAAAATATAAACGTATAAATATTATATAAAACAATTATTAAAATATTTAAATTATTTATAATATTTTAAATCATTTTTTGAAATATTAAAATTAATTTGAAAATTTAAATATTAATTTCAATGTTTCAAAAAATGATTATATTATGCGCATAGTTAACTTTTGTTATTTGCTTTAAGATATTAAAAAACTACATAATTTGCAAAGAAATATTTTTTAAAGAAAGATAGAAATAATTATAAAAAATATTTAAATTAAAATATTTAATAGTGAAAGAATCTAGGTACGCATTACATATAAATAATTATATCTACATATCTCTTAAATATAATACAATGTAGAAATTGTACTTTATACATATACAAATATTTATTATTATTAAATTATTAAAAATTATTATATTTATTATTATTATTAAATTATTAAAAATTATTATATTTATTATTATTATTAAATATTCTAAGTATTTCAAAATATAAAATCCAGGATATTTTATATTCATTATTATACAACAATGTAAAATTTGAATCATTATCGCTAAGATAAATAGATACTTAATCTCACAAATAAAAAATGAAAAGTTAAATAAATTATAAATTATATTTACCCTATCGTTGCTCCGCAGTTGCACGATGCCTCCCCGGGCCACCTCTCTCTCTCTCACTCTCTCTCTCTTTCTCTCTCTCCGCACCGTTCCTTTATGGCACTCACTCTAAACACTTGGACTCGCGTTATTTTTTTCGTTCGCGTTTCGGTAAAACGCGAGAATCGCGAGAGCTTATTCGCGCGCGAATAGAACCGATGCTCTGTTTTCGTGTCGCCGCTTTTTTCTAGGCCCACTTATCGGAGGGCCTCATCGAACGACGATGATGCGGCGACTTCCCCGCGACGCACTTAGGTTAGGTTAGGTTAGGTCAGGAGTCGTCGATATTCCAAGAGTTTTATATTTCACAATTCAACGACGTAGAAATCGCGGATCGCCAACGCCGAAAAACTCGGGAAATTCGCGTCGAAAGCGTCGCAGCAGATAATTCGATCCGCCCGTGTAGTAAACTCGCCCATGTAATAGACTCGCTCGTGCGATCGCGACCACGATGTTGGTACACGATTTCGCGACGCGATCGGATTTATATGATAATTAAGCACTTAAAAACACTAAATTCACGCTCGTACTGTCGCGGATCGGCGATGAGCGCGCAAAGGTCGATCGCGCGTGCGAACAATCGAAAGTGTACCTAGCAACAGCAATACTGACATCGAGTGTCGGACTGCCGGACTGGCACTGCCAGTTACGGGACGCGCAACGCGCACACGTCACACGTTGCGACAAGATGGCCGAGTCGTAGTGGTGGGGGTCCACCGTAAGTATGGCGCGCAACACGTGACACGTGCGACAAGATGGCCGAGTCCCAAATCGTAGTGGTGGGGGTCCAGCGTAAGAATGGCGTGCGCGCTCGGAGCTCGGCTCGGCTCGGCGTTCGGCGGTATATTATTATTTTAAAATTTATTTAGCAAATTAACGCTTTAATCAGCTAATTTCTTGTGAGAAAATATTAATCGTATTTAAAGAAACTTTATAATTATTATTTTAATATACCATTTTTTTTAAACATAAAACCGAAGAATGGCAAGCGCGAGTTGTGTTGTTCTAATATATAATAAATATCTCGATATATTAAAAAATAGAAAAGAGAAATATAAATAAGAGTGAATTACTAATTTATTATTTCTTTATTACCCGTTCAAGAGCGGGTAAAATTAAAATATTATTTTTTAAATAAATTTAGAATTTTTCTCAATACAAGTATCATTCGAGCGTTTTATCATAGTTTTCGCCATTTGATTGCATTCTGCAAAAATAATGAAATGTCATTAATAAAATTAAAACGTTGACGAACAACCGAAAATGCATCTAACAACAAACAGGCTTGTGCCAGTTACGAAACGCGCAGCACGCCAAGGCCAAGGTCGTAGTGGTAGAAATCTCGGCGTACGTGCGAACTTTTTCGGCATAACATATTATTATTTTAATTTTTATAACATATATATATATATATTATAATTTAAAAATGTAATTAGCAGATTGACGCTTTAATCAGCTGATTTCTGTATAAAATATTACTAAAGCGTTAATTTGCTAATTAAATTTCAAAGTAATAATATATGTTATAAAAATTAAAATAATAATAAAATGGTGTAAATAATATGTTATAATGCATTATCTGCAATTAATGTTTTTTGACAGATATCAGCTGATAACTGTCAAAGATATTTTAATCGAGTTTAACATATTAAAATATATAATTTAAATATTTAAAACAACACAAGTGCGCGATATGCACGCGCCATTTCCTAGATTTTATATAAAAAGAATGATATTTTTATATAAAGTTTGTTTAACATTTTTTGTCATAAATCAGCAAATTAAAGCGTTAAAGGCGCAGACTTTTATTATGTATATTAAATAAAAATATTTGCACGCTTGTATATGATTGGTATTAAAATAATCTGCGAACAATGTACTATCGAAAAAAACAAGCGATGAATTATTGGTTCTTTATATTAAATAAATATGAGCCAGCAAATTCCTTCATATCATATACATAATATAAGTCTGCGCCGTGTGGGGTTTGCGGCTACAAACTATCGATTTTTAATATATGTAACTGAGCTAAAAATTTATCGTCCGTTTTCTTTTTTTAATACTACATTGTATGCAGATTACTTTTATATACCAAACAAATTCGAACCTACAAATTTTTTCGTTTAATACACATAATAAAAGTCTGCGTTATACATATAGCGTCCACGGCAATAAAGTATCGATTTTAAATATTATAAACTAAGCCAAAAATTAATCGTGTGTTTTTTTAAATAATATGTTATATACTTCCATATATACAAGATTACTTTCATATATAACAGATTCCAGCGTACAAATTTTTTCGTTTAATACACATAATATAAGTCTGCGCTATACTGGGTCCGCGGAAATAAAGTATCGAATTTTAATACTTTAAACTAAGCCAAAAATTAATCGTGTGTTTTTTTAAATAATATGTTATATACAGATTATTTTTACATCTAATAGATTTGAGCCTACAAATTTTTTTGTTTAATACACATAATGAAAGACTGCGTTATATAGCGTCCGCGGCAATAAAGTATCGATTTTAAATATTATAAACAGAGCCAACAATTATACAGATTACTTTCGTATCAAACGGATTACAGCGTACAAATTTTTTCGTTTAATACACATAAAAAAAGTCTGCGTTATATAGCGTCCGCGGCAATAAAGTATCGATTTTATATATTTTAAACAGAGCCAAAAATTAATCGTGTGTTTTTTTTAATAGTATATTATATACAGATTATGGGGTCCGCGATGACAAAATTTCGATTTTCAATATATTTAAAGCGCGCCAAAAATTAATCGTATATACATTTCAAGAGTACATAGTTAGTAGATAATAATGGTACCATTAGCACAAGAGCCTACAAACTTTTTGATATAAAATGCGTATAATTAATATGCGACGTATGGGGTCCGTGGTGACAAACTTTCGATTTTCAATATAATTATGGCGCGCCAAAAATTAATCGTATATACATTTCAAGAGTACATAGTTAGCAGATAATTATGGTACCATTAGCACAAGAGCCTACAAACTTTTTGATATAAAATGCGTATAATTAATATGCGACGTATGGGGTCCGCGGTGACAAAATTTCGATTTTCAATAGATTTATGGCGCGCCAAAAATTAATCGTATATACATTTCAAGAGTACATAGTTAGCAGATAATTATGGTACCATTAGCACAAGAGCCTACAAACTTTTTGATATAAAATGCGTATAATTAATATGCGACGAATGGGGTCCGCGGTGACAAAATTTCGATTTTCAATATATTTATGGCGCGCCAAAAATTAATCGTATATACAGTTCAAAAGTACATAGTTAGTAGATAATTATGGTACCAAGAGCACAAGAGCTTACAAACTTTTTGATATAAAATGCCTAAAATTAATTTGCGACGTATGGAGTCCGCGGTTACAAAATTTCAATTTTAAATATATTTAAAGCGCGCCAAAAATTAATCCCCTTTCTAAAAAAGGCATGTTATTGACATTGTTGTCGCTTTTCCGCGATGCTGATTGGCTCTCTGTCGATACGCGTTGTGTTATATTCGTAGCATCGAAAGGCTGTCATCACGAGGGTTAGCAGTTAGCAGTTTGACAGTTAGTCCAAAATAAAATAAAATAAAATAATAATATGTTTTAAATAATATGTTATAATACTTTAAACTTGATTAATATTTTTGACATTCGCCTTATGTGTTATATTTGTAGCATGAAGAGGCTGTCATCGTGAGGGTTAGCAGTTAGCAGTTTGACAGTTAGTCCAAAATAAAATTAAATAAAATAATGACATGTTTTAAATAATATGTTATAATACTTTAAATTTTGATTAATATTTTTGCGGAGGCAACAATACTTGCGAGAATCGACTTAATATGTCTTTTTTAGAAAAAGACTAGAATAACACAAGCGCGCGTTATGCCATTCCTCGATTTTATTAAAAAAAGTATGATGTATTTATATAAAGTTTGTTTAAACTACATTAATATTTTTTTACAGAAATCAGATGATTAAAGCATTACATTGCCAATTAAATTTTAAAATAAAAATATGTTATAAAAATTAAAATAATATATAATTCCTTAAACTCGATTAATATTTTTTGACAGATATCAGCTGATAGCTGTTATAAATATTAATCGAGTTTAAGGAATTATATATTACATTATTTAAAACATATTATTTTAAATGTTATAACATATTCTTATTTTAAAAATTAATTAGCAAATTAACGTTTTAATCAGCTGATTTCTGTAACAAAAATATTAATCGAGGATAAGATATTACAACATATTATTTACAATATATTGCTATTTTAATTTTTATAACATATTACTATTTTAAAATTTAATAACCTTACTATATTAATATTTTCTAATATATTTATTTAAATAAGAAGTAGTATATTTATTAAGTTAAGAATAGAAGTGAGACATGAATACAAATTTACAATTAAGGTTTCGTAGATATAATTATTAAAACAAAAATTATTTTCTTAATTAGAGTCACAAATATATATCGTCCGACACTTTTCGATAATCTTGATATAATTCGAATTCCGAATGCGCAGTAGAAATGAGTTTCGACATATATTACAGCGATATATGCATGCAGTCACGCATAACTCGTGATAATGTGCAGACAATGTACTGTTAAAATGTATACAGGGTGTCCGGTAATAGTCGCATCAACCGTCGTGTGCAGGTAGAGCTAGTTAAACCGAGTAGAAAAGTCCTCTACCATTTTGCGATATTCTCAATAATAAGAGAGATATTAATTAATAAAGATCGGCCAATTCGCGTAACGACGACGAGAAGAGACAGCCCAGTTTTATGTCGTTACTAAGCATGCGGCGAAAAGAAACAGTATAATGTTACACGGTTGCTAAGCGCGCGATGAAGCGGGGAGGAGCGCTTTACAAAAGACAGTAACTCCATACGAGTAGCGCTAACTCTGGACCCCCGAGTGGGCTGTCTCTTCTCGCCGCACGCTTATCATCGCGCGAATTGGCTGATTTTCTTTAATTTATTTCTCTCTTATTATTGAGAATATCGCAAAATGGTAGAGGACTTTTCTACTCGGTTTAACTAGCTCTACCTGCACACGACGGTTGATGCGACTATTACCGGACACCCTGTATAAGATTAATTTTTTGCACGTTTTGAAATATCGAAAATTAAAATTTTTAAGCCACAAATCCCATACGGCGCAGAATTATATAACGTATATTGGACCAAAAAGGTAGTACGCTGGTATACTTATGGTACAAAGATAATCTGCAAACAATACACTATTGAAATATATATACGATGAATTTTTGGCTCGCCTTAAAATATTAGAAATCGATACTTTTTACCGCTGACCCTGTGCGACGCATCCTTATTTTATGTTTATCGTATTAAAAAATTTGTACGCTGATGTCTGTTTGGTACCAAATGATTCTGTAATCAATGTACTATTAAAATGTATAATCAATGAATTTTTGGCTCGTCTTTAAATATTAGAAATCCATACTTTTTTGACGCGGACCCTGTGCGACGCATACTTATTTTATGTTTATCGTATTAAAAAATTTGTACGCTGGTGTCTGTTTGGTACCAAATGATTCTGTAATCAATGTACTATTAAAATGTATAATCGATGAATTTTTGGCTCGTCTTAAAATATTGGAAATCGATACTTTTTACCGCTGACCCTGTGCGACGCATCCTTATTTTATGTTTATCGTATTAAAAAATTTGTACGCTGGTGTCTGTTTGGTACCAAATGATTCTGTAATCAATGTACTATTAAAATGTATAATCGATGAATTTTTGGCTCGTCTTAAAATATTGGAAATCGATACTTTTTACCGCTGACCCTGTGCGACGCATCCTTATTTTATGTTTATCGTATTAAAAAATTTGTACGCTGGTGTCTGTTTGGTACCAAATGATTCTGTAATCAATGTACTATTAAAATGTATAATCGATGAATTTTTGGCTCGTCTTTAAATATTAGAAATCGATACTTTTTTACCGCTGATCCCATGCGACGCAATCTTATTTTATGTATATCAAGTTAAAAAATTTGTACGCTGTTGTCTGGTTGGTACCAAAAGATTCTGTAATCAATGTACTATTAAAATGTATAATCGATGAATTTTTGGCTCGTCTTAAAATATTGGAATTCGATACTTTTTACCGCTGACCCTGTGCGACGCATCCTTATTTTATGTTTATCGTATTAAAAAATTTGTACGCTGGTGTCTGCATGGTACCAAAAGATTCTGTACACAATGTACTATTAAAATGTATAATCGATGAATTTTTGGCTCGTCTTAAAATATTGGAATTCGATACTTTTTACCGCTGACCCTGTGCGACGCATCCTTATTTTATGTTTATCGTATTAAAAAATTTGTACGCTGGTGTCTGCATGGTACCAAAAGATTCTGTACACAATGTACTATTAAAATGTACAATCGATGAATTTTTGGCTCGTCTTAAAATATTAGAAATTGATACATTTATGCCGCTGACCCTATGCGACGCATCCTTAATTTTTGTATTAAAAATGAAAAAGTTTGTACGCTGTTGTCTGCTTGGTACCAAAAGATTCTGTAATCAATGTACTATTAAAATGTATAATCGATGAATTTTTGGCTCGTCTTAAAATATTAGAAATCGATACTTTTTTACCGCTGATCCTATGCGACGCATCCTTATTTTATGTTTATCGTATTATAAAATTTGTACGCTGGTGTCTGCATGGTACCAAAAGATTCTGTAATCAATGTACTATTAAAATGTATAATCGATGAATTTTTGGCTCGTCTTAAAATATTGGAATTCGATACTTTTTACCGCTGACCCTGTGCGACGCATCCTTATTTTATGTTTATCGTATTAAAAAATTTGTACGCTGGTGTCTGCATGGTACCAAAAGATTCTGTAATCAATGTACTATTAAAATGTATAATCGATGAATTTTTGGCTCGTCTTAAAATATTAGAAATTGATACATTTATGCCGCTGACCCTATGCGACGCATCCTTAATTTTTGTATAGCAAATGAAAAAGTTTGTACGCTGTTGTCTGCTTGGTACCAAAAGATTCTGTAATCAATGTACTATTAAAATGTATAATCGATGAATTTTTGGCTCGTCTTAAAATATTAGAAATCGATACTTTTTTACCGCTGATCCTATGCGACGCATCCTTATTTTATGTTTATCGTATTAAAAAATTTGTACGCTGGTGTCTGTTTGGTACCAAATGATTCTGTAATCAATGTACTATTAAAATGTATAATCGATGAATTTTTGGCTCGTCTTTAAATATTAGAAATCGATACTTTTTTACCGCTGATCCCATGCGATGCAATCTTATTTTATGTTTATCGTATTAAAAAATTTGTACGCTGGTGTCTGCATGGTACCAAAAGATTCTGTACACAATGTACTATTAAAATGTATAATCGATGAATTTTTGGCTCGTGTTAAAATATTAGAAATCGATACTTTTTTGACGCGGACCCTGTGCGACGCATCCTTATTTTATGTTTATCGTATTAAAAAATTTGTACGCTGGTGTCTGTTTGGTACCAAATGATTCTGTAATCAATGTACTATTAAAATGTATTATCGATGAATTTTTGGCTCGTCTTTAAATATTAGAAATCGATACTTTTTTCCCGCTGATTCCATGCGACGCAATCTTATTTTAAGTATATCAAGTTAAAAAATTTGTACGCTGTTGTCTGGTTGGTACCAAAAGATTCTGTAATCAATATACTATTAAAATGTATAATCGATGAATTTTTGGCTCGTCTGAAAATATTGGAATTCGATACTTTTTACCGCTGACCCTGTGCGACGCATCCTTATTTTATGTTTATCGTATTAAAAAATTTGTACGCTGGTGTCTGCATGGGAGCAAAAGATTCTGTACACAATGTACTATTAAAATGTATAATCGATGAATTTTTGGCTCGTCTTAAAATATTAGAAATTGATACATTTATGCCGCTGACCCTATGCGACGCATCCTTAATTTTTGTATTACAAATGAAAAAGTTTGTACGATGTTGTCTGCTTGGTACCAAAAGATTCTGTAATCAATGTACTATTAAAATGTATAATCGATGAATTTTTGGCTCGTCTTAAAATATTAGAAATCGATACTTTTTTACCGCTGATCCTATGCGACGCATCCTTATTTTATGTTTATCGTATTATAAAATTTGTACGCTGGTGTCTGCATGGTACCAAAAGATTCTGTACACAATGTACTATTAAAATGTATAATCGATGAATTTTTGGCTCGTCTTAAAATATTGGAATTCGATACTTTTTACCGCTGACCCTGTGCGACGCATCCTTATTTTATGTTTATCGTATTAAAAAATTTGTACGCTGGTGTCTGCATGGTACCAAAAGATTCTGTACACAATGTACTATTAAAATGTATAATCGATGAATTTTTGGCTCGTCTTAAAATATTAGAAATTGATACATTTATGCCGCTGATCCTATGCGACGCATCCTTAATTTTTGTATTACAAATGAAAAAGTTTGTACGCTGTTGTCTGCTTGGTACCAAAAGATTCTGTAATCAATGTACTATTAAAATGTATAATCGATGAATTTTTGGCTCGTCTTAAAATATTAGAAATCGATACTTTTTTACCGCTGATCCTATGCGACGCATCCTTATTTTATGTTTATCGTATTATAAAATTTGTACGCTGGTGTCTGCATGGTACCAAAAGATTCTGTAATCAATGTACTATTAAAATGTATAATCGATGAATTTTTGGCTCGTCTTAAAATATTGGAATTCGATACTTTTTACCGCTGACCCTGTGCGACGCATCCTTATTTTATGTTTATCGTATTAAAAAATTTGTACGCTGGTGTCTGCATGGTACCAAAAGATTCTGTACACAATGTACTATTAAAATGTATAATCGATGAATTTTTGGCTCGTCTTAAAATATTAGAAATTGATACATTTATGCCGCTGACCCTATGCGACGCATCCTTAATTTTTGTATAGCAAATGAAAAAGTTTGTACGCTGTTGTCTGCTTGGTACCAAAAGATTCTGTAATCAATGTACTATTAAAATGTATAATCGATGAATTTTTGGCTCGTCTTAAAATATTAGAAATCGATACTTTTTTGACGCGGACCCTGTGCGACGCATCCTTATTTTATGTTTATCGTATTAAAAAATTTGTACGCTGGTGTCTGTTTGGTACCAAATGATTCTGTAATCAATGTACTATTAAAATGTATAATCGATGAATTTTTGGCTCGTCTTTAAATATTAGAAATCGATACTTTTTTACCGCTGATTCCATGCGACGCAATCTTATTTTAAGTATATCAAGTTAAAAAATTTGTACGCTGTTGTCTGGTTGGTACCAAAAGATTCTGTAATCAATATACTATTAAAATGTATAATCGATGAATTTTTGGCTCGTCTTAAAATATTGGAATTCGATACTTTTTACCGCTGACCCTGTGCGACGCATCCTTATTTTATGTTTATCGTATTAAAAAATTTGTACGCTGGTGTCTGCATGGGACCAAAAGATTCTGTACACAATGTACTATTAAAATGTATAATCGATGAATTTTTGGCTCGTCTTAAAATATTAGAAATTGATACATTTATGCCGCTGACCCTATGCGACGCATCCTTAATTTTTGTATTACAAATGAAAAAGTTTGTACGCTGTTGTCTGCTTGGTACCAAAAGATTCTGTAATCAATGTACTATTAAAATGTATAATCGATGAATTTTTGGCTCGTCTTAAAATATTAGAAATCGATACTTTTTTACCGCTGATCCTATGCGACGCATCCTTATTTTATGTTTATCGTATTATAAAATTTGTACGCTGGTGTCTGCATGGTACCAAAAGATTCTGTAATCAATGTACTATTAAAATGTATAATCGATGAATTTTTGGCTCGTCTTAAAATATTGGAATTCGATACTTTTTACCGCTGACCCTGTGCGACGCATCCTTATTTTATGTTTATCGTATTAAAAAATTTGTACGCTGGTGTCTGCATGGTACCAAAAGATTCTGTACACAATGTACTATTAAAATGTATAATCGATGAATTTTTGGCTCGTCTTAAAATATTAGAAATTGATACATTTATGCCGCTGACCCTATGCGACGCATCCTTAATTTTTGTATAGCAAATGAAAAAGTTTGTACGCTGTTGTCTGCTTGGTACCAAAAGATTCTGTAATCAATGTACTATTAAAATGTATAATCGATGAATTTTTGGCTCGTCTTAAAATATTAGAAATGGATACTTTTTTACCGCTGATCCTATGCGACGCATCCTTATTTTATGTTTATCGTATTAAAAAATTTGTACGCTGGTGTCTGTTTGGTACCAAATGATTCTGTAATCAATGTACTATTAAAATGTATAATCGATGAATTTTTGGCTCGTCTTTAAATATTAGAAATCGATACTTTTTTGACGCGGACCCTGTGCGACGCATCCTTATTTTATGTTTATCGTATTAAAAAATTTGTACGCTGGTGTCTGTTTGGTACCAAATGATTCTGTAATCAATGTACTATTAAAATGTATTATCGATGAATTTTTGGCTCGTCTTTAAATATTAGAAATCGATACTTTTTTACCGCTGATTCCATGCGACGCAATCTTATTTTAAGTATATCAAGTTAAAAAATTTGTACGCTGTTGTCTGGTTGGTACCAAAAGATTCTGTAATCAATATACTATTAAAATGTATAATCGATGAATTTTTGGCTCGTCTTAAAATATTGGAATTCGATACTTTTTACCGCTGACCCTGTGCGACGCATCCTTATTTTATGTTTATCGTATTAAAAAATTTGTACGCTGGTGTCTGCATGGTACCAAAAGATTCTGTACACAATGTACTATTAAAATGTATAATCGATGAATTTTTGGCTCGTCTTAAAATATTAGAAATTGATACATTTATGCCGCTGACCCTATGCGACGCATCCTTAATTTTTGTATTACAAATGAAAAAGTTTGTACGCTGTTGTCTGCTTGGTACCAAAAGATTCTGTAATCAATGTACTATTAAAATGTATAATCGATGAATTTTTGGCTCGTCTTAAAATATTAGAAATCGATACTTTTTTACCGCTGATCCTATGCGACGCATCCTCATTTTATGTTTATCGTATTAAAAAATTTGTACGCTGGTGTCTGTTTGGTACCAAATGATTCTGTAATCAATGTACTATTAAAATGTATTATCGATGAATTTTTGGCTCGTCTTTAAATATTAGAAATCGATACTTTTTTACCGCTGATTCCATGCGACGCAATCTTATTTTAAGTATATCAAGTTAAAAAATTTGTACGCTGTTGTCTGGTTGGTACCAAAAGATTCTGTAATCAATATACTATTGAAATGTATAATCGATGAATTTTTGGCTCGTCTTAAAATATTGGAATTCGATACTTTTTACCGCTGACCCTGTGCGACGCATCCTTATTTTATGTTTATCGTATTAAAAAATTTGTACGCTGGTGTCTGCATGGTACCAAAAGATTCTGTACACAATGTACTATTAAAATGTATAATCGATGAATTTTTGGCTCGTCTTAAAATATTAGAAATTGATACTTTTTACCGCTGACCCTGTGCGACGCATCCTTATTTTATGTTTATCGTATTAAAAAATTTGTACGCTGGTGTCTGTTTGGTACCAAATGATTCTGTAATCAATGTACTATTAAAATGTATTATCGATGAATTTTTGGCTCGTCTTTAAATATTAGAAATCGATACTTTTTTACCGCTGATTCCATGCGACGCAATCTTATTTTAAGTATATCAAGTTAAAAAATTTGTACGCTGTTGTCTGGTTGGTACCAAAAGATTCTGTAATCAATATACTATTAAAATGTATAATCGATGAATTTTTGGCTCGTCTTAAAATATTGGAATTCGATACTTTTTACCGCTGACCCTGTGCGACGCATCCTTAATTTTTGTATAGCAAATGAAAAAGTTTGTACGCTGTTGTCTGCTTGGTACCAAAAGATTCTGTACACAATGTACTATTAAAATGTATAATCGATGAATTTTTGGCTCGTCTTAAATTATTAGAAATTGATACATTTATGCCGCTGACCCTATGCGACGCATCCTTAATTTTTGTATAGCAAATGAAAAAGTTTGTACGCTGTTGTCTGCTTGGTACCAAAAGATTCTGTAATCAATGTACTATTAAAATGTATAATCGATGAATTTTTGGCTCGTCTTAAAATATTAGAAATCGATACTTTTTTACCGCTGATCCTATGCGACGCATCCTTATTTTATGTTTATCGTATTAAAAAATTTGTACGCTGGTGTCTGCATGGTACCAAAAGATTCTGTAATCAATGTACTATTAAAATATATAATCGATGAATTTTTGGCTCGTGTTAAAATATTAGAAATCGATACTTTTTTGACGCGGACCCTGTGTGACGCATCCTTATTTTATGTTTATCGTATTAAAAAATTTGTACGCTGGTGTCTGCATGGTACCAAAAGATTCTGTAATTAATGTACTATTAAAATGTATAATCGATGAATTTTTGGCTCGTCTTAAAATATTGTAAATCGATACTTTTTACCGCTGATCCTGTGCGACGCATCCTTATTTTATGTTTATCGTATTAAAAAATTTGTACGCTGGTGTCTGCATGGTACCAAAAGATTCTGTAATCAATGTACTATTAAAATGTATAATCGATGAATTTTTGGCTCGTCTTAAAATATTAGAAATTGATACATTTATGCCGCTGACCCTATGCGACGCATCCTTAATTTTTGTATAGCAAATGAAAAAGTTTGTACGCTGTTGTCTGCTTGGTACCAAAAGATTCTGTAATCAATGTACTATTAAAATGTATAATCGATCAATTTTTGGCTCGTCTTAAAATATTAGAAATCGATACTTTTTTACCGCTGATCCTATGCGACGCATCCTCATTTTATGTTTATCGTATTAAAAAATTTGTACGCTGGTGTCTGTTTGGTACCAAATTATTCTGTAATCAATGTACTATTAAAATGTATAATCGATGAATTTTTGGCTCGTCTTAAAATATTAGAAATTGATACATTTATGCCGCTGACCCTATGCGACGCATCCTTAATTTTTGTATTACAAATGAAAAAGTTTGTACGCTGTTGTCTGCTTGGTACCAAAAGATTCTGTAATCAATGTACTATTAAAATGTATAATCGATGAATTTTTGGCTCGTCTTAAAATATTAGAAATCGATACTTTTTTACCGCTGATCCTATGCGACGCATCCTCATTTTATGTTTATCGTATTAAAAAATTTGTACGCTGGTGTCTGTTTGGTACCAAATGATTCTGTAATCAATGTACTATTAAAATGTATAATCGATGAATTTTTGGCTCGTCTTAAAATATTAGAAATCGATACTTTTTTACCGCTGATCCTATGCGACGCATCCTTATTTTATGTTTATCGTATTATAAAATTTGTACGCTGGTGTCTGCATGGTACCAAAAGATTCTGTAATCAATGTACTATTAAAATGTATAATCGATGAATTTTTGGCTCGTCTTAAAATATTGGAATTCGATACTTTTTACCGCTGACCCTGTGCGACGCATCCTTATTTTATGTTTATCGTATTAAAAAATTTGTACGCTGGTGTCTGCATGGTACCAAAAGATTCTGTACACAATGTACTATTAAAATGTATAATCGATGAATTTTTGGCTCGTCTTAAAATATTAGAAATTGATACATTTATGCCGCTGACCCTATGCGACGCATCCTTAATTTTTGTATAGCAAATGAAAAAGTTTGTACGCTGTTGTCTGCTTGGTACCAAAAGATTCTGTAATCAATGTACTATTAAAATGTATAATCGATGAATTTTTGGCTCGTCTTAAAATATTAGAAAACGATACTTTTTTACCGCTGATCCTATGCGACGCATCCTCATTTTATGTTTATCGTATTAAAAAATTTGTACGCTGGTGTCTGTTTGGTACCAAATGATTCTGTAATCAATGTACTATTAAAATGTATAATCGATGAATTTTTGGCTCGTCTTTAAATATTAGAAATCGATACTTTTTTACCGCTGATCCCATGCGATGCAATCTTATTTTATGTTTATCGTATTAAAAAATTTGTACGCTGGTGTCTGCATGGTACCAAAAGATTCTGTACACAATGTACTATTAAAATGTATAATCGATGAATTTTTGGCTCGTCTTAAAATATTAGAAATTGATACTTTTTACCGCTGACCCTGTGCGACGCATCCTTATTTTATGTTTATCGTATTAAAAAATTTGTACGCTGGTGTCTGTTTGGTACCAAATGATTCTGTAATCAATGTACTATTAAAATGTATTATCGATGAATTTTTGGCTCGTCTTTAAATATTAGAAATCGATACTTTTTTACCGCTGATTCCATGCGACGCAATCTTATTTTAAGTATATCAAGTTAAAAAATTTGTACGCTGTTGTCTGGTTGGTACCAAAAGATTCTGTAATCAATATACTATTGAAATGTATAATCGATGAATTTTTGGCTCGTCTTAAAATATTGGAATTCGATACTTTTTACCGCTGACCCTGTGCGACGCATCCTTATTTTATGTTTATCGTATTAAAAAATTTGTACGCTGGTGTCTGCATGGTACCAAAAGATTCTGTACACAATGTACTATTAAAATGTATAATCGATGAATTTTTGGCTCGTCTTAAAATATTAGAAATTGATACTTTTTACCGCTGACCCTGTGCGACGCATCCTTATTTTATGTTTATCGTATTAAAAAATTTGTACGCTGGTGTCTGTTTGGTACCAAATGATTCTGTAATCAATGTACTATTAAAATGTATTATCGATGAATTTTTGGCTCGTCTTTAAATATTAGAAATCGATACTTTTTTACCGCTGATTCCATGCGACGCAATCTTATTTTAAGTATATCAAGTTAAAAAATTTGTACACTGTTGTCTGGTTGGTACCAAAAGATTCTGTAATCAATATACTATTAAAATGTATAATCGATGAATTTTTGGCTCGTCTTAAAATATTGGAATTCGATACTTTTTACCGCTGACCCTGTGCGACGCATCCTTAATTTTTGTATAGCAAATGAAAAAGTTTGTACGCTGTTGTCTGCTTGGTACCAAACGATTCTGTACACAATGTACTATTAAAATGTATAATCGATGAATTTTTGGCTCGTCTTAAAATATTGGAATTCGATACTTTTTACCGCTGACCCTGTGCGACGCATCCTTAATTTTTGTATAGCAAATGAAAAAGTTTGTACGCTGTTGTCTGCTTGGTACCAAAAGATTCTGTACACAATGTACTATTAAAATGTATAATCGATGAATTTTTGGCTCGTCTTAAATTATTAGAAATTGATACATTTATGCCGCTGACCCTATGCGACGCATCCTTAATTTTTGTATAGCAAATGAAAAAGTTTGTACGCTGTTGTCTGCTTGGTACCAAAAGATTCTGTAATCAATGTACTATTAAAATGTATAATCGATGAATTTTTGGCTCGTCTTAAAATATTAGAAATCGATACTTTTTTACCGCTGATCCTATGCGACGCATCCTTATTTTATGTTTATCGTATTAAAAAATTTGTACGCTGGTGTCTGCATGGTACCAAAAGATTCTGTAATCAATGTACTATTAAAATATATAATCGATGAATTTTTGGCTCGTGTTAAAATATTAGAAATCGATACTTTTTTGACGCGGACCCTGTGCGACGCATCCTTATTTTATGTTTATCGTATTAAAAAATTTGTACGCTGGTGTCTGCATGGTACCAAAAGATTCTGTAATTAATGTACTATTAAAATGTATAATCGATGAATTTTTGGCTCGTCTTAAAATATTGGAAATCGATACTTTTTACCGCTGATCCTGTGCGACGCATCCTTATTTTATGTTTATCGTATTATAAAATTTGTACGCTGGTGTCTGCATGGTACCAAAAGATTCTGTAATCAATGTACTATTAAAATGTATAATCGATGAATTTTTGGCTCGTCTTAAAATATTGGAATTCGATACTTTTTACCGCTGACCCTGTGCGACGCATCCTTATTTTATGTTTATCGTATTAAAAAATTTGTACGCTGGTGTCTGCATGGTACCAAAAGATTCTGTACACAATGTACTATTAAAATGTATAATCGATGAATTTTTGGCTCGTCTTAAAATATTAGAAATTGATACATTTATGCCGCTGACCCTATGCGACGCATCCTTAATTTTTGTATAGCAAATGAAAAAGTTTGTACGCTGTTGTCTGCTTGGTACCAAAAGATTCTGTAATCAATGTACTATTAAAATGTATAATCGATCAATTTTTGGCTCGTCTTAAAATATTAGAAATCGATACTTTTTTACCGCTGATCCTATGCGACGCATCCTCATTTTATGTTTATCGTATAAAAAAATTTGTACGCTGGTGTCTGTTTGGTACCAAATGATTCTGTAATCAATGTACTATTAAAATGTATAATCGATGAATTTTTGGCTCGTCTTTAAATATTAGAAATCGATACTTTTTTACCGCTGATCCCATGCGATGCAATCTTATTTTATGTTTATCGTATTAAAAAATTTGTACGCTGGTGTCTGCATGGTACCAAAAGATTCTGTACACAATGTACTATTAAAATGTATAATCGATGAATTTTTGGCTCGTCTTAAAATATTAGAAATTGATACTTTTTACCGCTGACCCTGTGCGACGCATCCTTATTTTATGTTTATCGTATTAAAAAATTTGTACGCTGGTGTCTGTTTGGTACCAAATGATTCTGTAATCAATGTACTATTAAAATGTATTATCGATGAATTTTTGGCTCGTCTTTAAATATTAGAAATCGATACTTTTTTACCGCTGATTCCATGCGACGCAATCTTATTTTAAGTATATCAAGTTAAAAAATTTGTACGCTGTTGTCTGGTTGGTACCAAAAGATTCTGTAATCAATATACTATTGAAATGTATAATCGATGAATTTTTGGCTCGTCTTAAAATATTGGAATTCGATACTTTTTACCGCTGACCCTGTGCGACGCATCCTTATTTTATGTTTATCGTATTAAAAAATTTGTACGCTGGTGTCTGCATGGTACCAAAAGATTCTGTACACAATGTACTATTAAAATGTATAATCGATGAATTTTTGGCTCGTCTTAAAATATTAGAAATTGATACTTTTTACCGCTGACCCTGTGCGACGCATCCTTATTTTATGTTTATCGTATTAAAAAATTTGTACGCTGGTGTCTGTTTGGTACCAAATGATTCTGTAATCAATGTACTATTAAAATGTATTATCGATGAATTTTTGGCTCGTCTTTAAATATTAGAAATCGATACTTTTTTACCGCTGATTCCATGCGACGCAATCTTATTTTAAGTATATCAAGTTAAGAAATTTGTACGCTGTTGTCTGGTTGGTACCAAAAGATTCTGTAATCAATATACTATTAAAATGTATAATCGATGAATTTTTGGCTCGTCTTAAAATATTGGAATTCGATACTTTTTACCGCTGACCCTGTGCGACGCATCCTTAATTTTTGTATAGCAAATGAAAAAGTTTGTACGCTGGTGTCTGCATGGTACCAAAAGATTCTGTAATCAATGTACTATTAAAATATATAATCGATGAATTTTTGGCTCGTGTTAAAATATTAGAAATCGATACTTTTTTGACGCGGACCCTGTGTGACGCATCCTTATTTTATGTTTATCGTATTAAAAAATTTGTACGCTGGTGTCTGCATGGTACCAAAAGATTCTGTAATTAATGTACTATTAAAATGTATAATCGATGAATTTTTGGCTCGTCTTAAAATATTGTAAATCGATACTTTTTACCGCTGATCCTGTGCGACGCATCCTTATTTTATGTTTATCGTATTAAAAAATTTGTACGCTGGTGTCTGCATGGTACCAAAAGATTCTGTAATCAATGTACTATTAAAATGTATAATCGATGAATTTTTGGCTCGTCTTAAAATATTAGAAATCGATACTTTTTTACCGCTGATCCTATGCGACGCATCCTTATTTTATGTTTATCGTATTAAAAAATTTGTACGCTGGTGTCTGCATGGTACCAAAAGATTCTGTAATCAATGTACTATTAAAATATATAATCGATGAATTTTTGGCTCGTGTTAAAATATTAGAAATCGATACTTTTTTGACGCGGACCCTGTGCGACGCATCCTTATTTTATGTTTATCGTATTAAAAAATTTGTACGCTGGTGTCTGCATGGTACCAAAAGATTCTGTAATTAATGTACTATTAAAATGTATAATCGATGAATTTTTGGCTCGTCTTAAAATATTAGAAATTGATACTTTTTACCGCTGACCCTGTGCGACGCATCCTTATTTTATGTTTATCGTATTAAAAAATTTGTACGCTGGTGTCTGTTTGGTACCAAATGATTCTGTAATCAATGTACTATTAAAATGTATTATCGATGAATTTTTGGCTCGTCTTTAAATATTAGAAATCGATACTTTTTTACCGCTGATTCCATGCGACGCAATCTTATTTTAAGTATATCAAGTTAAAAAATTTGTACGCTGTTGTCTGGTTGGTACCAAAAGATTCTGTAATCAATATACTATTGAAATGTATAATCGATGAATTTTTGGCTCGTCTTAAAATATTGGAATTCGATACTTTTTACCGCTGACCCTGTGCGACGCATCCTTATTTTATGTTTATCGTATTAAAAAATTTGTACGCTGGTGTCTGCATGGTACCAAAAGATTCTGTACACAATGTACTATTAAAATGTATAATCGATGAATTTTTGGCTCGTCTTAAAATATTAGAAATTGATACTTTTTACCGCTGACCCTGTGCGACGCATCCTTATTTTATGTTTATCGTATTAAAAAATTTGTACGCTGGTGTCTGTTTGGTACCAAATGATTCTGTAATCAATGTACTATTAAAATGTATTATCGATGAATTTTTGGCTCGTCTTTAAATATTAGAAATCGATACTTTTTTACCGCTGATTCCATGCGACGCAATCTTATTTTAAGTATATCAAGTTAAGAAATTTGTACGCTGTTGTCTGGTTGGTACCAAAAGATTCTGTAATCAATATACTATTAAAATGTATAATCGATGAATTTTTGGCTCGTCTTAAAATATTGGAATTCGATACTTTTTACCGCTGACCCTGTGCGACGCATCCTTAATTTTTGTATAGCAAATGAAAAAGTTTGTACGCTGGTGTCTGCATGGTACCAAAAGATTCTGTAATCAATGTACTATTAAAATATATAATCGATGAATTTTTGGCTCGTGTTAAAATATTAGAAATCGATACTTTTTTGACGCGGACCCTGTGTGACGCATCCTTATTTTATGTTTATCGTATTAAAAAATTTGTACGCTGGTGTCTGCATGGTACCAAAAGATTCTGTAATTAATGTACTATTAAAATGTATAATCGATGAATTTTTGGCTCGTCTTAAAATATTGTAAATCGATACTTTTTACCGCTGATCCTGTGCGACGCATCCTTATTTTATGTTTATCGTATTAAAAAATTTGTACGCTGGTGTCTGCATGGTACCAAAAGATTCTGTAATCAATGTACTATTAAAATGTATAATCGATGAATTTTTGGCTCGTCTTAAAATATTAGAAATTGATACATTTATGCCGCTGACCCTATGCGACGCATCCTTAATTTTTGTATAGCAAATGAAAAAGTTTGTACGCTGTTGTCTGCTTGGTACCAAAAGATTCTGTAATCAATGTACTATTAAAATGTATAATCGATCAATTTTTGGCTCGTCTTAAAATATTAGAAATCGATACTTTTTTACCGCTGATCCTATGCGACGCATCCTCATTTTATGTTTATCGTATTAAAAAATTTGTACGCTGGTGTCTGTTTGGTACCAAATGATTCTGTAATCAATGTACTATTAAAATGTATAATCGATGAATTTTTGGCTCGTCTTTAAATATTAGAAATCGATACTTTTTTACCGCTGATCCCATGCGATGCAATCTTATTTTATGTTTATCGTATTAAAAAATTTGTACGCTGGTGTCTGCATGGTACCAAAAGATTCTGTACACAATGTACTATTAAAATGTATAATCGATGAATTTTTGGCTCGTCTTAAAATATTAGAAATTGATACTTTTTACCGCTGACCCTGTGCGACGCATCCTTATTTTATGTTTATCGTATTAAAAAATTTGTACGCTGGTGTCTGTTTGGTACCAAATGATTCTGTAATCAATGTACTATTAAAATGTATTATCGATGAATTTTTGGCTCGTCTTTAAATATTAGAAATCGATACTTTTTTACCGCTGATTCCATGCGACGCAATCTTATTTTAAGTATATCAAGTTAAAAAATTTGTACGCTGTTGTCTGGTTGGTACCAAAAGATTCTGTAATCAATATACTATTGAAATGTATAATCGATGAATTTTTGGCTCGTCTTAAAATATTGGAATTCGATACTTTTTACCGCTGACCCTGTGCGACGCATCCTTATTTTATGTTTATCGTATTAAAAAATTTGTACGCTGGTGTCTGCATGGTACCAAAAGATTCTGTACACAATGTACTATTAAAATGTATAATCGATGAATTTTTGGCTCGTCTTAAAATATTAGAAATTGATACTTTTTACCGCTGACCCTGTGCGACGCATCCTTATTTTATGTTTATCGTATTAAAAAATTTGTACGCTGGTGTCTGTTTGGTACCAAATGATTCTGTAATCAATGTACTATTAAAATGTATTATCGATGAATTTTTGGCTCGTCTTTAAATATTAGAAATCGATACTTTTTTACCGCTGATTCCATGCGACGCAATCTTATTTTAAGTATATCAAGTTAAAAAATTTGTACGCTGTTGTCTGGTTGGTACCAAAAGATTCTGTAATCAATATACTATTAAAATGTATAATCGATGAATTTTTGGCTCGTCTTAAAATATTGGAATTCGATACTTTTTACCGCTGACCCTGTGCGACGCATCCTTAATTTTTGTATAGCAAATGAAAAAGTTTGTACGCTGTTGTCTGCTTGGTACCAAAAGATTCTGTACACAATGTACTATTAAAATGTATAATCGATGAATTTTTGGCTCGTCTTAAAATATTAGAAATTGATACATTTATGCCGCTGACCCTATGCGACGCATCCTTAATTTTTGTATAGCAAATGAAAAAGTTTGTACGCTGTTGTCTGCTTGGTACCAAAAGATTCTGTAATCAATGTACTATTAAAATGTATAATCGATGAATTTTTGGCTCGTCTTAAAATATTAGAAATCGATACTTTTTTACCGCTGATCCTATGCGACGCATCCTCATTTTATGTTTATCGTATTAAAAAATTTGTACGCTGGTGTCTGTTTGGTACCAAATGATTCTGTAATCAATGTACTATTAAAATGTATAATCGATGAATTTTTGGCTCGTCTTTAAATATTAGAAATCGATACTTTTTTACCGCTGATCCCATGCGATGCAATCTTATTTTATGTTTATCGTATTAAAAAATTTGTACGCTGGTGTCTGCATGGTACCAAAAGATTCTGTACACAATGTACTATTAAAATGTATAATCGATGAATTTTTGGCTCGTCTTAAAATATTAGAAATTGATACTTTTTACCGCTGACCCTGTGCGACGCATCCTTATTTTATGTTTATCGTATTAAAAAATTTGTACGCTGGTGTCTGTTTGGTACCAAATGATTCTGTAATCAATGTACTATTAAAATGTATAATCGATGAATTTTTGGCTCGTCTTTAAATATTAGAAATCGATACTTTTTTACCGCTGATCCCATGCGATGCAATCTTATTTTATGTTTATCGTATTAAAAAATTTGTACGCTGGTGTCTGCATGGTACCAAAAGATTCTGTACACAATGTACTATTAAAATGTATAATCGATGAATTTTTGGCTCGTCTTAAAATATTAGAAATTGATACTTTTTACCGCTGACCCTGTGCGACGCATCCTTATTTTATGTTTATCGTATTAAAAAATTTGTACGCTGGTGTCTGTTTGGTACCAAATGATTCTGTAATCAATGTACTATTAAAATGTATTATCGATGAATTTTTGGCTCGTCTTTAAATATTAGAAATCGATACTTTTTTACCGCTGATTCCATGCGACGCAATCTTATTTTAAGTATATCAAGTTAAAAAATTTGTACGCTGTTGTCTGGTTGGTACCAAAAGATTCTGTAATCAATATACTATTGAAATGTATAATCGATGAATTTTTGGCTCGTCTTAAAATATTGGAATTCGATACTTTTTACCGCTGACCCTGTGCGACGCATCCTTATTTTATGTTTATCGTATTAAAAAATTTGTACGCTGGTGTCTGCATGGTACCAAAAGATTCTGTACACAATGTACTATTAAAATGTATAATCGATGAATTTTTGGCTCGTCTTAAAATATTAGAAATTGATACTTTTTACCGCTGACCCTGTGCGACGCATCCTTATTTTATGTTTATCGTATTAAAAAATTTGTACGCTGGTGTCTGTTTGGTACCAAATGATTCTGTAATCAATGTACTATTAAAATGTATTATCGATGAATTTTTGGCTCGTCTTTAAATATTAGAAATCGATACTTTTTTACCGCTGATTCCATGCGACGCAATCTTATTTTAAGTATATCAAGTTAAAAAATTTGTACGCTGTTGTCTGGTTGGTACCAAAAGATTCTGTAATCAATATACTATTAAAATGTATAATCGATGAATTTTTGGCTCGTCTTAAAATATTGGAATTCGATACTTTTTACCGCTGACCCTGTGCGACGCATCCTTAATTTTTGTATAGCAAATGAAAAAGTTTGTACGCTGTTGTCTGCTTGGTACCAAAAGATTCTGTACACAATGTACTATTAAAATGTATAATCGATGAATTTTTGGCTCGTCTTAAAATATTAGAAATTGATACATTTATGCCGCTGACCCTATGCGACGCATCCTTAATTTTTGTATAGCAAATGAAAAAGTTTGTACGCTGTTGTCTGCTTGGTACCAAAAGATTCTGTAATCAATGTACTATTAAAATGTATAATCGATGAATTTTTGGCTCGTCTTAAAATATTAGAAATCGATACTTTTTTACCGCTGATCCTATGCGACGCATCCTTATTTTATGTTTATCGTATTAAAAAATTTGTACGCTGGTGTCTGCATGGTACCAAAAGATTCTGTAATCAATGTACTATTAAAATATATAATCGATGAATTTTTGGCTCGTGTTAAAATATTAGAAATCGATACTTTTTTGACGCGGACCCTGTGCGACGCATCCTTATTTTATGTTTATCGTATTAAAAAATTTGTACGCTGGTGTCTGCATGGTACCAAAAGATTCTGTAATTAATGTACTATTAAAATGTATAATCGATGAATTTTTGGCTCGTCTTAAAATATTGGAAATCGATACTTTTTACCGCTGATCCTGTGCGACGCATCCTTATTTTATGTTTATCGTATTAAAAAATTTGTACGCTGGTGTCTGCATGGTACCAAAAGATTCTGTAATCAATGTACTATTAAAATATATAATCGATGAATTTTTGGCTCGTGTTAAAATATTAGAAATCGATACTTTTTTGACGCGGACCCTGTGCGACGCATCCTTATTTTATGTTTATCGTATTAAAAAATTTGTACGCTGGTGTCTGCATGGTACCAAAAGATTCTGTAATTAATGTACTATTAAAATGTATAATCGATGAATTTTTGGCTCGTCTTAAAATATTGGAAATCGATACTTTTTACCGCTGATCCTGTGCGACGCATCCTTATTTTATGTTTATCGTATTAAAAAATTTGTACGCTGATGTCTGCATGGTACCAAAAGATTCTGTAATCAATGTACTATTAAAATGTATAATCGATGAATTTTTGGCTCGTCTTAAAATATTAGAAATTGATACATTTATGCCGCTGATCCTATGCGACGCATCCTTAATTTATGTATAGCAAATGAAAAAGTTTGTATGCTGTTGTCTGCTTGGTACCAAAAGATTCTGTAATCAATGTACTATTAAAATGTATAATCGATGAATTTTTGGCTCGTCTTAAAATATTAGAAATCGATACTTTTTTGCCGCTGACCCTATCCGTCGCATCCTTATTTTATGTTTATCATATTAAAAAATTTGTACGCTGGTGTCTGCATGGTACCAAAAGATGAAAAGATAAATATTATAATTGTTGTATAATATGTAATTAACGTACAAGCTGTGGATCGAGAATGCGCTACGAATAATTCGAAACATCATTCTATCTTTGTTCCATATTAGTAGCACATTTTCGACCGCAGCTTATATGTATTGTTGAAGGAAATAAATGGCGCGCGCGAAGCGCGCGCTTTGTAGTGTTCTAGTTTTAATAAAATCTCCATTACTTCGCCACTAAAATATTTATTATTTTCTTTTCGTAAATTAAATTTTCCATTATTTTATCAATTTATGATACATTTAAATATTTTAATTTAGTTGAAACTTTTATGTTATATAAACTTGTTTTTTCTCGTAAAGGAAACCGAATATAACACAAGATAACACAAGATAAAAACATTTTTTTGTATAAATAAATGTTATCAATAAAAATTATAAATATATATATATTTAGTGCATGCTTCAGAGATTTAGAACTATTTGTAAGTGGAAAATAGATGAATATATATGTATATGTATGCATAAAGATATCAAACAGGTCAAAAAGATTGGAGGTCGTAAAGATAGATCTCATTTTCTGGCTCGATCAGACTCGACGTTGCTGGATGTGAAAAATGGCGCATATAATAAGATCGAAACTTATGCTCTTATCATTGAAATATGCTAATCGTGTCGCGCCGCGTATATCCGTGCCCTTAAAATATCAACGATTGTGTTTCCACACCAGCAGAATTCTCGACGGTATGATATTTATTCATGAACGATGACTTTTTGCCTACAATGTCAATCTCGATTTGGAGGTTATCTTCTTCAAAAGATTAACATTTGATTGACAGAATCTGTGAGAAATAAAGTCGTCTCGTTTGTGACGTAGATGCAAAAAAAAAAGAAAAAAAAAAAAGAATATGAAAAATATATTTGCGATACAATATTTCATATAAATCTTTTTTAGTGCTTGATATAAATAAATTTCTCTGCACTCTTGATTATGCAATCAAATGTTTAATTTATATATATTGTTAAGGATATCTGTTCCTACGTTTTTACAATGACACGTTGACAAAAAGAGATATTTTCCTTTCAGTGAAGGGAAAAGAACTACTAATGCCTTCTCTATCGCCTACTATGGAATCTGGTACTATAGTAAAATGGTTTAAAAAAGAAGGCGATACTATTAACCCTGGCGATGCTATTGCGGATATTCAGACTGACAAAGCTATTGTCACTATGGAAGTTGACGACGAAGGTGTATTAGCCAAAATAATTGTAAGTCAATGCAGTAACAGATAAATCATGTTGAAGGAAATTGCGTACAAATTTATATTAAATGTATTGTTTAGGTACCTGAAGGAACAAATAATATCAAGGTAGGAACTCTGATAGCTCTCACTGTTGAAGTTGACGAAGATTGGAAAACGGTGGAAATGCCAGACAGATCAGTGGAAACCCCTCCAGCGGCGGCGGCAGCAACTCCCGCTGAAGCAAGCCCAGCTGTTCCAAAAGTTGAAGCACCACCACCTGGCCAGTATGATCCTTTAATGAGCGCATTAGGTTATAATTTGCTTCAAAAAGTAATATTGAAGTCATGCTTGTATTTTTACATGCTTGAAAGTCTCAAGATTATAGCATCAAATTGCTATTGAATTATTCATCTGTAATTTTCAGACAAAACATTCCTATGCCTGCCCTTTCACCGACTATGACGACGGGTACAATCGTAAAATGGCTGAAGAAAGAAGGTGATGAAATACAGCCGGGCGATGCATTAGCAGACATACAGACAGATAAAGCCATCATGACTTTTGAATTGGAGGAAGAAGGTGTACTTGCGAAAATTCTTGTACGTATTGAACTTTTTTATATCATGATATACAATTTTGCAAATAATATTTTTAAATTATTTGTTCCTTAAACTATTTTTGTTAGGTTCCAGAAGGATCTGAAGTAAAAATAGGACAATTGATAGCAGTTACAGTTGAAAAAGGAATGGATTGGAAACAGGCTGTTATCCCAACATCGACTAAACCAGATGCACCTGTGGCACCAAGTTCCGCTCAACCAACTGCAGCAATCAATGCAAGACCATCATCAAGTGGGCAGTATGTATATTGTGATTTCTTTTGTCATTTTATGTAGTTAAATTATTTTTACTTTTCTATCATTTTCAAATATAAATCATTTACAAATATAAATTGTTTACAAATATATATCATTTATATATATATACAAATTAAAAAAGCTTTATTTTTATGTATAATTACTTAACATATATCATGTAGAGTGTATGGTTTGGCGGTGAAAAGACTACTGGAGGAATATGGTCTGAATTCTGATTCAATCAAAGGTACTGGACGTACAAATCGTATATTGAAAAGCGACGTTCTTGCATACATTGAGGCACACAATATTAAAAAGGTTCCACCTAAATCCGGTAAATAACGCCATATAGATCTCAAATGCCAACCTTTTTAAAATAGCTGAGCTTTTATTTTATGGATATTTTTGCAGCATCGGCTCCAACAAAGACTGATAAAGCACGTCCTTCTAGTCCAACAAAAACGCCCGTCCCACCTGGTCAGCCATCTCCGTACAAAGATATCGAAGTATCCAATATTCGCGCAGTTATCGCTAAACGTCTTGGCGAATCAAAAGTACAGTATTACGAACATTTTTAATAAAATTTAATTATTTCATATTTAATTTAATTGAAGCAATTTTTCTCTTCCAGAGAAATATACCGCATTCTTATGCAATTATAGACATTACTATCGACAAGTTGATCGAGCTTCGTGGAAAACTAAAGACGGAGGACATAAATGTATCAATTAATGACTTTGTTACTAAGGCTGTTGCTCACGCGCTTCTTGAGTGTCCCGATATAAATACGTTATATGAAAATGAACAAGTTAGTACGATTCATTTGTTTAACATTGTAATATAATTGCGTAATATGTAATTCAATTACAATATAAATGATTATAATTAGGTTGTTCGAGTTCCAAAGGTGGACGTATGTGTAGCGGTCGCAATACCAGGAGGTCTTATTACACCAATAGTGTTCGATACTGCCACTAAAAATTTAGCAGATATCTCTAAAAATATTCGAGAATTAGCCGAAAAAGCAAAAAACGGACAACTCAAACCACACGAATTTCAAGGAGGAACATTCTCGTAAGTCTTAATCAAAAATACACAAAAGAGATCATAAAAAGTAGTTTTTGTAAGTAGTTTTTAATAAGTAAATTTTATTATGCAGAATTTCGAATTTGGGAATGTTTGGTATCAAGGAATTTTCAGCTGTTATTAATCCTCCGCAAACCGCTATTCTCGCTGTAGGCTCGGGACGCGAAGAACTGGGTAATTTTTTTTTTTTTTTTTACGAAAAATATTATGTGTGCAGCACTCTTTCTCTTTTAAAACTAATAATATATTTATCTTGTAGACTCTACGTTAGCAAAGGTAACAAAAATGACAGTGAAACTATCTTACGATAGAAGAGCCATCGATGAGGATCAAGCAGCTAATTTTCTGGCTATTGTGAGAGCAATGTTGGAAGATCCAGCTTTCCTTGTGGCTGGTAAGATACAGGCATCGAGGTATAAACGTGACGCGTATTAATTATTTTTAATAATTGAAAGTGTTTATTGCAAAAACAGCTTATTCTCTTGCTTGGATCAAGAGAATTAAATATCATTGTTTTTATGTAACAATGTTATTGTGCTTTTAAAAAAATTGAGATTTGGATAAAAAGGTGAAGCTTAATATTAATTTATACAATTGCATAATGTATATAATTGTTGGCTGTTTTTGAAATAAATAAAGGAATTAGTGAACATCAGTTATATTTTTCGCACAATGTTAAATATAAAAAGTTCGATTTATATGTAAACGTATTGCAAATAATATTATTTATTGTTGTTATCAAACTTTGTGAGACCTAAAGGTATAATTTATACATTTATACTGCCAAAGAAAAATATTTAGAACAGTCAATATTTTATGGATATATTCTCACATTTATGGTGTTTATTAATTAATAGTAGTAAAAACAAATTAAGAGTTAAATATTAATTTCTCCCATGAGATTGTCCAAACATACATTATTTTATAATCCAACAATGGTTAAATTACTCGAGATTAATATCAAAAGGTTTGAATGATAGAAAATAAGAATATTTATTTTATCTCCTGTATTTAGATCTTTGTAAATAGAACATTATGTAAGTTCTGTCTTTTGTAAATATTTGCAAATTATTGGCCCTATATATATATGAGATATAACAGATGAGAACCTTATAAATATGTACACAACACATTTTCCTAGTCAATGTTATCAAATATAAATACTTTTATTATAATTACTATAAATGTTAAAAAAATTTATATCCGGAAATTTTTAAAAAAATTTGTTGGCATATAAAGCATATAGTGTTTTTATTTGATTCATTTATTCATTTTATATGTGTGTATATATATATATATATATATATATATATATATATATAAAATTAAAGGCTGATTTGTATATAATCCGAGAATTTAAATAGAATTATCAATCTAATTTAAAGACGAATAAAAAGCATAAATTTACACATTTTGTAAACAAAATATTTATAGCCTAGGACCTAGGATATATGATATATATTGGTAAACATTAATTTTTTGCTTAACGTATAAAACAATAGTATGAATTTTGTACAAATATTTAATTTTTGTTATATATATAATTATAACATTATATTTTATCATCATCGGTAATATATTTTTATATGTGCCTCTTACACACTAATTAAAATCATATATGTTTGATAAGGCACAAATGTTCGAATATTATAGAATACTTTACAATACGTTCTTTTTATTACGTATTTTATTTTAACTTTATAAATATTTTTCTCAAAGTTTATGAAAATATATATGACGTACATACATATATATCATATATATTCTATAGGATATATATATATATACATATACATATATATATCCTATAAAAATTAAAATAACAAACGATAATGTATTCCTTATTGAAAATCGTGCAAACGATTACAATACTATTTAAATATATTTGCTTATCAGTACATGTTATTTTTTAACGCTCCACGGTTGATAAACAGTGCTTGGCCGCCTTATATTATGTAACATGTAGCAATTGTACTTTAAACTGTTGTCTTATAATTTGATATTTTTAGCATATGATAATTTTTCATAATATAATTTTTACGATACTTGTGGTGTAGAGCACAAAAAGTATAGTATAGTGTAACTTAACTTTCTTGCTTATCACAGTCGTGTGATTTTATGTATACTTGATATTAATGCTCAAATTATTTTTCTTAAATATCTAAACATTCATTCTTTAGAGTTTAGAGTAAACCTATTTTTACTTACGTATGCATTGCAATACAAATATTTTTTTGTAGAACACTAATTTATATACATATCGATTATAAAATAGCTATATGAATACAATATTTGGTTGAGCAATATTGCGCTCTTACACATACAAAAGTTTTCAAAAAGAATATATGTTATAAAAGTAGAGGTAAAATCTTACAAAATTATGTATCTCAATCTTACAAGAATGCATTGTACAATGCTTGTTGTGTCACACTCGATTCATAATACTTTTTAGACATTATTTGTCTCATAATATTAAACAATGTTGCTCAATTTCACGATATCATTTCTCAATTTAAAGATATAATTTCACACACAATCAATAATGATTTCTTGATATAAATGATAACGACATTTTGCTGTTTTTTTTTCTTTTTTTGTTTAAAAAAGAGCAAGGCTAAAATGTAATATTTTGTTTGTTGACAACAGAAATAATATAACTGATTCTAATATTGTCTTCCTTGTTATATACATCTTTTTAGTATTTCTGTTTCCACAATGGTCTATAAGTACAGTTTTAAGAAAAAAAATTATAAAATTCTGAAACATACATCTTTTTTATGCGATCAATGCTATAAAAATACAATATTTTAAATGTATATATTTCACTCATATCTCAAAAAAGATGTAAAAATTGCATTCTATTCACAATTCTTTGCAACTAGAATATCCTGTTGCTATTATTATTTTGATAGTATTAAATTTGTAATATAGTGCATTAGTATATTATTGGGCGAAAATATATCTGAATAAAATCTTAAATTATAATAAATTGTGTATATTGCACATAACAAGATAGAGGACTGTTATTTTAGAAATTAAAATTGAAAATAAATATATCCACAAAGTACTTATATATTCGCATACTATTTTGCCACAATAATTATAATGTAATTAAGTAATATAAATAAAGAATAACTAATTAGATATTTTTTCGAATAAAATAATGAAAATTATTCAAATGACTATCAAAAGTGCACTATATGCTTTAGTTTCTCATAAATTAGGATAGTAGAGTAAAAATGACAGGCAGTCAAATAAGCTTAAAATTAATAATTAAAATCGAACAATAATGATGAAATACCTTCTTTTTAGCCTATACAAATAGCGATGGAGCCTGAGGCAGTATTGCGAATGTGACAACTTTGAATTTTGTAGAAATACTTAACGGAACGCTTTCTGGAGAATTTTCTGTGCCGCACGAATCAATGGAGTAAGCGTAGACAACTCTGCACAGTTTTCTAGGAATGGATGAGAAAGTAACTCGTCGGCGGTTGCTCTCTCATCGACTTCAACTGCGAGGCACCTCTCTAGAAAATTTTGAAACGTTGGAGTGAGATTATCCCATCTTGGAATGGATGGTTTACCGATGGCAGCGATCAGATATAACGCTCTCAATGGGGTTTCTTTCATGTAAGGTGGTTCTCCTTCTATCATTTCGATAGCCATTATACCTAGCGACCAGATATCCACCTTCTTGCCGTACTGTTTTCTCGTTACTACTTCTGGTGCCATCCAGTACGGTGTGCCAACCATAGTCTGTCGTTTCTCATCGCCATCGATGTTAGCGCAAAACCCAAAGTCTGTTACTTTCACCGTACCGTTCATTCCCAACAGCACATTGTCCGATTTAATATCCCTGTGGATGATACCTCTGGTGTGCAGGAAGCTTATCGCTTTGAGAACTTCTCTGCAAACGGCCGCAATTTGAATCTCCTTCATGACAGTCTCAGTGACGACATCCGTGAGCGGTCCACCTTCCAGCAGCTCCATAACTACCCAAAGGTGTTCGTCGACGAGATAGGCGTCGAGAAAATTCACCAAGTTGGGATGATGAAACTCCTTGAGAATTTTGATCTCGGTTAATATCAATTCCTTTTTCGGCTGCTTGGACAAATCTATATCCTTGATCGCTACCTTCCTACGGTCGTGTTGAAGATCGGTAGCTATGAACACAGTGCCCGAAGCACCGACACCCACCTCCTTGATTCTCTCAAAGCGCAAATGAGGATCCCCGCGTTGACAGATAGCCCTGAGCTCCTCGTACACCTGTTCGTCGCTGCGTCTCACGCCGATGCACTCGGTTTTCCTACGCAGGACGGGACTCTCCTCGATTCTGCTCGACGTGACGTTGGAGAAGGATTTCTCCGCCGATAAATCCTCGTCTATCTGATACGTGCTCAGATCCTCCAGGATCTCCGTCAGCGTCTTGTCCACTCGATCGTTGGGTTTGCAAAAATTGCGAGGCGCCGGTTTCGGCGGCGGTTTAGGCGGCTTGTTGACTTTTGGCGGCAACTCGGGTAACCTCTGCGGCTTATCGTCCGTCGAGTGTCTCTCGGGGATCAGGTCGTCGTCGTCGTCGCCGACCGAGTTCCCCGACCGATACTTCTTCGTCAGGATATTGTCGATCGCCTGCGACTCCTCCTCGATCAGGTCCTGCGTGACGAAGGGCTTGAAGACCTCCTGATCCTGCGGCTTACGCTTGATCGAATAGTTGTAGAACTTGATCGCCTGGAGCGCGGCATCGGGATGCTCGTCCTGCTCCGACTTGGAGATCTGCGTGTTGAGCAAACGTATCCACGGGTCCGGCAGACCCTCCAGCTGACCGGTCTCCGCATTCTTGCTCACGTGGAACTTGTGCGAGACGTTGGTTGGCAAACCAATCTCCGTGGCTATTGTGTCGGCAGGACCGCTCCTCTTTTTCGAGAAGAGCTTCGTCAGGCTGAGACTCATCTTCGTCCTCTTCGCCTAATTAGCCTTCACGCTCCGTCCCACCTTGGCGACGGTCTCCCTCCGTGCTTGTCTGCGCGCGCGATTCTCCAAAATAAGAAAAAGATTCGCGCAGACTCGAATCAAATTTAACTAATTGCCATATCGCGAATTTTCACGCCCGATTGCACGCCGGAGAACGAACATTGCTACAACCAGGATTGCCAGTTCGATGATTGCTCGTGTCGCTCGTGTCACCAAAACGTGTCACGATTATCTAGTTGGTATCGCGAGAAAAATCGCTCGCGAGAAAAATCGATTACTCGCGCGCGTGTTCGATAGTTTGAATATTGTTGTGAATAATATGTTATATCTTATTCTTGATCAATCAATATTATTTAACAGAAAAATCAGCTGATAACTGTCAAAAATATTATAACATATTATTTAAAACGTATTATTATTTTAATTTTTATAACGTTATTTTAAAAATTAGTTTGCAAATTAACGCTTTAATCAGCTGATTTCTGTCAAAAAATATTAATCAAGCAAAAATTTGCTAATTAAATTTAAAAATAATAATATGTAAAATAGTAATATGTTATAATGACAACACAAGAGATAGGTCATATAACAATGCAGATAGGTCATTATAACATATTATTTACAACATATTACTATTTTACATTTTTAAACACATTATTATTTTAAAATTTAATTAACAAATTAACACTTTATTAATATTTTTTGTCAGTAATCAGCTGACTAAGGAGTTTATTTGCTAATTAATTTTTAAAATAATAAGTTACGGGACGCATGCGCCAAGGTAGTAAAGTCGGAGTTGCCCGGACCGCCGAGCCGAGCCGAGCCGAGCCGAGCCGAGCCGAGCCGAGCTCCGAGCTCGCACGTACGCCGTACGCCGACGACGAGTGCCGCCATTACAACTTTGCGACCTTGGCGTGCTGCGCGTCCCGTAACTGGCACAAGCTTGTCTGTTGCTAGATGCATTTTCGGTTGTTCGCGATCAACGTTTGCACGCTCATCGCCGATCCGCAACAGTACAAGTGTGAGTTTAGTGTTTTTGCGTGTTTAATTATCGTACAAAGCCGATCGCGTCGCGAAATCATGTACCGACATCGTGATTGCGATCGCACGGGCGAGTCCATTACGCGGGCAACTTCATTACACGGGCGGATCGAATTACCGTTGCGCTTTCGATGCGAATTTCCCGAGTTTTTCGGCGTTGTCGATCCGCGATTTCTACGTCGTTGAATTGTGATATATAAAACATAGTGAAATGTAGTGCCCAAGCTCTCGCGATTCTCGCGTTTTATCGAAACGCGTCGAAATGTGATATCTAAAATCCGGGCGTCGCCGCGCGTCGAAAAGAAACGCGAGTGCAAGTGTTTCGAAGCTTCTACGAGGAGGAGGCCCGGGGAGGCATCGGGCAACGATAGGGTAAATATAATTTATAATTTATTTAACTTTTCATTGGTTATTTGTGAGATTATCTATTTATCTTCGCGATAATGATTCAAATTTTATATTGCTGTATAATAATGAATATAAAATATCCTAGATTTTATATTTTGAAATACTTGGAATATTTAATAATAAATATAATAATTTTTAATAATTTAATAGTAATAAATATTTGTATAAGTATAAAATACAATTTCTACATTGTATTATATTTAAGAGATATGTAGGTATAATTATTTATGCAATTCGTAACTAAATTCTTTTACTATTAAATATTTTAATTAAAATATTTAATAGTAAAAATAAATAGTAAAATATTTTAATTTAAATATTTTTTATAATTATTTCTATCTTTCTTTAAAAAATATTTCTTTGCAAATTATGTAGTTTTTTAATATCTTAAAGTAAATAACAAAAGTTAACTATGCGCGTAATATAATCATTTTTTGAAACATTAAAATTAATATTTAAATTTTCAAATTAATTTTAATATTTCAAAAAATAATTTGAAATATTATAAATGATTTAAATATTTTAATAATTGTTTTATATAATATTTATACGTTTATATTTTACAGATTAACATTGTCTACAATTCCGCACATCAAATTGGTGAGTGTTGAATTATTTTAAAAAATTTTAAAGTAATGTATTTGTGAAAATTATATCAAATATTTTAATACATATATATATATATATATATATATATATATATATATAAGATAAAAGTATTAGAAATAAACCTTTTTTCTCTGATAATTATAATATAATTTGCAATAATAGATGTATCGGTAAAATTCTTTTTATTCTTATTTTAATTCTTGCAAATTGTTTGATATCTAAATTTACCTTTTTTTATTTTTATACTTATTACACATTAAAAGAATTAAAGTCAAATTAATCGTAATATTATATATAAATATATATTATATATATCACAAATTTATTATCTTGAAATAAATGAATTAAGATAAATTATTGTATATATGTGTTTAATTTTTGAATGTGTATCATAATAGAGATTTTTTCAACGTGCATATGTTATAAACATAAAAAATAAGAAATGTTTAATAGTTATTTTATAACACATTTCAATTAATTTAATAGAATGTGCGTTAATAATTAAATTACATCTATTTTTATAATGCGCTAATTTTATTTTTTCTTCAAATTTATTTATTCAAGTTTATCGATAACTTCAATAAAGTTTATTAAAAATAAAGTTTAGTTTTATTAAAACAAGGTAAAATAATATTTAATAAATATTTTGTCGCGAAACAAAGAATATAATAGATTATTTTGAAGATTTAATCAATGATATTCATAAATATTAAAATATTTGATATTTCTTTGAAGAGATTTCTCATTTCGAGAGGAAAAGAAGGAGAGTATATTTTTCATCATTATTTTTTACTAATGTATACATAGATCTTTTTACATATTCTGGCTGCGTTTCTATAGGCCTCCTCAGTGTATTATTATTGAATTTTAAATTTTCGCAACGAGAATGTTCTGAATAATAAGCTATATCGACTTATATTGCGGTTAATATCTATAACTGTTGCCGAGAGTCGGGATTCAGAAAAGTTGTTCATTTTTTAATTCAAAGTTTAAACGTTTTTTTGCGAAAATTAATTAGGCCTGTGTAAGTCGTAGAACATTTTCTGAGCGTGCGTTTTAAAGGCGCTCTTCAAGACCTACAAAATAAGCTCTCAGAAAATGTTCTACGACTTACACAGGCCTTAATTTTCACAAAAAACGTTTAAACTTTGTTCTAGTCTTTTTTTTCCAAAAAAGACATGTTAAGTACATAATAATATATTTTTATCCATGATTTAAAATTAAAAAATGAATCTCTTGTATATCATTTCGCTTAATTTGCTAAAATCTAGAATAAGTTCGCACATAAATACGCACGTGTATCCATTAATATATTGTTGCGTATGTTTATACACGATAAAAGTTTATTCAATTAACTCTTTTTCTTTTCGTATCTCGACATCACACAGTCAAAATATGCTAATTTGCGATTTATTTCAATATATTATCCTGTGACAATGTTTAATTCACGCGGGAAATAATACATAGTCGATCTTTTTTTATGATCAAGTTGCATTATAAATATAGTATAGAATAATAACTCGAATAAATTAATAAGCGCTGAATTAAATTTTGTGTATAATCGCATCTCTTATTTATCTTGCTCGCTAACAAACTTAAATTTCTTCTTCCTCTGTCATTTCCTATAATAAATAGAGGATAATCTCGAAAGTTTTTAAATCGACGGACGTTATGTTAAACATTTTCGTAATTATACTAATTATATTCAAATTAGTTTTTAAACAAAGTTAATTTTAAATTGGCCATTAGATGCATCTCAATTAGCAAGTGTATTTTTTTCATTATACATTTACAATTAATATATAGTGATCGATTTGTGTGTGAAGGAAGAAACTTTGTGGATGCAATGCTTTGCAATTCGTGTAATACAGTGGAAAAATTACATTCTATACTAGAAAAGTAAGTATATCTATACTAGATATTATTTATACTATATACATGATATACTAGAAAAACTACATCTAGACTATTCGTCCGCATAGTCGCGGAAATAGAGAAGTGTGCATTACACGAGATTTGTTAGTTGGTACGATACGTAACAATAGTTTTCCTTCTTTATTCTTACCTTTTGGCCTATGTTAATCTGGACGTTCTCTGACATTAAGCACTCTACGCGATTCGCAGTGACGTAGAATAGGTCATTGGCGTATGCATATGTTTTCAGCCGTCTTATTCCTGTCCTTATCATAACTGGTGTTTAAATAAGATAATGAATAAAACACGTAAAATGAATGACGTCATTGACGTCTTGAGACGCGTAAGCTAAAAAAAGCCATCGAAAAGAGAAAGTTTGTAAATTTCTAAATCAAATATATATATTGCGAAATTATTTCCGTAAAAGTATTTCCGTGAGAGAGAGAAAGGAGGGAAGATTTTACTCGTTCGAAGATGAGAGCAAAGGGTTGAGAATCTTAAAGGAAGGAATTCCTCCCGTCTCTTCGATTGATATGGTTCCGCCCCTTATCTGTATCTTCGATAATTACGCGACTGTGCGAATTCGCGTACGTCTTGCATTAATTTATAATGCCGGATTTTTGCATGTTCTTATTAAGCACGAAGGTCGGGGACTGTAATTCGCATAATTACGTATATGGGATCGCAGCATTGATATGAATTACGTATACATATTTCCGCCGGGGTGAACAAGGGAAGAAAAAAAAGTGCATTCTCCGACATTAAAACTATCATTATCACGTTAAAACTACCTCACAATTTTAGTTCGATTAGAAATTAGAAATAAAGACAAAATTCTTTTTTGTAATACTTTAAGTAATATGTAAAATCTCTTCGTGATAAGGGATGACTGATGAAACTGAATCTGATGCAACAAAATTAATTTACTGCGGCAGAAGAATGATCTTTCTTATCTTTTCAAATTGAATGATATATAATTTTTTTTATTCCGTGTGATAGCTCTTTTAAAAACATTTCTATATATATTATTTATTGTATATATCTTAATAGATATAGATAATTAATTTAATTAGATAAAATAATAACTAAAAAAACTCCTGCTTATAGTATATCTTAAGCATTTGGAAAGAAAACCACAAGTTTCTTGGTCCAAAATAAAATAATCCAAATTCTTTTAAATCATACATATCAGAGACGCTACATTATTCATTATCTCCCTTTCATCATTATTATAATCTTTTAGTTATCGCTAAGTAAATGTAGTTTAGATAAAAAGTGAGCCAAATGCAAGCGACTATAGTCCCACTTCCTTTTCACTTCATCTTTATTTATGTTTTACTTTTGCTTTATTCATTATTTCGTCAAATGAAAATAAAGATAAAGTAAGATGAAGAAAGACTTATCTCTTGAAATAATAAATACACGATAATGACGTCCATCGGAATATAATTCATTGAAATGTTTGATATAATTCGCAGCTGCTACATTTCACATTTTATTTATGTATTCTAAATATATATATAGATTTTTAAATGTATATTTTCTAAATAAAATTATAAATAAATTGGAGAGAGCCCATACGCATTTAAAAGCAGGTATTTTAATTTACAAATTTAACGAGCTGCATTTTACAGAATATTACGTATGAATGTGTGAATAAATATGAGAATGCATAAGAATTGAAAATAGATGACGCATGATGGGGGCGAATGCATTTGTAATTTATTACGTATTACGTTGTTCGCACGCAATGATCGCGTGCAATTTTCCATTGTACGTCAAGAGCTGAGCTTTTATGTGTATTTAGTTAGCCAATTTGTATTTTGTTACTTTTTTCAAGTCTACATGAATAAAGATCAATGAATTTTTATATCCGTTAAAATCAAACATATACATATATCTGCTCACGTTATGTTTAATTCATTGTCAGACGGAATGAAAAATAGTGGTCGCAACGTGTTTAAAGCGATCGTAATTCGTATTTAAAACGCAATAACGTTTTAATTAAATATCTTTTTTTTTTTTTTTTTTTTTTTTTAAGTTAAAGTTGATAAGTCTTAACTCTTTGCGCGACTAATTATCTTGCTCTTGCACCATTTATTGATAGTGCCTTAATTAGGGGAATTAACATCTCGTTGTGATTTTCTTCTTTGCTTGCTTTTTTTTGTTTATTTATCGCGTCAAACCCGTTCTTTCCGGATTTTAAAATGAAAGTATGTTAAATGTATTTAAAGATAAATGTCATCAACAATATACATATTTTGATCATTGTTGTGTACATATACGTATGGACGACGCTGTTGCGTTGCGAAAGAAAGAAATAGGATCGAAAATCAGCACAATCTACGATATATTATTACAATATACGCCGCTACTCTGTAATTTTCCTCGTAAACTTTCTCGAAAAATCGTAATAAAGCGGGACGTTGCGTTGGTCCATGCGTATGTAAAAGTGGGACCACGCCTTTTGATAAATATTTACCCGTACGTTTTTCAAGAATCGACACAAGTCGCGTTCTTCTTAACAACAAGGCGCGCGTCACCTCTCCTCCACCGCTTATCGGAAAGGGGCGCGTGATTATCAACATGTTTTTAATGCTCCGTTCATGCGCGAGCGAACTCGTGCCCTGACGCAATTTTTCCTCCCCTTTGCTACGAATCGCGCGATACCGCCATCTCCTTCTTACATTCATGTTAAAATCGTTTCATTTTGCCCCCACCCAAACTATCTTTAAAGTCCATCGAACGAAGCGCAGTGATTCGATTAGGAAGGAAAGGAGGAACCCTAATTCTTTCCCCCTTTTCTTCTTCCATCTCTATCTATTGCCCTCTCTTATACGCTTCGTTTTGATAAATAAAATATTAACTGGCATTTAATTCGAGCACGCTGTATTGTGATCAAGCGACCGAATCAACAATCAGTGTGAGCGAACGAGCGAGCGAGCGAACAAACGAACGAGCGACCTAGCGTTCTGCGTTAGAATAGAAACAAAAACACTCGTCCATTAAACCCCTCATAATCAACGTAGCAGTGTGTGCGATTCGTCAAATTTGACAGTAAGAGTTTTTCCCAATTTCCGATGGTTCTTTCTATTTTTCTCATCGCTCGTCGACAATTATCCACCACGAGAATCAGTGACCTAATACGGACGATACCTATACGCGCTTATTCAACTTCCTAATCTTTTTTGGACGACAGGATCATCGTCTGGAATACACAATTTTTCCGAAAAAAAAAAGAAAACGGAGTAATTTCGTCCGCATAGAATGAGCTGCGCGGATACTAATAATAAGTGTAACAAAAACGAGCAGCAGCGATCGTGCATTTCTTGTTGATTCTCTCTCTACGCACGTCTGCTAGATATTCCAATTAACATGGTTCACCTGCGGCGAAAGGTAAGCAATCTGCCTTCACAATTATCTCTTATTGTTAGCGAGAAATCATCGCAAGATCGGAAGAAAATATTTCTTGCGTGTCGCGTTTTATTTAGGTAAAAAAAATCGAGATTTCTCAATCGAACGAAATCCAACGAAAACATATATGAATATTATATTTCGTAAAATTACAAAAGTCAATTATAAATATTTATTCGCTCTTTGCGTCACTATCTATTCATTAAAATACGAATATTGTGTAACAAAATACAAAATTAACTTAAATACTCATTTGTTCTTCGCGTTACTAGCAATTCATTTATTCTCGTTAACTTAGTGATTACAGATAATCATATACATATTTCAAATGCACATGATATTTTTCTTCTGAATTTTTCTCGACCTTTTCTTCGCATTTCCTCGTATTTTTATAAATTTTATCTTTAAAGTGCGCAAACTTAGATTTATGTAATAAACATCAAAAGAGAGAATCATAGATACAATAAACGTTGTTCACAAACCCTACACGTGTTCCTCTTCGAGTCACGTGCTTCTAATTCCAACTTTACTTAAGCACATTTAAATAAGACAGTAAGTCTGTCTTATTTAAATTAATTAGACTTTTTATACGCTGGGGCTACGCACATTTAAAAATTAAATATATGTATAATTTATATACTATATATTGTTATACATATATTTCCTTTCATAAATATATTACATATATATCTCTAAATATGTAGATATACATATATTTAAACTTTAGACGAGAGGAAAAATAATGATACAGATGTAAAAAAGAATAATAATAGAATAGCTAAACTAATATATTTGTATAAACATCAACAGATCATTCGATTTTACTTTAATCAAATTACGTTTTTTTGCGCATGATTTTTGTATTAAAATGTCACACGTGTGAGTTAAAAAAGAAAATGCAAAATAGTTGAAAGTTTTCCATTTGAAAATACAAAATGCAAAATGCTTTTTAGATATCTATTTAAAATAGGAAAATAGGAAATAAAAAATAGGCATTTTTAAAATAGTTTTTTAAAATAAAAATGGTTTTTTCAAATATATGTATATATATTTGAATATATATTATTTTTTATTATTTATTACTTCTTACAATTATTACTTATATTTATATTCTTATTTCTTTATTAAATTTTTAGAAACTTTATAAATTTTCTTTATAAGCTTTCTTCATAAACACTTTCTTTTATAAATTCTTCAAACTTTTATAAACTTGTATAAACTTGATATATTTTTAATATAAAAAAAAATTTTTTAATACAAAAAAAAAATTACATAAATATATATTTACATGTGGAATTACAAAAAATGTTTATTATCGTTTACAAGACATTTACTTAAGGACCTCTTTAATAACATTTTGATTGTTATATACATACATATTATTAATATCTTGATTTTTAGTTTGCAAGAAAAATGCATTTAAAATAAAAACTAAATAAAAACGTAATAAAAACCATTTAAATGTAAATATAAAATAGTTTTTGAACATGTATTTTAAATGCAAAATACAAAATAAGCATTTTAGATTTTGCATTTCCATTTTAAATGCATCTATTCCAAATAATGCACATCCCTGTTATGTAATAAATCGAATATATCACTAATAAGATATATAAATTTAAACTTGTTACGAAATACCTGTTTTCGTTAGACTGATAACATAACGGAGGCGACATCCGTTGAAATACATTCGTTCGATAACAATTTAATCTAATTCTAACTTGTGAGAGCAAGTTTATTAGAAATGGATAAAAGAGTAACAATTCTATATTTTTATACAACTAGTCAAATTTAACTTAATTTGCAATTAAAAGGCAATTATCAAGTAATATTTGCAACATTTTATTAACAAGGATAGATCTATTAATTTTTTTATTTTGGTACATAAAAAAACGATTAGATTAGGAACGAAAAATTATATGTATTATGTATGTAAAATTATAATTAAAAATTTTGCTGTATCCAATTTTCCTAGTAGAATTAATCGCCGATTAAGTTAATTGGAAAATAATTAAAATTGCTCCAATACAAATATTCAACATCTAGCGGTTATTTGTATCGATAAATATATATAGAAATTCAATATCTTTAGTATCAATATCTAAGTATTGGTTATAGTTTCTCAAATATATATATTTATGCATTTGTTTACTACAGATATAAGTAAACCATATACGTTTACTTTTTTAGATATTATCCTTTGGAAATCTCGTTAATCAGCTGCAACAGAATGTGAGGTGGAGTTCCTTTTTAAAAACTAAAGACAAAAAATCTGTACAATCGCAACGTTCCTTTAAGGTATTTATTTTTCACAATAACGATAATTTAATAAAATTATATTTAGCACACATGAGTGAAAGTGAGAAATGTAATTTTTATATATTTGCAGTATGCAGATTTATCGGTCTGTTTCGCTGATCCGGATCAATTAAATCCTAAACCTGATGTTAAGCAACTTTTTTTTGGCAAATATTTCACGGACCACATGCTTAAAATACATTATTACGAAAGCATGAACGGTTGGCAGACGCCAGAAATTATGCCTTTTGGAAACATAGTTCTTCATCCAGCTGCAAAAGTATTTCATTATGCCATAGAGGTATATATATGATTTTATATTTTATTTTTTTATTATTTTTTTTAGTTATAGCTAACTAAGATTAAAAAATAGAATTTTTTAAATATTATATTATTATTTTTAATATTTTTTTTATATTAGTGGAAAAAATATTGCTTATCTGATTAGAGAAAAAGAGAAATAGCATCTTTTTTTGCTTTGCAATTGTATATTGTATGTAATTGAACAAGCTTTGTATGTGCTTATATATAATATCATAATGTTCAAATTTTAATAATGTTTGTGCCTGATATAATTTTTAGTGGAAATCATGAGTTATAAAATTTTATATTGTAACTTGTATACGTGTAAATGAAGCTGATATGAGCCTTCTTTTATCAGATAAAGTTACAATGAAAGAAATATATCTTGAAATATCCTCTATTAAAATTATTCAAGCGATCAAATCAAATCAAGATTTTGAAGACTATTGTGTTATCATTTATAATACTGAAAATCTATTTAAAAAATTTATTAAAAATTTTTTGTAAAAAAATTATTAGACTTGTACGTATATTGATGTTGGAGAAGAAATTCTTGTTATAAACTCTTGTATATGCGCTTCCTTTTTTGACAATAGTAATACATGTATAAATCTTTTTTTCAGTTGTTTGAAGGTATGAAAGCTTACAGAGGCGTTGATGGCAAAATAAGATTATTTAGGCCAGAGTTAAATATGGAGAGAATGAATAATTCAGCAATAAGAATTGGCCTGCCTCCTTTCAGAGGTGAAGAATTAATCAAGTGCATTCGCAGATTGATTAGTATAGATGAGGAATGGGTTCCACATTCTACTACCTCTAGTCTTTACATTCGTCCTACGTTTATAGGTACCGATGTAAGTATCATTTTTGTTTTATTATGGACTTTATTATGATAGAACAACACAAGCGCGCGCTACGCGAGCGCCATTTCTCGATTTTATATAAAAAAAATGATATTTTTATATAAAATTTGTTTAAACATGATTAATATTTTTTGACAGAAATCAGCTGATTGAAGCATTAATTTGTTAATTAAATTTTAAAATACAAATATAAATAATATGTTATAATACTATAAACTCGAATATTTTTTGACAGAAATCAGCTGATAACTGTGAAAAAATATTAATCAAGTTTAAAGTATAATAACATATTATTTAAAACATTATTTTATTTAATTTTATTTTGGCCTAACTGTCAAACTGCTAACTGCTAACCCTCGCGATGACAGCCTTTCGATGCTACGAATATAACACACAACGCGAATGTCAAAAATATTAATCAAGCTTAAAGTATTATCACATATTATTTAAAACATTATTATTTTATTTAATTTTATTTTGGACTAACCGTCAAACTGCTAACTGCTAACCCTCGCGATGACAGCCTTTCGATGCTACGAATATAACACAACGCGAATGTCAAAAATATTAATCAAGCTTAAAGTATTATCACATATTATTTAAAATATTATTATTTTATTTAATTTTATTTTGCACTAACTGTCAAACTACTAACTGCTAACCCTCGCGATGACAGCCTTTCGATGCTACGAATATAACACACAACGCGAATCGACAGAGAACCAATCAGTATCGCGGTAAAAAGGCAACAATACCTTCGAGACTTTCGAGAAGACTTCGATACATTCGAAAATCAATAACATGCCTTTTTTACAGAAAGGAATGGTAAACAAGTGTAACGCGTTAGTATTAAAAATTTTAATTTGCATTGTAGAATATATTTTACAATTTTACACATGATGCAATGCACGTTTACACGAAGAAAGAAACGGTCACTTATGTCACAGACGTCATCGCGATGTCTGCTATATGTATACAAGAATAATCATTAAGTATTGAGAAACAATACTTGATAAATCAATCTTTTGCTTGATTTATTAAACGAGTGATTACATATGTTCCTATAATCAAGTTTATATAGACATAGTTTGGATTTGTAACAAGTATTGTACACTTAATACATACTTTTTTTTTTTTTTTTAAACTAATGTAGCAAGTATAATTTTTACATATTAATCAACGCACACACATAATTACGATATTTTAATTTTTTTCATATCTATATATAATTGAGACGTAGTTATTTTTTATTATCATTATTTTTGAAATAATGTTTCACATATGAATATAACTATGGCATTAATTTTACACGCAAAATCTTTCTCGTTCAGTTTTAATGTTTTGATTTTCTATCGGCAAAATATAAGTTTTGTCTCAGCGTATTTGTGTTGAACTTTATGCTTATACATCGCATTGAGACAGAAATTCTCTCTTATTTCGTTATCTATCATAGACATAAAATTATGTCTATGTTATCTAATATACTTTATATTAACGACCTTTCTAAAGCATGTTATTATTTAATGAAATTGGCGCTGATGCAATAATCTTTGTATTATAGCTGTATCTTTGTAATAGCTGATGCAATAATTTTGTGCGAATTTTGTACAGTAGTATAACACACAACTATATATGCGCAATAAAAAATGTGTTTATTAATAAAAATAATAATTTGTATATATATATATAACGTTTAGTTATATTTTTCTATATCTAAATATTTTAAAAGGTATATACAATATATTTTAATAAAAACTTTTAATAATTGGATACTTTTATTATGTAAATTATGTACATTACTTATTTTATTATGTAATTAAAAATATTTATAATTCTGAATTTTCTCATATAATTTAATTTAAACACGCAATAAAACATATATATTTTTTTTAACAGCCTACACTTGGAGTTGTAGCCTCGGACGCGTCTTTACTGTACGTTATCATGTCTCCTGTCGGACCTTACTTTCAAACCAGTCAGGGACAGCCAGGAATTTCCCTGCTTGCAGATCCTAGATATACGAGAGCATGGCAGGGTGGTTGCGGTAGCTATAAAGTAGGCAGCAATTACGGACCTACGATTCCGCTGCAACAGGAAGCGAATGAAAAGGGCTTACACCAAGTACTTTGGCTGTACGGGGAAGATCATCAAATCACAGAAATCGGCGCTATGAACGTTTTCGTAGTTTACATAAATGATAACGGAGGTAAGAAGCGTTTCTTCGTGGTCGCTATCTTATATTATAAAACGCTTGTTTGGAAAAACTGTCGACGAATTTCTATATTTCTTAACAATACAATCCAATTATATCATTATAATTATATTTTTTATTTTCAACAGAAAGAGAATTGCTCACACCGCCCTTGAATGGCTTAATCTTACCTGGAGTTGTAAGAAACTCGCTTCTATCTATGGCAAGGCAATGGAAACGATTTAGAGTTTCTGAGAGATCTATCACCATGAAGGAAATCATACAATTACTTTCAGAAAACAGAGTAAGATTTACTCGCATATGTAGCTTATGTCATTTTTTTTATAATGGCTTTATATATTGTTCACTTTAATCATTTCTTTTCTTTTTCCTTTTTCATAGCTGTTGGAAATGTTCGCATCAGGCACAGCAAGTATAATAACTCCCGTATCTTGTATTGAATTTCTAGGACAAAAGTTGCATATACCAACGACAGAACAGTCCGAGCCAATTTATCATATGCTTAAAAAACATTTGCTAGATATACAGTACGGTGTTATACCTGAACATCCGTGGAGTTTAATTATTGAATAAAGTATGGAAGATCGCACGCAGAAATTATTTGATCTTGATGACCATTTATTGAATGTCATATTTGTATATGACATATCTTTAATGATACGCAGAATGCGTGTGAATTAAATTATAATGTTTATTTATATATTTTATTTTTGCGAAATATATACATATCGCGCACGCTTCTACGAAGAAAGCATTCTGCGCGATGCTTTGAATTTGTGCTGTGTATTTAGAAACTTTTCACTTAAGTTACTATATTGTAAGAAAAGGTATTGTCTTTTTCTACAAAATAATCGTATGTAAATTTTACATATAATGTTGTCGTGACTTGTAATTAAGTTATATAAAAACATATATTTATACATTATTTAACATTATATTTATAGCACTTACTTATGCATTTTGTGTACATATCTTTTACACATGTCTTAGTATAATTTCATTACGATGTAATGTTAATTAATATACATATCTCTTTCCATTTTGTAAAAATGTTATTTTTAATAACGACGCGATATAAAGAATTGTATATATACATATAATATAAGATTCACTCATTTACGTTGCGCGCGATTATATATAATAATCTTATAGAATAAAAGTCTCTTTTTTTACATTCGTTCCTTCATTTCCACAATATTTACACACATTTTCAATCTTTCGCGATATAAATACTTAAAGTGTGTCAATGCTTGACTTATTGATATATTGTAAACAAGACAACAAAGATTTTGTAATAATATATATGTACATTGTATGGTGTGATTTAGATGCATATCAAATAGATATGCCAATATGTTTTCGCGACAATATTTTGACCGTCATGATAAGAAACGATAGGAATTTTATATATTAATCCCATATATATATTAGATGATTGCAAAAGTTCGTGCCCGATTTGCATAGATGGATTAATAACTTCAAATCGGGCACGAACTTTTGCAATCATCCAATATATCTAATTATTATATATATTGTTCAAGAATAAGTAAATAATTTATAATTTTCATGTCAATTAAATAATTAAATAACTACACAGATTTACGAGCCAAAAAGCGGACTAATAAATTATATATTTGTTAGATATTAAAATAATCTTTGTAATTTGTTTCGAATAATTATAAAATAATTATTTGAAATATATCTCAAATAATTAAAAATTTTTATTTTCCTATAAATAAAGAATAGCTGATATTTTCAAATGTTCATTAATTTGTAAAATTTTTTTACGAGGTATACATGTATGAATTCTATTTGTAGATTCCTGACAATCATATTACCGACTGCAAGATGTTGTTGGTAGTTGATCTTGGCGACGACGAGATGACGCCACAAGGACCAGTCGAGACGCGCAGAATGCACTCTAGAACCTAGTACGTTCTTTTCGCCGGCGTCCGGCGTCCTAACGGTAGCGCCAGTCGCGCGCCTAGCGTCCTTGCGAAGGTTTCGTATTTTGCTGTTCAAAGAGAGTTCCGCGTCGCCGCGGTTTCGGTTCTTGCAACGGAAAAAGAGTGAGGCGCGTCTCGCAGGACGATACACGGACAGGTCGATCGACCATCTGCTGCTGCCCCGCCGCTTTTATGATCTCGTAACCGATTGTACGTACACTACGTACTACGCGAACGTGAGCGAGGAGAAACAATAGCGGCGTCCGTCGACGCATCTGCCGAGGGGGTGAGTTTTCTCTCATTTCCACTAGTATATGTGCAACACTCGTACGAATTTAAGAATCGCGAATTTTGAATTCGTACAATTTTGACGCAATATATCCGGATAACAACGAATATCGTATAATTTTTTTTAATGCGATTTTTTTACGATTTGAGATCTTCGGATCGTCGGTTTCGTTCTATAGAATAAGATGCTGTGATTCAAAAAGCTTAGGGTTTATTCTTCTCCGCGCGTCTCCCCCCGACACGGCGAGGAAAGAAAGCGCGTCGGGGCGATCGCCAAAAATGCCCGAGATGCATTGTTCGAAATCGTGCGGATGGCGGCCCATCTTTTCCGGCGCGGCGTCTCTCTTCTCGCGCTCTCGTCTCGTCGAGCGACACGTTCGGAATCGAACAATTGTTTTTGCGAGATCGAATCCACACGTGATCCCCGGCGATGCTGTTATTCGAATCAATATCAGATACTAATATCGATTGTCGCGAAATTTTGAATGGATTAATGCCGAGTTAATAATACGTTTTTGCGATTTTATGCGTAATACATATATAAGACTTATACTTACTTTAATTGCACTAGTTTATTATATATTTATATATTTATGTATATCTAGAGAATGAGAGAGAAATAAATATACAAATATATATTCAGTAAAATAAAACAAAATTGTATAAGAAAATATAAAAAGTATTAAGGCTCCTGGCTCCTTGCCGACCATGTCGAAATCGTGACGTCAGAGGCGAGAAAACACGCTAAAATTTCTTAGATGCCATTTCAAAATAAAAAAATATTTCGATGAAACAGCACTTCAGATGGCTTTAGCACACTCTTAAAAAACCCCGAAAACTATCCTTTCCCCTTTATAATCAATCAACAGCTGTAAAATGTAATATTATGAAGTCCAGTCCGTCTGGTCTTTGCACATGCGCAGTCATTCCGCATGTCAAAGTTTGATATCTCGATCATTTTACAGATGTTGATTGATTATAAAGGGAAAAGGATAGTTTTCGGGGGTTTTTAAGAGTGTGCTAAAGCCATCTGAAGTGCTGTTTAATCGAAATATCTTTTCATTAAAAAATGGCATCTAAGAATTTTCAGCGTGTGCTTTCTCGCCTCTGACGTCATAATCCAATATGGCCGCGGTGAGCACCCAGGAGCCTTAAAAAAGAATTTTTTTGCTATGATATTGTAAGTGAGACCTTAGTCGTAAAATTTACGTCAGGCTCAAAAATAAAAGAACCTATTGAAGACCTTTCTTTTTAGTTTCAAATTACGTTCTAGCAATATATATGAAGAATAACATGTCCGCCTTGATCACATTATCGTTTTAAACGTTGTATTTCTGAAAAAATGCAGTGTAAATAAAACTTAATTAAATTAAAATTAAGAAAAAATAATTGGACATGCATAAAGCAGTTACAGGAATAAATTAAAATAATTTTTGTAAAACATATTTTGTAATACACGCATAGTTTTTTCTACTCGATTTTCTATTTTTTTTTTTTTTTTTTTTAAGCGCGATTACGCTCGCTCTCATCCGCCTTTCGCAATAGAAGATAGCTTTACCTGCAAAAAACATATTCGCATCTTCCGCTCGACATAACGGGGCAAGGCAATGATCCTGAGAGGAGAGATATCTATCAATTTTTAATACGATAATGCCAGAGAGGCTGAAACTTAATGGAATATCTTTTTACTTAAATATTGAATATTATTTATAGGATATTTTCTCCAAAGAGATAGCGATATCGCGATCTTGGCATGATTTTTAAAAAGTCTGCTATAAAATATTTAATACGAAAATCACACGAAAATTTAACATTTAATATATATATTTAAACGTTAAAAAATTATTTACTGATGGGAATGTATAGGATAAAATTTGCAATTTTTTAACTTGAAAATTCAAGGATAAAAAGAAACAATCAAATCTTTCTGAGACTGTGTTTTCTCGTCTAATATATATTATGCATAAAAATGTTTCCGCAGCAAGTCGAAGCGACGACAGTCTAGCGAACAGTCTAGTAGTTGCGACGGCCAGACGTAAACCGATCGATCGCGTGGCATCGGTCTATGAACTAGTAAATAATCGGTGTTCACTCAATAATAGTATAAGCTGCATCTCTCTTTCCCGCATCTTATGCATTCCTTATTTTCTTTTTCTAATAATTCTTTATTTTATTTTACTCTTAATTTTTCTTTTTATTTCTCCATATTTATTAATAACTCTCTCCACTTCTATAAATCAATCTAATCTTCTCTTCTTTTTATTTAGTCCTTTTGTCTTATAACTAATTTAAAAAATTAATTAATTAATTTTTATATATCATCACCAATATTATCTTTTAATTTTATTAATAAATTTCTCTCTATCTTATAAGTTTGATTTTATTATTATATATCAATAATTTTTTCTATCTTGAATTTATTTAAGATCAAATTTATTTGTATATTCGCTGCACTTTTGCATATATTTCTATCACAAACTTTTTCATCGATTTATACAATACAATTGTACAGTAGTTCTTACATGTGTTAAATATTTTATTCATATATTTAGTTTCTTTTTTTATTGTCCTGCAACAACAATATTATATATTTTCTTCGCGTTATAAAATTTGTTAAAAATAAAAGGCAAAACTTTACGCTTAATATATACATAACTTTACTGAATCGTTAGCTCTTTAAATATTTACCTCGCGATTTTAATGAACATTTACAATGTCCTCTTTCGATAAATTCATTTGCGGTCCTTACGCGTCACGAGATGATAGAATGTGGTTCAACTAACTGCGGTAAATCAAATTAAATTTGATCGGGGTAGCACGCTAAATCATTCAAAAGTCAGCCCGCCCTGCAGGGACAGTATTTTGAGTGACATTTCCTAGATTATTTGATGCACGCAGAGACCTTAAATCATCATGATTTATTGCATCGAAATTTTGTCACAAGTAACAATTTTTTGACGACTTGTCAGGGAGGATCAAACGGAAAATAAATTTCACGTATTATATAAAATTAAAATTTGATATATGACTGTGTTAGAAAAGTCTCTGCACAAAAGATTATTCTTAGAGAAGTTACGTTGGCATGCTAATTTTTTTGTACGCGTTTCTACACTCCACAGTGTCATGTTTCAAGGTAAAAGGATATCGATTTACATATAAGTATAAATATCGAAGTAAACAAGTTAGTTGGTGGTTTCGGTAGAGTGCTTCGCGGCACATAAGCACATAATTCTTGATGAGAGAGAGCGTTACAGAAAAAATTGTCACCTTGAAAAATTTTTTATCCCAACTATATATTAAGAGAAATATTTTAATGTCAATTTTAATACGATAATTTGACAGTGTATATCAAAGTGAATAAGCATGAATTAAAATAGCGAACGAAGAGGAGAATTTATCGTCCATCCTTGTATGTAACAACTGTTGAATAGCAATTGAATGCGATTAGAGAGACATTGAATATCCCACGCAGACAACGCGGGCTCAAATTGAAAATTCGTCCACCATGTATATCATAATATATTTAAACTTTTAAAATATACTTGATAAAACCCTTTAGTCAAATATTCTCGTGAAAATTTCTCTGACGCCTCGATTTAAAGCAACGCTCTCGATTACAGGAGTAAGAGAATGAGTCAAGCGGATCAGGATCAGGACAAAAGCATGGACAAGAAAGAGATCGCCGAGGAGGAGAGGGAGAAGATGCTGAACGCCGAGAACACGAAGCACACCGGGGCTGCACCTGCACCCGACCTCGAGTCCGAGGAGCAGAAACCGAAGAAGAAGATACCGATCGGCGGCATCAAGATGCCCGGATTCTGCCGCACCAAGAGCAAGGAACCGTGCAAGGTATGTGGCTTCAGTTTGCTCTATGTACATCCAGCGAAAGGATCTATTCAAACTAGACAATGCACGATGCAGTTGCGAAATTCTCAATTGCAATACGGCTCTCGCGCCTATTTTTGTGCTTCTCTCTCTCTCAAGACACACATGTCACATTTGTATTCCTCCTTTAAACCTGCGACGACAGGTGTAGAAAGCGCAGAGTTAATCGATCTATTGTTCAGCGATCGTATCTCACCCTTTCTGCATCTGCATCATTGGCAAACAATTTGCCAGCGCATTTAGAATCCGCGAAGCGCCTCGTGAAAAAGTTACGAGAATGTCAGATAGAAAGGCGCGCAGGAATTTAAATTACACGATGCGAAATTGATTACGAAATACGATTTCGAAGAATTTATATACATATAAATAAACCCTCGCGTTTTTGGCGAGGATATAAATTTCTTTCGCGAGAAATATTCACACGCGAACCCCGTTAACCCTTTATCATCGTGTAATTTACTCGGTAATTGCCTCGCGAATTAATATCGAACTCGATATCGAAAGCGTTCCCGGCTTTTCGGCCTGTAATTGTTATTTGTGAAACATCTCTAATCGATACCAGGTGCGATGTTTGACGCACCGCCATCAGGCTTCGAACGATGCAATGGAAGGATGAAAAAAATCGTTACGGGTCTACAAATAACCCCTCGTTTCGCGCGCTATGGGGGGGATTTTACTTTTTTTCGAAGCGAATTACCTCATCGTTGATCGAATGCAGCTCCATGGTGACGTTGGGAAAAACAATCGATGACGATCGCGTCATGATGTCTTTTACACAGTCGAGAACCTTGCATTCGAAGTATTCTAAATTTTAAAACTACTAGTTTCACGCGAATGATCGCATAATATTTTAAATAAGCAGATTATTATTAAAAAATTTAATTTATTATTAATTTTATATTTAATAATATTTAATAGAATTTATTATTAAAAAAATTTTATGAAGAGTACCGCTGCAATAATTTAGAATTAATTATGATAATGCATCTTCATAACAACGCGAAATATAGATTGTGTTTGTTCTTCGTTAATTTAAATACCAAGTATTTATAGAGAGTTTTTATACTCGAGGAAATGTGAATTACTTGCTTTCATTACGCGTTTGTTTTTCTATCCACATTTCTTCATTATTTTCACTATCGACATTCCTTCGCCATGAAACAGCTTCAGATATGTATATAGTAGATAGCGCAACATTTCTTTCGCTCGAGCAACATCTCGTTGACGAAAAAGAAAAAACATTTACCGTCTTACACGAATAATTACACTCTTACCGTTGAACGTGCGCGGTAATAATTATTTACATCGGAAGAGAACTCGTTTATCGGTGATTAAGAGCTTTCATCGATCGTAATTTCGATAAATCCTTAACGTTGCGGCTCGATAAACTGACAAAATTGGAAAAAAAAATATGAGGAAAATATATATCGCTCGCGATGAACATAATAAACGTAATGTCGAGAAACAGGTCGAGCCAGCGCATATTTTCGTGGTCTTTTTCTTTCTCCCTTTTCCTTTCGCCTCCTCGGCAGCTGAAAATGCACGACGGTGATGACCGGCAAAGAGAAGCCGGCGCCCGAGATGCCGTTGTACCCAACTGACTCTCCTCTAATTGACTTAATTCGCCTTATTAACTGCCTAATTGGGAAAGAAAGTGTCGGCTGTCACCTTGCGCTAGGAACCATTCTACCATCATTTCTCTTCTCACCTCCCTTCAATCGTGTTTCCTGTCCGCTCTCTCGAAATTACGATCGCTAATTCGTCATCTCGTGACATTTTGTAATCCGAACAAATTTATTTTTTTCTCGGAATTTTAATCTACGATCTGTCGAACTTCATTATTTACACACTGAGAGAATTTTCTCTTAGAATTTATCATGAAAATCATGGTAATCGTGGGACAATATGGTATAGAAAGAATTTTATGAGAATTTCTTTGATTAATATCTATCACAATAAAATATAAAATGTTTGATTAATTTTACTAAATTGCATAGTAAAATTAATCAAACATATTTTATATTTTATTGTGATATTATTATTTTATTATTTTATATTATTATTTTTATTGACATGATTTTCATGGTAAATTCTAAGAGAAAATTCTTTCTGTGCATATCTCTCCTTTCATTTCTATCTCGACGGAGATAGTGTTATGAATATCCTTACTCTTCGTATGCGAGATAAATACAACAATATAATAAAGAGAAGAGGAACAATATCGCGGTTCAACAAATCGGATCAATCGATGAAAATTAGTCTCTGTCTCAAGCATTTTGTAGTAACTGCAATCACAAAATAATCGTTTCTCTCACGCGAGAGAGTTTTCTCGGATAATATTATGATACATTTCTTTCATCCCTCTCGATCCCTCTTTGAATCGCTTAGGAACGCGAGGAAATAACAAAGACACAGTGTTACTGATCGATTGTTACGTAGTCAGCTGGTCGAGCACAAATATCGTTCTGGAGCGTTTCTCGCGCATTCTCCGAACACTTGACGATCGCAGATGCGTGAACGCGATAAAACTTGCGTCGTGCGTGTTGATGAGACTATTACGGATCACCGGAGTTTGCTGTAGCGTAAAACATCTGCCTCATCTCCGCTTAGGGCCTAGAGGAAATGTGAAAAATCTAGGGTGAGGAAGAAAAGCGGCAATGTACCGGAATGGCGTTTTTCCCGCAAATGGCAGAAAGATTTAGTATTTTTTTTATATAACACCATTAAGTGAGAGAATTTTCTCTTAGAATTTACCTTGAAAATCATGATAATCGTGAGACAATATGGTATGGAAAGAATTTTATGAGAACTTCTTTGATTAATATTTATCACAATAAAAATAATATCTATTACAATAAAATATAAAATATGTTTGATTAATTTCACTATGCAGTTTAGTAAAATTAATCAAACATGTTTTATATTTTATTGTGATAGATATTATTATACCATATTGTCCCACGATTATCATGATTTTCAGGCTAAATTCTAAGAGAAGATTCTCTCAGTGTATTATTTATTTATTCTTTCGGAAAAATGATTTTATTTGATCGTGTAATAAATTAATTAAATCGATATATAAAAAAGAAAATGATCGTAAGACCGCGTTACAATTTCTATCGTCGCGATAACCAACCGTTCTAAACTCCCATATCCACGGTCTAAATAGAGAAAAGAAGCCAAGGGAGTTAATCACATGGTCGAGGCATTGTGCAGTATTTCACTGCAACAATCAATCAATTGCACGATGTTCAATCTTCCCTCTATTGATAACGTTGTAAAGACGGCGCGATGTAGTAAGAGCGTCCGGTCGTGTTTTCTTTGGAGTACGATTGACTCGGAGAACGAGTTCTCGGTCGCGGTAGAATCGAGGTGAATATTACTCAACACCCGGAAGCTGCGTCACCCCGAGTGAATAGAATGTCGGTGTCTAAAACGCGAGTCATTACCGAGAAAGCAGCTAATATCGAACGAGATATCCAGCGTGTCCGGAAGGTGAAATCGACGAGAGCTTATTCTTCGTAGAGGATATATATGTATACGAAAGGATTTTTGGGGATTTACACACAAAGGAGGCTGGTGTTGCGCCAAGATGTTGGAGAAGCGAAAATATTATTCTTAATTCCTCGTAATTCTTACTCCGCTTTTACCTCCTTTCGCCTCCCTTTCCTTTTAACCAAGCGCTCGTAAATCGCACGAGGGTTTGTGTATAAACGCAGCTAAGAGAAAGGGGGTAGAGAGAGAGAGAGAGAGAGAGAGAGAGAGAGAGAGAGAGAGAGAGAGAGAGAGAGAGAGAGAGAGAGCAATTGATATACAACTCGTCTTGTGGACACAGCTTTAAGCCATAACTCTATCTCTTCCCGACGATGAATGCGAAATGACGAATAAAAGAAGGAAATGCTTACGTTGCTTGGATTGATATTCGGCACGTGTAAGACTCGTAAAAGAATTTTTAGATGAGCATTGAAAACAATTAACATTATTTATCACTTTGTTATGCTGTTTACGAAATTTGATTAAAAACTTTTGATGTTAGAAAATTAAGTTGCATACACAGAGAGAATTTTCTTTTAAAATTTACCCTGAAAATCATGCTGGTAATCGTTGGACAATATAATAATATCTATTACAATGAAATATAAAATGTTTGATTAATTTAATGTGCAGTTTAGTAAAATTAATCAAACATGTTTTATATTTTATTGTGATAGATATTATTATTTTTATTGTGATAAAAATATTAATTAGAGAAATTCTCATAAAATTTTTTCCATACCCTATTGTCCCACGATTACCATGATTTTCAGGGTAAATTCTAAGAGACAATTCTCTCAGTGTACAGAATTTATCAAACACATTTATAATTTATTTTTTAATTAAATATATTATTGAAGTAAATAATATATTGTTTTTTGCGCGCTACACAAGAGTGCATGGCTTCTTTAATTCATCCACTCGGGATCAACCTCGTTTCGTATTTGTGAAACCTTAAAAAAGAATCAAAATAAGCTGTTACGCGCGATTATATTTTTCCAGAAAGTAAAGTTTCACGAAAACTCGAAGGGACCCATTACTTACGAATTTCGGATAATAACCAGGAACCAGGTTCCCACGTCGACCAGACGATGCCCAGTTTCGATTAACATCGATCGAATTATCCATTCGCGTGACAATTTCGAGAGAGGAAACGAAAAGTATAGGATTAGGAAACCCGAAGTGTTGTGTGTCGCACGTAATTGTTCTATAATACCAAGCAACGATGTCCGGACTCGCGGCAAGCCTTTATTTCTACCATCTGATACTTTGTCGTGAATTACAACCGAGGTAGAAATTACGTTTGCATCCGTAATTATTTCTCCTCTTTTACTGTTCAATTATTTTAGCCGGAAAGCTCCTATCGTTTTAACGTCATTCTCTTGCAAAATAGTATTTATATAATTTATTATTAATTATACTTAATAATAAATATCTAATAACACATGTGTGTGTTATCAGTAGAAAATTTATTATTTATATTTTTTTAAATTATATATACAATTTGTTATATATAAAAAAAACGAATGAGATTTCTTAATAAAATCGTACATAAAAGAGTTGATTGATTAATTCATATTATTTTGCTCTTTGCAAATGCGTATATCGATCGATTCTTTAAACAATATTTTTTCATATAGCTTATACACTTGACATAGTCGTTTGAAAGTTAATGAACGTGATATGCTCCGTGAGTTCAATTAGCATTTACATGCAAGGTGCAAATGTACGTTTTAATGTAGTCACCTGACGCGCCGGTCGGAAACCCTTTACTGTCATTTCTTACGTGCATGCATACGTGTGTGTGCACGTCACAGTCTGTGAACTTTAGTGAAATTATTTCGGTAGACTCGGGTCAACGGACGTTCATTTTATCGGCGATAATCTCGCCAGGAAACGAAATGGAACCATACTGCGTAAATTTCTTCCAACTGCTTCATAGAGATGCGAGAAACCGTCCGCGAACTTTCTCGTCTCGCTTAATTAAATCGTATATCACGACCGCCACTTTTGTGTTCGCGTGATCGCTTAATTCCACGTCGCGAAAAGTGTTGCACACGTTAATCCTAGCGGCAACACTATTTGCCGTGATACAACAGGAAGTGATGTAGATGCGAGATACCGTATCTCTTACACAATCCAAACGCATACTCTTTCTTTCGAAATTATTTTTCTGAAAAAAAAATTAAATACAAAAAATTGTTTGTTATAGCAACGAGAGATGTGTGAGAACGATTGGAATCGAATTAAGATAAAAACAATTTATATTTCTCGAATTATATCACGAATTATAGATCGTTTGGGGGCTCTTTAATACAGCAAGTTAAAACTGAAAGTAAAATACTGTGTCCGTAATCTAAATTCCGACTCATATTTAACATAATTAACTACACAGAGAGAATTTTCTCTTAGAATTTATCCTGAAAATCATGGTAATCGTGGGACAATATGGTATGGAAAGAATTTTGTAAGAATTTGTTTGATTAATATTTATCACACTAAAAGTCTGATAAAATTAATGTAAAAGTACGGGGTCACAACAGTATGATAAAGTTAATCTAAAAGATAATGATAAAATTATCAAACTTATTTTTAAAATTCTTTCCATACCATATTGTCCCACGATTATCATGATTTTCAGAGTAAACTCTAAGAGAAAATTCTCTCAGGCCCAATTCTACCAATGTCGGTTAACTTTAACCTCCGGTTAAACTATATCTTTGTCTCTTTTTAAGAACGTATCTGAAAAAAGACAAAGATATAGTTTAACCGTAGATTAAAGTTAATCGACGTTGGTAGAAACGGGCCTAAGTGTATTCTCCTGTTAAATCTACGATTAATTAAAGATTAGTTTTCAGATTACGTTCGGAATTTTTACGAGAATGTATTTATTTCTCAAAAATATATATAAATACGTAATAAGAATGTTCTTTTCGATATTATATAATGAAAACTGGGTGTATGATATGACAGTGTTTGGCGAAAGTTCTACTTATTATTATTAAGTTATGAGGCGTCTATGAGCAATTTAGAATCGTCGGTCGTTTCTGCCATCTGCTTCCCTTTCATTCTTTCATTACGTTACCCGCCCTCGTTCCCGCTGTCGCCCATGCTCTTTCCCACCCCTCCCTCTTCCTCCCTCTCTTTTTTTATCCCCGACACAGAACCGCTTTTTTGGGGGTCGAAACTCAGAGGCCAGAACCAGAATAACCGGAACCCCTACTATCTAGAGCTCGCCACATGGTTGGTTACACGTAGGCTTGTATTCGTATCGATTCATGCATTTCGCACGCATGCATATAAGTAAGCAACATTTAAATGAGCCAAGTGGTATAAAAGTTTTCGCGAAAACCGCAAGAAATGACGGAAGAGATACTTGACATGTATAAACAGAGCGTGAAATCTATTTCAATCTCGAATAAAATAATTACGAGCGTGACGCGTAAGATAAGATTACAAGAAAATAAATCTGTAATGAAACAAAAAAGCTCTGAGATGTATAAATATCAAATGCAGAGGAAATGAGCTAATTAATAAGTCAGGCGCAGAAATTAGACGCAACAAATTTATTTTAAAATCTTTTTTATTTAATTTGAATTGTTTGGTCCTTTGAATCTTCAGCAGATCTCGATTAACAAAAAAATTTATGCATCTTGATCCACATCCGCATTTTTCGCTCCTTTTGTTTTTCATCTCATCTTTCATTTTATCTTCGATCGCTTTGAGGGTTTACTAAAGACGTAAGATATAGGTATTAAATTAAATAAAGAAGATTTGAAAACAAGTTTGTTGCGCATAATTTCTGCATCTGGCTCATATTATTTCCTACCGGAAGAAAATAAATTTTATCGGACATACAATTGATAAAGTGTTGTGTGTGTATGTGATTTATATATATATAATTTATAAAATATAAATATTGCATAATTTTGTAATTATATAAAATTACATTCACGTTCATTCAACACTTGTGAAAAATATAAAATTATAGGAAATCTTTTATATATATAATAAATTCGAAAAGATCGACAGACACACACACATATTTCTCTCTCTTTCTCTTTCTCTCCCCTGCAAATTTTTTTCACGGATATAAGGCGGAAATTACGTGCAATCAGATAAAAGTATGAGAGTGAGAAACGCGCATGTATTATCTGGATATATTCGAACAACGCACTCGGCGCATTTTCTGTCGTCGTGAACTCGGGAGTGCCTCCCGGGGTGTTCATTATCTCGGCGATTCATTAGAATTACGTCATTACGGACAGATGCGAATTTATCTAATCTATGCTTCGCGGCGCGGTTCCTCATTTCTATGTCGCCTCCGCTCCGCGTAACAAGCGCATCGTGCATCCGTCCTGCGGCTCTGTTTATGCAAATGATACAATGTGCGTTCTCTCTTTCTCTCCCATCGTCGGTATAAGAATAAACGGCCACTCGACTCGTCTCTCTCTCGTCTCTGACACCCCGTGCTCGTCGAATTCACCTCTGTGTCTTTCCTTTCCTCGAACGTCTTCCTCTTCTCTCTCCCGATGCATTCGCTGTGTGTAAACAGCGACGTTCCGGACAATGGCCTCTGTATAAATTGCTGTCACTCTATTCTATTCCGCGGTCGATCGCGAACGTCTCTAACTATACTCGAGCTATGTCGATTTCTATCGATTATATATGCAAAAATGATGTCGGATGAAACGAGGACTCGGGATACCTCGTCCTTTTTTGAATATACTAAAAAATCATTTTCTCGCAATCCCCTCTCTCACTCTAAATGCGATTTATCTCGACTCGATGACAGGTAACATAATCGTTCGTGACACGAATACTTATGCAGATTTCGTCATTATCTCGGAATACGCGGAAGTTATGAATTAACGTGCGTGACAATGATGTTGTTCATCGACAGGTGTCATTTTCGAAAAAGACTCGCGAAAAGGTAGAGGAAATGAAATTCTGAACTGTCGAGAAGAGGAGGAAAGAGAGAAACGCTCGTGTCCTTTCGCGGCGACACGCAAATGCGTATTTATAGAACGTTCGTGTGCTCGAGGGTGGCTTCCACGCTGCAACTGCGGGCACAAAAGGGAGGAGGGAAGGAGGGAGAGGAGAGGGTCGGAAAGAGCCAGAGAAGGGTGAAAGTTGCGTCTGATATCGATTTCCGTCCGACGAAACCCACCACCTATGTGGACGGTCGAGGCGCGAATCTCACCGGCCTGAGAGCACCGGATCTCCCCATATTCACGAAATTCAATTTAAATCATGAATCTTATCTACATTGACAAATCTAATCTGATCTAATTTATCTTAGAAATCAATTTGACTACTTACGAAATTCGATTTGACTTTTCAAGTGTCGTCGCCGTGAATGGCATCTCTATAAAGAGAAGCTCGAGCGATCCTTAGCCTTCTTATACGATATGACATGTCAATATCGCTGAGAATAAAATAAATTAAACATCTTTTGGTCTATTAAAATGACAGGCTATTAAAGCTCTCTCAAGACTCTTCTCGCAAATTCTTGAAAATTGAATGAGTGATTATTATTGTTATTCTGTTTTTAACATTCTTAATATAGGGTGAATAATTAAAGGTTCATTCGTTATACCGAGATGAAAAGTTCGTTAAAGCATATCTGAGACCTGGAATTTGCTATCCTTGTGGATAATTGAACGGCCAGAAGTCTTTCATTCGTATTTAAAAACCTATTTACTCTTCTTCTTTTAACATCAAGCTATTTTTCTTAATTGAAGTGTATTGTACAAACGAACAAAAACCAGAATTACATTAGTATCGCATTTTAATGTAAAGAAAAATTTACTTCTAGCAAGTCTATTGAAGTTAAAACTATTCTCGCAAATTGAAAATAAATATTCGATAAAAAAATGCAGAGAGAAAGAGAGAAAATCGCAGCAACAAAGTCGTTTTCTCTTATTTTTCACATTTTATCAATATTTTTCTTCTCTCGAGAACTATTCATCGCTCGCGTTATATGATACTCGTGTAGATATATTTATCGGAAAAAAAATTTATTGAAATATTTATCGGGGACCTTTAATTTCCGGGATATCGTGTGGCTATTATAAATAATTCTCAGAGTTTGCCTCACATAAAGCGATTAAAGGCGGACGCGAAGCTCCAAGCAACGATTAACGATGCAATCGGTATATATATGCAAATGGCTTGGCCACTCGCAATTCGTTCTCTTCCCCATTTTTTTTGTGTGTTCTTGCGGAAATATATAAGAATCATTCACGGGCGAAATGATGCACACGCGGCTGCATTCGACACGCAATATGTATTATATAAATGAAAAAACGAGATTGCACGCGGACGTTGCACGCGAGTACGGCTTCGTGAATGTGGGAAATAATGGTGCGGATACATAAACCGAGTGTATCTGTGAAATAATATGTTTACGCACCGTACATATCCCCAATGATGAGGATAGGGAAAGGCCTTAACTCTTGCGTATTGGATCTGTAAATAAGAGGCTTCTTTCCACGCCTATGAATAACATATCCACATTTTTTATATTATTCATATTATGATTATTTCATATTATTATGTCATATTATTTTCACACATATTTTAGTCGAAGCATTGCGCGTAAAAATTACTCTTCTTTTGCTAGTTTCTCTCCACCGCGTAACTACATGGAAAAAAAATATTAGCCACTACAGCTAAATTTTAGTTATGGTAGTTAAGGCTCCTGGGTGCTCACCGCGGCCATATTGGATTGTGACGTCAGAGGCGAGAAAGCACACGCTGAAAATTCTTAGATGCCATTTTTTAATGAAAAGATATTTCGATTAAACAGCACTTCAGATGGCTTTAGCACACTCTTAAAAACCCCCGAAAACTATCCTTTTCCCTTTATAATCAATCAACATCTGTAAAATGATCGAGATATCAGACTTTGACATGCGGAATGACTGCGCATGTGCAAAGACCAGACGGACTGGGCTTCATAATATTGCATTTTACAGCTGTTGATTGATTATAAAGGGAAAAGGATAGTTTTCGGGGTTTTTTAAGAGTGTGCTAAAGCCATCTGAAGTGCTGTTTCATCGAAATATTTTTTTATTTCGAAATGGCATCTAAGAAATTTTAGCGTGTGTTTTCTCGCCTCTGACGTCACGATTTCGACATGGTCGGAAAGGAGCCAGGAGCCTTAATAAATATTTTTAAGCTATCGAGAATTCTCTGTTAAACTATAGCTTAAAAGTATTAGCTATCATAGCTAAAATTTAGGCATGGTAACTAAATTTTAGGTGTAATATATAGGGACAGCTAAAATTTAGCTATGGTAGCTAATATTTTTGTTTTGTATATATAAATCCATTCTTGAATTCCGCGATCGCGAAGCAACATCACTATTTTTTTGGCGAAAATCACGCGTCGACGAGATACTATCTAGCAAGAGCGTGCTTTCCAACAAGGACACAGTGTGACACAGTATCATTCTATCTTCTTTCAATACCAGTAAACAAGATAGAATGATACTCTGTGTCGCACTGTGTCCTTGTTGGAAAACACGCAGGGTTATAAATTCGAAGCGGAAGAATACGAAATCGATGGGATGGATGGGATCAGCGCGAATATATAGTGTTCGCCCCGACTCTTGTCTCGGAGCACATATATGTCTTCGAAAAAGGAGGCCGCGCGTGATATTCGGTGGACTATTCATATGAAGACATGATACGACACCATATGATGCGCGAGACAAGAAACGGGACGGAACTAAACGGAGGTGATATTCTACATCTTCCTTAATATTCTAGTAAATCAAATTTTCCGTTCGGTGGTTTGCGTCGACTGTTATTCATCCTCGTGTTATTTGGAGAGCTTATGTACATAAGACCGAAAATATTCTAAACATATGGACACGATGAAGGGGGAGTAGCGACACATTATGCGAGGGAGCTGGTTACAGCGTCGCATTGTGAATTCAGCCGAGCAGAGATGAATCGCGATTAGTAAATATCTATTGTACGGCTTCCCTACGAGGGGTGAAAATCATGTCGAAATAGTATAAATCAAATCAGCTGTTATGACGCGCCGAGAAAATATATGAATGGTACGGCGAGAAGATAAAATGAGGAATGGACATCAGGGAATGACTCGCACCGCATCGTTCGCATGAAAAGGCGAAATAAATTTTTATAAATTGAAAGGAAAATTTTGTACATGTATATATAGTGACTTTAAACGAAACTCAATGAAAATACATCGTGCAAAGTTTGAAATTAATATCTATTTCTCA